>NC_049235.1:43377762-43680792 GCF_011100685.1 Canis lupus familiaris
CTCCTTAATTCTTGCCCCTAATGTAAAGCAAATATACGTTCCTGACCAGTCACGTAAAAAACCCCACTTCTAGTTAGGCAGCCTATAGCTTGCACCTGCCAACAGCCTCCAACAGGAGCATGGACATGGCCTTCCCTTCTTTCCATGATAAAGCTTTCCCATTCCTCTGTCTGCTTCTGAGTCTGCCAAAATGTGTGATGGTGGCTGACTCCTTTGCTATAGCTAGCCCTGAATAAATAATCTCTTTTGGTTGGTCCTTGTTGATTTTCACAGAAGAAAAAGTAGATGCTAACTATTGTTCCTAGGATTGAAAGGGGGAAAATGTTAAATACAATATAAGAGTCCTCTGGAGGGCATAAGGAGCTCCAGCCTCACTTTCGGTTTCTCAAACTTAACCCTCTTCGGTTCTGTAGGCTGCCCAGGGAAGCTTACACAGGCTGTTGTTGCTCTAGTATCTGTACCTTTACCCTGAGTGACACAGTGGAAGATGGTAAATAAAGCTGATGGTGAGTTTCGTTTAGAATCCTGTGGCCAAAGAGCTCCAGCAAAGGAGCCCAGGATGGGCATTGCTCCGAGTCCCTCAGACCCTGTGAGCTCTCTTCCTCAGGGCCAGGTGACATCACAGGGCCCCCTTTCCCCTGGGATTCCCCAGCCCCTCTGAGGGTGACTCTTGGCCAGAAGCCCACATATGCAGCTCGCATGATAAACACTGCTCAGAGACAGTAGAGTAGGGATCCATGTCAATGAAAAACACTTTCCTACAGCAGTACCAATGGCAATAACATCCTCTTCCTTCTGCCTTATTATGCAGAGAAGTTTTACTTCCACTTTTCTCCTCCTCCACCCTGCCCCAGGTTGTCCCTCCCACGACAGAGTCCTTGTTGGCTTCCTTCTGGACAGCTGAGCCTCTCACTCTGGACACCCTCGCTGACCACATGAAGAATTAGCAGGAGCCTGCGAAGTTGTTTTCCTTTTCCAGTTAGTTCATGTTCTTAGGCCCAGCCGGATCTTCCCACCAGGCCAGGTTAAGAAGAAAGGAAGATAGTAAGATTTGTTCCCCAGTATCCAGAGCAAGCCTAGGGGTGGGGCAGGAGGAAGACTGAGTTTCTCTTGTCTAATGTGTGTACAAAGGTATAACGTGAACTAGTTAAACATTCCTGCTTTAAAAATGTGCTTAAATTGTAATGTACAGATAAAATTTACCATCCTAATCATTTTTAGGTATGGCGTTAAGACATTGCTGTGCAACCCATCTTTAGAATTCTGTTCATCTTACAAAACAAAACTGATGCCCTAGACCTGTTGAACAATTCTCCTGTTCTCCCCTCCCCCAGCCCCTGGCCACCACCCTTCTATTTTGTCCCTATGAATTTGGCTATGTAAGTCCGTCATGTAAGTGGAGTCATAGAGTATTTATCTTTTTTGTGGCTGGCTTGTGTCACTCAGCATGAGGTCCTCATGGTTCATCATGTTGTAGTGTGTGTCAGACTCTCCCTCTTTTTCAAGGTTGAGTAGTATTCCATTCACGCACACATCACACTCTGTTTATCCACCCACTTGTCAGTGGAAACTACCTTTTGGCTATAGTGAAAAATGCTGCTCTGAAATATTGATGTTGCTTTTCTCTATTCCCTTGTTCTTGACTCTGCTCTGGCCAGAGATACTGACAATACCCCAAGTGGTGTTATTAGGATGAAATAAATCGATGCTCAATTTTTAAATTGAACTATTTTGCTTCTGAAATCCACTTTGAAAGGAAGGTCTAAGGATAACGGAGCCCCAAGTTTATGCTAAAACAACAGATTTTGATAGAAAACAGAGCAGAGCTTCTCGGCTCTGGCTGTATTGGGGAGATTCGAAAAAATACCCAGGCCTACATCCCTGAGAGTCTGAAATAATTGATCTGGGCCTGCTGGAATCTCCTGAGAGCTTTTAAACAGTACCAATGCCCGGGCTGCACCAGAGACCCATTAAGTTAGAACTTCTGGCGGCGGGGCCCAGACACTGATGTATTTTAAAGGTTCCCCAGGTAAGTTGATTGCTCACTGGGACTGTCAACCACTGACAGAGCCCACACCTCCACCCTCAGAGGGACTAAGTATGGGCTACCTGAACTAAGATGGAACACAGAGAGGGCTGGAGCACAAGCTTACATAAAGGGTGGAGACCTCGGTGGAGTCCAGGTGGAGGGGAGCCATCCCTTGAACCTGTTCGCATCTCTGTTGAACAGTCCTTTTATTAAATTCTCTTCAGTTACCTTGTTTGAGTCACCTTTTCCTGCCAGATCCTGACTTATGTAGTGTCCTCACCTAGATAAGGTTGTTAGGTTAAGTTCCTAGTTGCAAAAATCAGAGATGGTCAGTTTGCCATGAGCAGATGCTCTAAGGTTACGCCTTTACAAGACCTTTGTGAGACTGGCTAATGTCACTTAGCATGATGTTCCTAAGGCTCATCCTCATAATAGCAAGTGACAGGATTTTCTTTCTTTCTAAGGCTGAATAATATTCCATTGTATGTATTCACATATTTTATTTTTTTAAAGATTTTATTTATTTATTTATGAGAGACACACAGAGAGAGAGGCAGAGACATAGGTAGAGGGAGAAGCAGGCTCCCCATGGGGAGCCGGGTGTGGGACTTGATCCTGGACCCCGGGATCCTGGACCCCGGGATCGTGCCCTGAGTCGAAGGCAGACACTCAATTGCCGAGCCACCCAGGTGTCCCTGTATTCACATATTTTAAATGTGAAATTTAAATTCAATGAAATGAGAAAAATCTTAAGTGCATATCCATTAACGTTTTGACAAACGTACATTCCCGCATCATCCCCAAATGTTCCAGTATTCCTTCTCAGCAAATCTTTACCCTCACCCTTCCTCCTAGAGGGAGCCACCATTCTTCTGCTTTTCTGCCATAGATTAAATTTGCTTTTTCCAGAACTTCATTTAAACCCAATAATCTTTAAATGTTTTCTTTCATTAGATGTGTGGCAGTGTGGAAAGCAAAAAAGATGCAAAATGCTAAACAAGAAGCCCCTGCTAACTGACTATCAATGAGAAATTCAATTGAAAAGGAAAGACACAGGGGCTCCTCATTCTAGATTTAATTTAAATCGATAGGAGATCTGACTAGGTCATCCAAGTTCAATTTAAACACAACTTTCTTTTTTTTTTTTTCAAAATCTTCCTTAAGAATGTTAGTTATCTTTTTCAGTGTCAATTCAATGACTCACATGATCATCCAGAGACAGTAATTTTCATACTGTGCTCCTTTGGAGCCCCTAGGACTTTCAATTTTATTTCATTTTATTTTAAAGATTTTACTTATTTATTCATGAGAGACACACAGAGAGGCAGAGACATAGGCAGAGGGAGAAGCAGGCTCCTTGTGGGGAGCCCAATACTTTTTTATTTACTTTAAATTAAAAAAAATTTCTATACCCAACATGGGGCTCACACTCACAACCCCCAAGATCACGAGTTGCATGCTGGGCAGCCGGGGTGGCTCAGCGGTTTAGCGCTGCCTTCAGCCCAAGGCATGATCCTGGAGACCTGGGGTCGAGTCCTGCGTCAGGCTTCCTGCATGGAGCCTGCTTCTCCCTCTGCCTGTGTCTCTGCCTCTCTTTCTCCCTGTGTGGCTTGTGAATAAATAAATAAAATCTTAGAAAAAAAAAAAAAAGTTGCATGCTCTACCAGCTGTGCCAGCCTGGAGTCCCCAGATGGCACTTTTTGATCACTTACTCTGTGCCCTATTCTTGATGTTAGATGCTGGCCAACCAACTCCTGAAAATGACCTAGTAGATCTACTTAGTATTTAAGGTGTGTGAACATCAGAGGTAATTTCATTAGAATAAAGTATAGAAGAAAATATTTTTTATGATTATATATAGGAAAATATATAGAATCTGAGTTTCTTCATCCCTTTATCTGGAAATGGAGAGAATTAGGGGGTGACATTAGCAGTTATAACTCTTGTCCCTAACTGCTAATGCAAGACTTTCAACTTCTTGTAAAGTTCTCTCCATGTATTTCTTCTCCTCCCAGGGAGTGTTTCAGGGTTGGTCTTGCTGGACACAGTGTCCTATGTCATCAATTCCACCAGGTGGCAGCACTATACTAGCAGGCATAGCCTTTTTGATATGTTGCCTTGCTCCCACAGGGTGACAAATCTTCTTTGCCCCTTGCATTACTTGTAGAGTTCCCAAAGAGACCAAGATTTTCTGTTTTGTTTTGTTTTGATTTTTAGACAGTACAGCTAGTTCAGCCCTTCTCTCTCCATAGGAATTGGGCATTTGTCCTCTGAAAGTCAGATCTGAGTTGCAGCCAGGGGGCTGTATTCAGAACTGCCTTGCCCCTCTGATGACAAAGCCTTGGCTGTGGGGTTCTTCTGGTCCCTGGGCTGCTTGAGAGCTTGAGAATAAACAAGATAAGCCTTGGATTAATTCTGCCTCTGCCATGTAATTTTGAGCTGATTAATCTCAAAACTTGTTTCCTCATATGTAAAATGAGGATGACGATGGTACCCACTTCATAGGGCTAATGATGAAATGGGAGTCTGGAACATGGAATGCATTTAATCAATGTCAGTGTTTATTATAACCACATATACCTACAGAAAACATTAACAGTGATTATTTCTGCTGGTGGCATTAGAGACAATTTTAAATCTCTGTTTCCCAAATTCTCTTCAATAAGCATATAATATATGAAGTAAATAGATTGCCGATCCCAGTTCCTGATGACTCCTCAGAAACAAAGACTTTTTCCACTGCTCAATGAGTTCTGGGCCTACGTCTTATCTATTTTGGTACCATTAGTATGAAGTACATCATTTGGCACCCAGTAGGTAGTCGATATTCATTTCCTGAACAAAAAATCTCAATGGTAATTGCTTCGGGTTTTAATTTGACTGTGTAATGCAACATCTTTTTCTTCTCCATGAATTCCTTTTTCTTATTTAGGTCCAATTTCTAATCCTTTTATTGATTTAATTGAATTTTCCCCAAATTTAGTCCTCTCCTAATCCTTCCCATCAGAATTCCTCTTAGACTGCTGAGTTGAGTTTAGGCAGGTTTTCAGCAAGCATTTCATCTGAGCTCCGCAGTGTAACTCATACCAGTAGGTGATATGGATGGGGCTGAGTTGAGATCAAATCTTTTTAGTAACTAAATGAAGACCCCAAAGCCACGGTAACCTATTACATAAAGATTACAAAAGGAAACGGACATTTCCAAAGGAATACCACATTTTAATTTGAAACCCATAGCGAAATGAGTGGTTGGTTGGTTTTTACCCAGGGTAAAGAGTATAGGGTTCTTGACAATTAAGTATGGCCATTGCTATCATTTGGTTCCTTTGATCTTAACTGAATAAATGAAATGGTCAGGTAATCTCTAAGGAGCACAGGCTCAAGCATGATACTGCACTGGTGTTTCTTCTATAAAAGCAAAAATGAAAAAGATGACATAAGTCCTTGGCAGCTGGTGTATTTTAGTTATTTTCTCACATTATTGATAAGATTCTCTCTCCAGGACTTTGAATGTGAAGGGTAGTCCAAAGAGGATTTCTAGCTGAGCCACCTGAGGCAGGGCCCCATCTATAGAGTTGGATACTCAATTCCTCCTTTGATCTTGTGATCTACAATAGATTCTTCTTTGATTAAGATGTTCAAAGACTGGGATGCCTGGGTGGCTTAGTCTGTTAAGCATCTGCCTTTGGCTTAAGTCATGATCCCAGGGTCCTGGAATCCAGCACTGCCTCAGGCTCCCCACTTGGAGCATGCCTCTCCCTCTCCTTCCTGCTTTTGTGCTCTCTCTCTCTCAAATAAATAAAATCTTAAAAAAAAAAAAAAAAAAAAAGATGTTCAAATATTTAGACTCCTAACTAGGTCTTCAAAAGTTCTAGGCCAAGCTTGGGTCCAGGGCCAGAAGGTGTCCAGGGGTGGCAAGACGTGGGAAGGGCGGTCTTATTGTTGACAGCTATACTGGAAACGTGGAGAAGGTGGAAGGAGAAAGAAAAGCTTGGGTGCTTGCACATGTTGGTCAGCTGGCTTCTGTCCTCTAGAACTTAAGATTTCAGTTAACATGATTCCAAAGCAGGACTGTGTTCCTCTCAGCCCATGTTCCTGAGCTCCTGATCCTGGCAGGAGAGGGGGGAAGCTCTTGCCCTCTCTGATGCTGTGGCCTCTCTCACATGAGCATCTGGCCCCAAAGCTGAAGACCTCTGTTTTCTGTTGCCTGCAGTAACTCTGTCCAGACTGCTACAAACCTGGTCCTTGGGAGGCTGACTGCAGACACTCTATCTTCCCAACCTCTCTCTGCCCCCAGGCACTGGGACTTAAACTTCTCTCATCATCCAGGTAACAAACGAATAAATAAATGAAAACCAAATCATGCAAATCTCCTTGGCAGAGGCCAGCATCTCTGGGTTGCCAAACTTGCCCAGACATGCCTAAGCTGAGAAGTGAAGGTTGATCGAGCTCATATGTAAACCCTGGGTCATCAGGAAAATTCTGGCTAATGAGGAGCATTGCTCTGACCCCATCTCACATGACTCTCCCTCAGCATACTGGTTCAGGAAAAACTCTACTTGTCCAAAGATGAATCATCAGAAGGAAAATGCAAAGGATCTTTCCAAGCACAGGAAAGGGATGGGAAACACAAGTGACAGGTGTGGAACCCTTACCAGGAAAATGCTGCCACGGAGCAGACAAAAGTTTCAACCAAATGCTTGCCGGACGTTTAAAAAACATGAAGGGATTTGCCGTTAAGAAGAAAGAGTACAGGGGCAGCCCGGGTGGCGCAGCGGTTTAGCGCCGCCTACAGCCCAGGGCGTGATCCTGGAGTCCTGGGATCAAGTCCCATGTCGGGCTCCCTGCATGGAGCCTGCTTCTCCCTCTGCCTGTGTCTCTGCCTCTCATTCTCTCTCTGTGTTTCTATGAATAAATAAATAAAATCTTTAAAAAAAAGAAGAAGAAGAAAGAGTACAGGGAAAAGATGGTAAGATATCAGGAGGTGAAACATGAACTCAGGAAAAGAGTGGAAAAAGAAAATAAAGAAAAATGGAAAATAGCCCAAGGGAGAAAAAAAACATTGTTGAAAATATTAAGGACATAGAAGGCAAGAATGACAAACATTCCACAAAATAAAATGGAAATAAGAGAGTTTAGGGCAGCCCAGGTGGCTCAGCAGTTTAGCACCACCTACAGCTCAGGGTGTGATCCTGGAGACCCGGGATCAAGTCCCACGTCAGGCTCCCTGCATGGAGCCTGCTTCTCCCTCTGCCTGTGTCTCTGCCCCTGTCTCTGTCTCTCTCTTGATTAAATAAATAAAACCTTAAAAAAAAAAAAGAGAGAGAGAGTTTAAAAGAATGAAATAGGCAAAGAAGCCCAGTGACTATTAATTTACTGAGCACATGTGAGAGGCCAGGCACCGTTCTAGGCACTAAGAACACAGCTCCATAAGCCACATGTGCCCTTATAGCCCTTGAAACAAAACTGCATTTTGTTTTCAGCTTTCCATACTGCCTATGGTTAATAATGCAAAGGCCACCCAAGAGATGGTCCATTGTTACCATATGCCATGGTCCTGCCATGCTCTCTCATCTGCAGGCATGTGGTATTATCCAGCATTGGAATAGTCTCCTCCAAACTTAACTTACAGACATCTAACTTTACCCCTATCTCCTTCTCTCATCGAGGTTACTGTTATGGGCTGAACTGTGTTCCCCCCTAAATTTACAGGTGGAAGCCCTAGCTCCCAATGTGATTGTATTAAGAGAGAGGGCCTTTAGAAGTATAATTAAGGTCATAAGGGTGGGGTCCTGATCCAGTAGAACTGGTGTCCTTACAAAAAGAGGAAAAGACACCGGATCATGGATAATACCAAAGGCCATGTGAGCACATGATGAGAGGGTAGTCCCCTGAAAGCCAGGGAGAGGGCTCTTACCAGAACATGAATTTGCCAGCACCTCAATCATGGGCTTCCAGCCTCGGGAAGGATGAGAAAGTACATGTCTATTGTTTAAGGCACCCAGGCTGTGGTATTTTGTTATGGCAGCTCAAGCTAACAGTCACTCAATGTGCCAGGTCTAGCATGGGATCATCTCTCCTTGGTGCTTCCCAAGTAATGACAAGAGGGGGTGGTGAGTCATATAAGCCTATTTTGAAAATTTGGGATTCTACTCTGACCATTCCTGGTCATGATGCTTTTTTTTTCCCCCTCTACAAGCTAAAAAGGGACCCCAAAATGGACTGAGAGGACACAAACTTAATTCTATTTCAGCTACCTGGATTTTCCCTTTGGCTTGAGATGGTCCTGGATCACAAAGATGAATGACTCTTGGTTAAGAGCCCTGCTCCTGCAGTGACCCATACATCTCTTTAGTAGGTTTCTGTACATGATGCAAAAACGTCCTTGTCATCCTTGCACTTGTCCCTTCTGGACAGAAGGTCTGGATGCGCGGTAGGGATGACTGAAAGATGAAGGTACAGGTACTAGAATGGGTTGTACTGATTCTGTGGGGTAGAGGGACGGCAGTAACCCCAGCACCCGGGGAGGACATACCTTGGATCCTGCAGGTGCTGAGCTGTGAGGACAGAGGTGCAACTGCTGTGTTCCTTGTCCGCTAAGCTGGGAGCAGTCACAAGGTCTGCCTGGGCCAGGGGGCCCCTACTGCTACCACCTGCCCTTCTGTGGGCTTTGTCATCCCTGTCTGCACACTATGGAAATAGGAAAATTCACAAGGTCATGGCCGTTTCTTGAGTATTCCTCTGTGCCAGGTGCTCTGATAGCATCCCCAAACATACCTCTGAACACTACTCAAACACCCGACTGGGACAACCTTGTGTCTACCCAACTGATACAAATTCACCTGCTTCTCCTGATGCCCACGTGGCCTTGGGTGAAGCCGTGTATTGCAATCAGAGACCTGTTCACATTCCTTAACCAAACCGATGCAACCATGATCCAAATCAAATTCAACAGCAACCTGGAGTGACCTGTGCTCTCTGAAACTGCACCTGTGTGTGGGAGGGAGAAGGGCCACAGAATGTCTCCCCAGGGGTGTCTGAGTCTCAGCAGGGGGGAAGCCCTTCCCAAGTTGGTTTCTTCTTTGGGCCTTGACCAACTGTGACTGACTCAAATTCAAGTCAAGCTCAGCTCTTCGGAGAAGCCCAGCAGGTCAGTTCCTGGGTCCCAGGGAGGAGGAGCTGCTTGGGCAACACTGGGTCCATCCCTTCTCTGGATTCCTTAGTATACAGTTGGCTGTGCATCTCCATCTCCTCTGCCAGCCTCTGTACTCCCTTCAAGTGGGGGCTTCAGTTTATGCATCTTCGCATTCCAACCACTCAACCCATGGCCTGGCCTTGAAAGGAGCATAGTTGCACACTAATGGATCAGCACCTGCAGGGGTGCACTTGCCAATTCTCCTGTTACAGGAGAATGAGATCTGGTTGCCATGGTGCTGAGAGAGAGATTTCTCCACCTGCTGTTTTCAGGAGGAACAAATCACAGTGAGCTGAATGCATTTTGGCATCTGGCCAGCAGGACAGATGCTGGGCCCACCCTGAGATGGCAGAGACACCTTTCCAGCTAAACAGACCTTTTCACCCTTTTTTTCCATGCAGGTAAACTGTGGAGCAACAACAAAGACTCTCCTTTCATCTGTCCCTGGAAGATGTAAAGGGCTCCTTTTTGCCCAGATCCCCCTCTGCTCTCACACTAGTTTCCTCCCCTCCCCTTTGGCCCCTTACACTGTACTTTCTATCTCCTTGTCTGCTAACCTCAGACCGAGGCTTCCGAAGTACAGCCCATAGACCAAATCCTCAGAGGGCCTCTTTCTCCGAAGGCCTTTGATGGATGGGGTAAGGTGTACCTACGTTATGGAGGTTCACTTGACCAATCTGATTTAAATGTTGCTCTTATATAAAAACTCCTTTACAGCAACATCCAGATCTGTTTGACCCAATATCTGAATACCATGGCCTAGCCAAGTTGACACATGAAATTAACCATCACATCGAATGACCCAGTTCTTGTCAATGAGATGTCAGAAGTTGCACATGGCTGCCGGGAAGGCTACCAATATGCTGGGCTGTTCCATGTTCTTTGAGCTTCTTTTTAGGTGGTAGAAAAATAGAGCACTTATTGTTCTGTATCTGTTTTTCACGTCTCTAGGACTTATGGTCAAAGGCAAGTCCTAACTAACATACCTGATGCCTTCTTAGCGCAGCAGGCAGCGCATCAGTCTCATAACCTAACTCGTACACTGGCCTTTGCTTCTTGGCCATTCAGAGCAATTTCATTCTTGAGCTTCATCTCTAGGCTCCTGCTGACTCTGTGAGTCCTCCTGCTGTTGCCCTAATACATGTCCTGCCACTGGGGCAAGCCTGACCTGAACGGGATCCTATTTGTATCCAAGGACTCTTCCTGGTAGAAGGTATGTGCTAGGTGGGAGGGACTGAGGAAATTAGAGGTGTGGTGGGGAAAGTGAGATGAAAGAAAATGTTCCAGGTAGGAGTATATGCAGAGGCCAAAGGTGAACGACCACTCCTCTTGTAAGTTAGTAAGACTGGATCATATGATGCGTGTGGAGTGAGGCTGGGACACAGGCCCTAGTGACACTGAGCTTTATCCTGAAAACATGGGGGTGGGTGGGTAGGTGTGTATATGTGTGAAGACAGGGAAACTTATTGCAGGGATTCTAAAAGAGATGACGGGGTGGTGGGAAAGAAGAAACAGATTTCAGAGAGACTTAGAGATAAATAAAATAGGCAAGAACTATATTCGATAGCAAAAGTAGAGAAAAGGGTCAAGTTCAGAAGCAAGAATTCTGGCTTGAGCACCTGGACGGATATCACTCCTTCCTCGGCAGGCAGTTTATCATCCTCACAACACACCTCTGTATCCGTGGAAGTGTTCCTGGTGGCCAAGGAACTTATCATTTCTCATCCCTCTCCTGAAATCGTAATAGTCATAGTCTTTCAAGTGGCCTTAGGCTGCATCATCAAAGGTATTGAATTCATAACCAGGAAGGTGATGCTCTTGGCCCCTTGATTCTGGTTAGAACACACACCAGGTGTATCATGTCTAGTCTTGGTCCCTAACTACAGGGGGGAGTTTAACAACTGGAATTGTCTAGGTAAGGTGGCCATCAGGAAACCATATTAATGAGGACGTTCTGAGGGATCTGGGATTAGACAATTTTTAAGGCTAAAAGGCTCCTGTGTGGAAATGTTAAAGGCAGAGAATACAGAGGGATCTTTGTGGCCCTAGAGTACACAGCAAGGACTGGCAGGCCGAAAGTTGTAGGGAGGCATATTTTTGCCCAACATAAAGAACCTTCTCTGCATCAAAGCTGCCCTGTGTGGACAGGAAGCCCAGTGGGGGAACAAATAGCCCATCTGAAAGGCCTTTGGGAGGAGGCAGAGGGGCTCTTTCTCCCAATCTCCTCAAGGAAGTATGAAGTAGGGACTGCAGCTCAAATGCCCACAAGAGCAGTCCAGTAGCGGTGCACAAACTGAAACCAGTAGCAGCAACAAACGCTGTGCAATCCGACAAATCCTGCTGCAGAGGTGGGACGGAGCCAATGCACCGCCTCTGCCGTGGAAGATGAGAGGCCAAGTATGCTGGTTTGCTAGGGCTGCTATAGCAGAGTACCCCAAATTTGGGTGACTTAAACAACAGAAATGTATCATCTCACAGTTCTGGAGGCTCGTAGCATTGGCAGGGCCCATGCTCCTTCTGAAGCTTCTATGGGAGGTATTCCCAGCCTCTGGCAGCTCCAGGGGTTACCTGGCCTCTGGTGGCATGATTCCAACCTCTGCCTCCATCTTCACATGGCCATCTTCCCTCTGTGTCCAAATTCCCCTCATTTTATCAGGACACCAGTCATATTGGATTAAGGGTCCACCCTACTCCTGTATGAACTCAACTAATTCTATCTGCACTGACCCCTCCTTCCAAATAAGGTCACATTCTGAGGTGGCCTGATGTTCTGAAGAGGCACAATTCAAACTACAACCCAAAGTCTGAAGACCCGTTCTGCTGCAGACTTGTCAATCTGGGAGTAAAAGCTTTGGTGAGGCTTTTGTTGTTTTTTTTTGTTTTTGTTTTTGTTTTTTTTTTGATCCTGGGACTCCAGGATCAGGCTCTAGGCTGAAGGCAGGTGCCAAACCACTGAGCCACCCAGGGATCCTCCTGTTGGTCTGTTTTTGCCTGTCTTGTCTTTCTAGCTTACATAAGCTTCCTCCTTCCCATCAAATTGGCAAAGTCAGAGCCCCACGAATATTTGGTGACTGCCCCACCCCTTCTCTGCAGGAGAGGCTTGACGGGCCTGAATGACTTCTCATAGAGCGGAGAAGGGCTTGGCGGGCTTCCATGAGCTCACCATGTTGGTGCCGGGGCTCTCTCATGCTCAGACCTCTGGCTCCTTTCTGCTCTGAAAGCCTCTGAAGGACGGGCCTGCAAGCACCTGACAGCTCGATCGCTTCCTAGATGCTAGTTTGTGAGGAACTGGTCCCCTCTGCTGGACAGAGGGGAACCTGCTCTCCTTCCATTTCTTACAGACGTGTTTCCCTAAGTCACAAGTTCATAAACCCATAGTGAGAGTGGGAAAGGGCCAGAAGTCAGCAGGTCCAGCCCCCTTTATTGTTTATTTTTTTTTTTAAGATTTTATTTATTTATTCATGACAGACACACACACACAGAGAGAGAGAGAGAGAGAGAGAGAGAGGCAGAGACACAGGCAGAGGGAGAAGCAGGCTCCATGCAGGGAGCCTGACGTGGGACTCGATCTGGGATCCCCAGGATCACCCTGGGCTGAAGGCAGGCGCTAAACCGCTGAGCCACCCAGGCTGCCCCCCCTTTATTGTTTAGAGAGGGAGACTGAGGCCAGAGAGATGAAAGGCCTTGTTGAAAACAAAAGACAGAGTTAGGGGAAGAGCTGGGCTTAGACAGGAGACTCCTCCCTCTTACCAAGGTCTGGGAAGCATCCCTCAGGATCCTAGAGGCATGGGCTGGAGCTCTGGGAGCAGGGGAAGACAAACAGCAGGAGAAGAAGGCAAAAGAGAAGGGGTGGGTATCTCACTGCAAGTAGGGGCATGAGAAAGCTAGGGAGATACTGGCCCAGAGAAGGTACCAGGACCACTCACACAGTCAGTCCACTCACACAGGATAACTGCCCATCAGCCGTGAGTGATCCCAGTACAGGCCAACTCCATTCTCCTAAAAACTCATGTATCCACAGAACTTCTGTAAATCAAATGCTCTCTTTGATCTCTCCCCCTTCTTCTGTGTCTTGGGTCTCTTTACCATCTTTTTCATAGCTGGCCCACAGCAGTGTAGTAACTCTGGTGAGCTTGTGGCTCTAACGAATGGACCAGAATGTATCACAGCTCAAATGCAATAGAGATTTACTTTTCGCTCCTGTCAACAGTTTAAAGAGCTTATCAGGAAAAGGTGGAGCAATGGGCTCTGTTCACACAGTTACTCAGGGACCAGGCTCTGCTGTCTTTATTTAACATGTGGATAACAATCTCCAGCCAACAGAGAGGGAAGGGCAGAAGGACGGCACACAGGAGTTCCGCTAGGTGAGGCTGGGAAGTAGCATGCGGCAAATTCAATTGTGTTCCATTGGCTGGAACTCAAAGGATCCAGAGGGACGAGACAAAACTAAATCTAAACCTGGGTTTGGGACACCTGGGTGGCTCAGCGGTTGAGCATCTTCCTTTGGCTCAGGACGTGATCCCGAGATCTGGGATCGAGTCCCACATTGGGCTCCTTGCCGGGAGCCTGCTTCTCCCTCTGCCAGGATTCCTCTGTGTGTGTATGTATGTCTCATGAATAAATAAATAAAATCTTAAAAAAAAAAAAAACCTGAGTTAAATGTTGACCTGATGGGAGGTGAGGCCCCATCAAAATGTGCCTTACAGAGCTCCTACTACAGGGAGTGTCGCTGACCAAGGACCCCTCCTGCTGCCCTTGGAAATCTATGACAGAGCTGGTGCTGAGGCATGCCTCCTGCAGGCTCTCCCTGCCAAGGACCGAGTGCAGCCCACACACTATGGCAAATGGCTCCACGAGTACAGGGGACTCTTGTCAGCATGGTTCCAGAACTCCCCAAAGGAAAGTCTCACTCCAGCCCAATCTTCACACACAGCCAAAATGATCATCTTAAAACAGATGTCAGACCATTTACTCCCCTGCTTAAAATGCTTTAGCAACTCCCCCTTGCAGGTGAAATAAATAGCATTTTTTAAAAATCATGGCCTATAATATCTATATGATCTGGACTTTGTTGACTTCTCTGATCTTATTTCATATCTTTCTCCTTTTCATTCACAACATTACAGACACATGGGTTTTCTTAACTATTCTTTATGCAAGCTAAGTAGGTCCCTGCCTCAGGGCCTTTGCACATGCCACTATTTTAGAGCTTCTCATGGCTGATTCCTTGTTATCTCTATTATCTCAGATCAAATGTCACCTGCTTGGAGACACCTGACCATCTATGTAAAGACTAGCCTCATCCCATATCATGCTTTTCCAAATTTCCCTGCTTTATTATTATTAATATTTTTTAAAGATTTTATTTATTTATTTGACAGAGAGAGAGAGAACACAAGCAGGAGAAGCAGCAGACAGAGAAGGAAAGCAGGATCTCTGCCAGGCAGGGAGACTGATGTGGGGCTCTATCCCAGGACCCTGGGATCATGACTTGAGCTGAAGACAGAGGTTTAACTGACTGAGCCACCCAGGCACCCCTATTATTATTACTTTTTAGAGAGGTGGAGAGAGAGAGAGAGTGGGGTAGATGGAGAGACAGAATCTCAAGTAGACTCCATGCTTAGCGTGGAGCCTGATGTGGGGCTTGATCTCACAACCCTGAGATCATGACCTGAGCTGAAATTAAAAGTTGGACACCTAACTGACTGAGACACCCAGGTGCCCCTCCCAGCTTTATTATTTTTAGAGTCCTTATCACTATCTGAAATTATTTATTAGCCAGCTTATTTTTTAAAAGATTTTATTTGTTTTATTTTAGAGAGAGAGAGAGAGAGAATGAATGGGGGGCAGGAGCAGATGGAGAGGGAGAAAGAAAAAATCTCAAGAAGACTCTAGGCCCAGCATGGAACCTGAGATTATGACCTGAGCCAAAAACAAGAGTCAGATGCTTAACTGACTGAGCCCCTCGGGCATCCCTAACCAGCTTACTTTCATATTGTGCACTTTGTTTCAAAGCATCTAAGTTCCTATGAAGAGGAAATTTGTTGGTTGTGTTCAATCTGTTCCTCCAGTATCTAGAACAATGTTTGGCACAGAGTAGGTGCTTGGTAAATGTTTACTGAGTAACTATGTGACAGGCATCAGGGCTCTTAAGCATCACAGAAGTTTTAGTGGAGACACTGCCTCACCACTGGACATTCCCTGTCCAAATCCTTAGGGGGTGACTTGAAGGCCAACAGTTTGGTCACTTTTGTGCCAAGCTGGAGCAAAGAATCCTTTCAAAGCCAAGTCCTAGCACTTGGATCCAGTCCCCCTATCGGTGTCACATTAACCACCTCTCACTGAGACCCTAGCACTGTGACCAGATGGTTTTTGGGAACAGTTGCTGGTCTCCATTTCTTATGGGTCCATAGATGTCTATTCCTCATTTCAGAGAAAATCTTACTACTCTAGCCACTTCTGCTTCTCACTGTACAAGCCTTAAGTGCAGATCATCCCCTGGCTCCTAATTTCAGAGTTTTAGAAGATTAAATCTTCCTTTACCTATGCCCTGGGAATCAAGGAGGAAGGGGACAGAAGCTGTTCTCTTTTTTTCCTGATGCTTCTACGCCAGTGAAATCAAACAGAAATTAATCTTACAATAAATTACCCTGCCTTAGCCATGGACATTATCACTAAGGTTTCAAGGAAACATCCTTACATCCTTGTTGTTGGATAACAGAGGCTGAAACAAATCTTTGCTAAGGGAGGCTGGAAGTTGACGCAAAACTTTGTCAATGGTTTAGGGGCCAGAAAGGAGAGTCAGTGCAAGAGAATTATGGAAGCCAGACCACCTGGATCACAGGCCAGGTTCACTCACCCTATATTTATAATCATCTTCAGGGCATCTCTCTGCTTTAGCCTCCACTGTAGCTCCCTGCACCTAAGTAAAAAAGGCCCAGAAAATCAAGCTGTGGAGTTTTCTGTTTCTTAGGTAAAGGGATAAATGTTTACTGAATATGATAGGTACCTGGATTTTCTGTAGTAAAAAGATTCAGGGAGTATATTATTCTCACTGCAGTGACAATCACTGTCAAAGCCTCAGAAGGTTCCTTGAAAGCCAGCAGTTTGGTCACTCATTTCTCAAAAAAAGGGACTGTACAACCAGTTCAGGGAAGAACCCTGTATTAGTTATCCGTTGTTGTGTAACAAGTTATCCCCAAACTCAGCAGTTTAAAGAGCTACAAACATCTATTATCTCACATTTTCCATATATCAGAAATTTGGAAGCAGCTCAGCTAGGTGGTTCTGGGCAGGACCTTCTCCTATATGGTTAGATCCAAGATGTTGACTGGGGCTGCAGTCATCTGAAGGCTGGATGGGGGCTGGAAGGCATGACTCCTAGGTGGTCCACACATAAGGCTTATGGCAAGAGGACTCAGCTCCTCATTAGCCCTTGGCACTGATTATAAAAAAGCTTCAGTGGCTATCTTAATATGAGACTAAGTAGACTTAAAGATAGAGATATATTTAGAGATGAACATTTTATAATAACAAAAGTATCAGCAAAAAGATGTAACAATTATAAATGTGTATGTGACTAATAAAGTTAATACATGAAGCAAACACAAGAGAACAAAAGGTAAAAATAGACAAATTTACTATCAGAGGCTTTAACATCCTCTCTCAGTTATTTATAGAACTAGACAAAAAAATAGTAAGACATAGATCTGAACAGCCACCTTATCTAAACATTATCAACTACCTTATCTAACTGACCCTTATAAAATGTTATGCATAACAACTATGTAATGCATATTCTTTTTAAGTACATATGGAACATTCACCAAGGTACTGCCATATGCTGGGTCACAAAATTTACTGAAGTTGATAAATTTCAAATGTTTTTCTCTAATCACATGGGAATAAAGCTAGAAAGCAAAAATAAAAATATAATAGTGTATGTTTAAAGTTTTCAATATATGGAAATTAAATAAGTCTTTTTTTAATATTTTATTTATTTGGTTGAGAGAGAGTGAGTGAGAGAGAGTATGAGCAGAGAGGGACGGGGGAGGGGAAGAGGAAGAGAGAGTAGCAGACTCCCCACTGAGCAGGGAGTTTAATGTGGGGCTCGATCCTAGGACCTTGGATCATGAACTGAGCCAAAGGCAGACACTTAACCGACTGAGCTGATAGGTACCCCATCCTCACCACTTCTATTCATTATTGTACAAGATGACGTGGACTATACAGCCAGGCAAGTTAAAAAAAAAAAGTGTAAAGATTGGAGAGGAAGAAGTAAAACTGATTCTATATACAAATGACATGATCATTAATGTAGAAAATCCCAAGGAATCTACCAAAAAAAACCCAACTACTAAAATTAGTAAATGAAAGATCACTATACAAAATCAATTATATTTCTAAACATTAGTAACAAACCATTGAAAAACAAAATTAACACTCAGAGCTAACAAATAAAACACTTAAAAATAAGTTTAACAAAAGACACCCAAAGCCTGTATTAAGCTGTCATTTCTCCCGAATTATTTTTTTAATTGACAAATCAATTCTAAAATTTATACAAAAATGGAAAGGACCTGGAATAGTCAAAAACAATTTTGAAAAAGAAAGAAAGATGGAAAATGTATATTATCTGACTTCAAGACTTACTCTAAAGCAACAGCAGTCAAGAAAGTGTGATATTGGCATAAAGGTTGACAGACAGATGGATCACTAGAATAGAACAAGGATCACAGAAATGGCCTTACACTAATATAGTCAATTTATTTGCAACACAAGCACTGTATCTGATCAATGGTGAAATAAATATTGTGAGCTTTCTTCCATTTAACAATTAGTGTTGGGGAAGATGGTAGAGCAGGAGGACCATAAGGTTACCCTGTTCCAAGCATACAACTAGGTAACACTCACAGCAGCATAAATAACCCTGAAAACAATCTGAAGACTGGCAGACAAACTCCACAACCAAAGGTTGAGAAGAGGCCTCATCAAAGAAGGCAGGAAGGGTAAAGACGCAGTCTGGAAGCAAAACGGACCATAGCCATCTGAGACGGGGAAGAAGTCAGTGACATGGAAAAGGACGGAAAACAGACTATCACAGCAGAGAGCCCATAAACAGGAAGAATAAATCCCCACAACATTTGCTTTTGAAAGACAGAGGTGACAGTTTCATGGGTTCTTACAACCAGCAGGATTTAAAGCCTAGAAATTAAAAATCTGCAGGCTCAGCTCTGGGGGAGCCTGGAGAGGGTTAGGAAGTGGACTCCTTATCCTTAAAGAGATAGTATGACAACAGCCTATGCAGATGCAGCATAGACCTATCAGTTTAAAAAATGCCAGGGGTAGATGAGAGGGAAGGTGATTGCAGATGAGAGGGAGAGTGATTTGCTTATCTCAAAGTGTGGCCTAGAGAGAGAAGGGTCACAGGGAGACCCCTCTAGGAACAAAGGAGCTGGCAGGCATTACTTTCCTCTTGTGCCCCTCAGCATAAACAATGGCTACCTGCAGGCAGCAAAACCTCAACAAAACTCTCTACTTAACCTGCTTGCACCAGCACCCCCCAACACCATCTAACAGATCTGCCTTTTCCAGTCACGCTCACCTTAATCTATGCTCACCAGACCTGTGCAAATCCGGCTAACAACACATCTCTAGACTTGTTCATTTTGCAAGATCTCAGTTCCAGCTGCAGTGGGTGTATATCTTGTTTCACAAGCAGACCACCCCACACCTTGATAAAATGCAACCCATTCCTGCTGGGGACCAAACACTCCCCACAATAGGCAAAGAGAGCCTCTGCAAATAACTGGATGAAGGAAAAAGAGGAGAAAACTCAACAGCAGAGCACAGGCAACACACTTAGGAGATACTCCCTGAAGTGCCACGCCCTGGGGAACTGGAACACCACACTGCAGGGCACTACAGGACCTCTTCTTCATAAGGCTGTTATTGTTAAAAACCAGAAAAGTAGCTGACTTTCCTAACACACACACACACACACACACACACACACACACACACACACACAAAACCAACCAAAAAGAAAAAGACAAAATGAGGAGACAGAGAAATATCTCCCAAGCAAAAGAACAGGATCAAACGACAGCAAGAGACCAAAGTGAAATGGATGTAAATAATATGTCTGATAGAGATTTAAAAATAATGATCATAAAGATACTCTCTGGACTTGAGAAAAGAGTAGGGAAACATCAGTGAGACCCTTAACACAGAGATAAAAAAGAACCAATCAGAGATCAAGAACACAGCAAATCAAATAAAAAATATACTTGATGGAATAAGTAGGAGGCTAAATGAAGTAGAGGAATGAATTTATGAACTGGAAGGCAGAGTATTGGAAAGTAACCAAGCTGAGCAAAGGAGAGGAAAGAAAATCATGTAAACTGAGAATAGTCTTCAGGAACGACAACAAACAAAACCCAAACCCAGCAAGAGGAAGTTTAGAACAAAAATAAATGACATAGAAACTAAAAAAATACAACAGATCAAAGAAACCAGGAACTGGTTCTTTGAAACGATTAACAAAATTGAGAAACCTCTACCAAGACTCATTAAAAAAAAAAAAAAAAAAAAGAGCGAGAGAGCGAGAGAAGGAGAGAGAGGACCCAAATAGACAAAATCACTAATGAAAGAGGAGAAATAACAACCAACACCAAAGAAATATGAACAATTGTAACAGAATACTATGAAAACCTATAGGCCAACAAACTGACAATCTAGAAGAAATGGATAAATTCCTAGAAACATATAACCTACCAAAATGAAAGCAGGAAGAAATAGCAAATTGGAATGGACCAGTTATCAGCAATGAAATTGAATCAGTAATCAAAAAAACTCCCAGAATACAAAAGTCCAGGACCAGAAGACCGTCATAGGAGAAATCTATCAAACATTTAAAGAGTTAATACCTATTCTTCTCAAACTATTCCAAAAAAATACAAGAAGAAGGAAAACTTCCAAATTCATTCTATGAGGCCAGTATCACCCTGGTACCAAAACCAGATAAAGATACTACAAAAAAGAGAACTACTGGCCAATATCTCCCATGAATATAGATCCAAAAATCCTCAACAAAATATTAACAAAGGGAATCCAACATTATATTTAAAAAAAAAAACATATACCACAATCAAGTGGGATTTATTCCTGGGATAAAGGTAGTTTAATACTTGCAAAACAATCAGTGTGACATGTCACATCAATAAGAAAAAGAATAAAAACTATATGATCATTTCAATAGATGCAGAAAAAGCATTTCACAAAGTAAAATATCCATTTGTGACAAAAAAAAATCTTGTGCAAAGTAGGTCTAGTGGGAACATATCTCAAGATAATAAAGTCTGGGGCACCTGGGTAGCTCAGTGGTTGAGTGTCTGCCTTCGGATCAGGTCATCATCCCAGGATCCTGGGATCAAGTCTGACATCAGGCTCCCACAGGGGTCTGCTTCTCCTTCTGCCTATGTCTTTGCTTCTCTCTGTGTCTCTCATGAATAAAAAAGTAAAATCTTAAAAAAAAAGATAATAAAGTCTTTACATGAAAAACCCATAGCAAACATCACACTCAGTAGTGAAATCTGAGAAATCCACCTATAGGAAAACTAAAGAGTCCATCAAAAGACTACCAATAAGTGAATTCAATAAAGTTGTAGGATATAAAAACCAATGTACAGAAATCTGTTGCATTCCTTTTTTTAAGGTTTTATTTATTTCAGAGAGGGAGAGAGCAAGTGCAAGCATGAGTGGGGGGGAGGGACAGAAGGAGAAGCAGACTCCCTGCTGAGCAGGAGCCTGATGCAGGGCTCCATCTTAGGACCCAGGATCATGACCTGAACCGAAGGCAGACACTTAACCGACTGAGCCACCCAGGCGCCCCATGTTGCATTCCTATATACCAACAATGAAGCAGCAGAAAGTGAAATCAAGAAAACAATCTCGGGGTGAGACCCATGGAACAGAAATAGAAAACCCAGAAATAAACCCACTATTATATGGTCAAAGCAGAAAAGAATATACAATGGGAAAAAGACAGTCTCTTCAACAAACGGTGTTGGGAAAACTGAATAGCTATATGCAAAAGAATGAAACTGGATGACTTACAAGTAAATTTAAAATGGATTAAAGAGGGCAGCCCGGGTGGCTCAGCAGTTTAGCGCCGTCTTCAGCCCAGGGCCTGATCCTGGAGACCCGGGATCAAGTCCGTCTGCCTCTTTCTCTCTCGCTAATAAATAAATAAAATCTTAAAAAAAATAAAATGGATTAAAGACCTAAATGTGAGACCGGAAACCATAAAAATCCTAGAAGACAGCACAGGCAGTAATCTCTGAAATTGGCTGTAGCAACATTTTTCTAGGTATGCCTCCTGAGGCAAGGGAAATAAATGAAAAAATAAACTATTGGGACTACATCAAAATAAAAAGCTTCTGCACAGCTAAGGAAACAATCAACAAACCTAAAAGGCAACCTACAGAATGGGAGAAGATATTCGCAAATGAAGGGTTAGTATCCAAAATATATAAAGAACTGATACTATCTATCATTTGCCTCCAGAGGTGGATAGAACTGGAGGGTATTATGCTGAGTGAAATAAGTCAATCAGAGAAGGACAAACATTATATGGTCTCGTTTATTTGGGGAATATAAAAAACAGTGAAATGGAATAAAGGGGAAAGGAGAGAAAATGAGTGGGAAATATCAGAGAGGGAGACATAACATGAGAGACTCCTAACTCTGGGAAACGAACAAGGGGTGGTGGAAAGGGAGGTGGGCGGGGGTGACGGGCACTGAAGGGGGCACTTGATGGGATGAGCACTGGGTGTTATGCTATATGCTGGCAAACTGAGCTACAATAAAAAAAAAAAAGTCTTTCTCCCTAAAGCATAAAATACAAAAAAAAAAAAAAAAAAAAGAACTGATACAACTCAATACCCCAAAACCAAATAATGCAATTAAAAAAAGGGCAGAAGACATGAATAGACACTTCTCCAAAGAAGACATACAGATGGCCAACAGACGAATGATTAAAATAAAAAACACCAGAAACAAGTGTTGGTGAGGATGTGGAAAAAAAGGAACCTTCTTGCACTGCTGTTGGGAATGCAAACTGGTGTAGCCACTGTGAAAAATAGTATGGAGGTTCTTCAAAAAATTAAAAATAGAACTACTCTATGATCCAATAATCACACTATTGGGTATTTACCCCCAAAATATAAAAATACTAATACGAAGGGATATGTGCACTCCTATGTTTATCACAGCATTATTAATAATAACCAAATTAGGGAAACAGCCTAAGTGTCCCTTAATTGTCCCTTAATAAGTGAATGGATAAAGAAGATGTGGTGGATATATATACAATGAAATATTATTCAGCTATAAAAAGAAAAGAATGAAATCTTGTCATTTGCAACAAGGACAGAGCTAGAAAGTATAACGGTAAGTAAAATAAGTCAGAGAAAGAAAATACCACATGGTCTCACTCATATTTGGAATTTAAGAAACAAAATAAATGAGCAAAGGAAAAGAAAAGAGACAAACCGAACTTCATTAAGTTACATGTTAAAACGGCCTCTGCTCCCAGCTCACATTCTGGTCCTCCACTCAGTAGTTATATGACCATGGCCAAGTTACTTATATCTTAGTGCTCTGAATCTTGAACCTATGAAATGGGAATTACTACAGAGTCTATTTCATCAGATTGTGAATAAATTTACAAGAGGTGAGTTAGAATGTTAATTTGTACATAGTACACCTTCAGTGAATATAACCTATTTTTATTGTCTTGTAGATGTAGCTTCCTATGGGAAACCACTTAGGGAATTCTGCTAAGGGCCATGTGGACCTACTGAAGTGTCCTGAGCAGATGAGCAAGATGCACAGCTTTGCCTTTTAGAAATAATCACTGAGGCAGCAGTAGGGAGATGCACTGGAGGGGGGAAAACAGATTTGGAGACTAGAGCTGGGACTGTCCTCACGAGAAAACCCATGAGACATTATTGATCTAAAGTACAACAAATACATATGGAATTATATTTAAAATACACAGAATTTGAATACGTTTTAATAAAAATGTAAATAAAAGTATATGTACAAGTTAAAGTTGTTTTCCAACTTTAAAAACATTAAATTCAAAATTATCTATTAAAATGAAGCCAGATATGGGGCGCCTGGCCTGGGTGGCTCAGTGGTTGAGCATCTGCCTTTGGCTCAGGTCCTGATCCCATAGTCCTGGTATCAAGTCCTGCATCAGGCTCTGCACAGGGAGCCTACTTATGTCTCTGCCTCTCTTGTGAATAATTAATTACGAAGTCTTAAAGTAAAATAGAATAAAATAAAATAAACCCAAATAATTGTGATAAATATCAAATCTTGACATAAAAGTTTTAAAAGTACAAATTGCTTAATATTACAGAAGGTTCTCCTGCACCTGCCCTGCTTATGCTCAACTGTCAGTACTTTTCCAGAACCACGAATGGGAACAGGAAGAGAATATGGACTTCGATAGTACTGGGAAAGGCAACAGGCAACCCCATTCTGGTGAGCCTGTCTACTCTCTCCCAAACTCCTGGGAATTTGGAAACTTTTGGTCACAGGCAATGTGTGTATGGTTGGCTTTAGTAGACGCCATCAAACAGTTCCTTAGAGCGGCTGTATCAGTCCACAGTCCTCTCAGCAGTGTGGGACAGTCCCAGAGCCTCACTTGGCATTTTTCTATCACTTTCATTTTAGACATCCTAGTGGTTGTGCACAATGCTATTTCCATAAACCAACCCTTTCTTTAATTTCCTATTCCCTCTCTGGAAAGGGACTCCAGCTTTGCCTGCTGACCCGCGTTTGGGGTCAGAAGCCAGGGAAGAAAGCCATGTCTGGCAAGTCATCCATGACTTGGGGTGGGGGAGCCCCGAGCACAGGACTGGCAGGTGCGGCAGGGGCAGGTGCGGCAGGTGTGCGGAGGCAAGGCCTGGTGGAGGGGGGCGGAGGGAATCGCAGGCACCTGGATGCTCAGCTCCACTCCCCTCCCTGCATTATCTTGTTTCTTGGTCTTTCCTCCTCTCTTTGCCTCTTGCCTTTCCTCATCTCTGCTGGTTCAAATCCTGCTCACCCTGCAAAGGTTGCTCAGGGCTCACCTCCAAAAAGCCCTTCCCATGAGGTCGAGGCAGGGGTGGGGTGTGTATTAAAATGGGCAAATCATTAACGTCTTTTGTGCCTTCACACGAGGAGCATGAGGGCTTGAGCAACATGGACTCTCCGTCCCTGATGTGTTAGGAGGCTTCACGCGGGCAGACGTGTGTATTCCCGCGGGCGAGCCCCAGCATCCGCGCCCCAAGCCTATGTGCTGCGAAGGTCCTCGCGCGTCTCGGTCCGCTCTACCGGAGTGGCTGGCGAGGGGCCCGGCCCATCTTCGTGCAGATCTGTCGCCCGGGTGTCCCCTGAGGTCCCGCCGCCCTCCAGCGCGCCCAAGGTAGAGAGGGTGGCGCATCCCGTGTCGAATCTGCGGGCGGCCGAGCCGGCGCCGCGTCGTGGGGTGCGGAATGTGCGGCTGCGCGCGCGCCGCGGCGTTTACGCGGCGATTTCATCATGCTCGTGGGAGGGGGCGGGCCCTGCGCGCGTGCGCTCCTGCGCGCCTGCGCACCGCTTCCGCCCGCCCGCCCGCCCCGGACCGCCCAGGCTCGCCGGCTCATGCCCTCTCCGCGTTCGGCGCTGCTCCGAGCCGCCCGCGCCGCGCTGCTGCTGTCCCTGCCGTCCCGGCTGCCGGCCCGGCCCGCTCCTCTCCCGCCCTGCCGGCCGCTCAGCGCGCCCGCCCGCGCCGCGGCCTCCTTCCCCGCCGCCGCCGCCCGGAGCAGCAGCATGGACGGCGCCGGGGCTGAGGAGGTGCTGGCCCCTCTCAGGCTCGCGGTGCGCCAGCAGGTACGGGCATTCCGCGGCTCCCCGGGGCCCGGGCTCTGCCCCCCCCCCCCCTCGAGGTACCTCTCTCCTTCATCCGCGGGTGGCCCTTGGTCCCCTAGGGTCTTCGTCGCCTCCGCCGCCCTGGACTCGGGTCCCCGTGTGCGTCGGGCTCCTTCCTCGCGGGCCCCCTCGGGGTGTCCTCCGACCCCCCGCGGCCCTCCGCTCGCCCTCGGCTCTCCTTCCGGCCCGCGGCCGCGTGTGCGCCCCTCCGGCCTCGGGCGGGGCCGCAGCCCGCGCGCTCCCCCCACCCCCGGCCTAGCCCAGTATCCCCCGCTCCAGGGTTCCGGCCTCTGCGGTACCCTTTGTGCCACCCGGGGGGCGAGGTCCTGATTCATCCCGGGTCACAGCGGAGCTGTCGGTTCTGTCTTCTTATTGCTGGACACCCCCCCCCCTTTTTTTTTTTTAAATCGTCAGGATGCTTTGGATCAAGCGTTTCCTCCTTGACATCTCCCTTCACTCGGTGCTTAGGTCTCAGCCACATAGGAGGCTGAGAAAATAAGTTGAAACGTGGAGAGGAGGTGTCCCAACTTCTCTCTCTGATCGTGATGGGAGTTGGTCGCCCTTCGCTCGCTCCTGTCATCTTCTCCGGGTTCCCAAGGGACAGACGATTTGGGATTGAGTGAGCTTTACGCATCGCAAACCTGGGAGGACTGTAAAATGTTGCTGAGTTACCTGGGCGAAGTCAGCCATCCATCCTCCTTATACAACATTTTGAAATGTTTTGATTTTTTTTGGGGGGGGGTTGGGTGGGAGGAAGTTTCGTGAGCTGGAGGGCTTGATGATTGAATACAGGCCTCCTTTTCCTAGGGCGCGGCGTGAATATTGGAATGTAGGGAGGACGAGGGAAAAGATCAGCTCGAGTGGATGCTCACATCCAGTGAGGCAAAAAAAGCCAAAAACTTGGCACAGGACTCGGGTGTCGGTGACCTAGTAGTAAAATACCAAACGGGGTTTCTTCCGCGCGAGTGCCTGATGCAATAACTTGCCTTAGCTCTGGAGGGTGGAACCCTGCCTCGGAAATGATTTTTTTTTTTTGAGCAGAGTTGCCAAAAATTAAGCAGATTTCTGCCACTTTGTGATGTCGACTTCTCTCCACTTAGAGCCTGTGATCCAATAAGTATTTGTCTTGAAATTTCATTATAAGCTTAATTTTTCCTTGTTGTTGGTATCAGACTACCGTGTATGCTTGTTTTCTGTTTCCCTCCACGGCAATCTACCCAAATAAAATGAGGTGTGGTTCCTTTGTCCTTTCTGTAACTCTCAGTCCTCCCCCCCACCCCATATCCTTTACTTGAGGAGGGAGACTACATCTAATTTGGAAAAACACACACCCAAACCCCTCCCTCTGCCACGTTAGCCTGAAACTGCAGCGCAAAAGTGTCCTTACCATGTTGTAGTAAGACTGTGGAGCTAGTTAACTGAAGTAAACTTTGATCCTGCAACGACCTTCTGATGTGATTACTATTTAGTGTGTTGTTTATGTTGGCTCCGGTTTTTTGTTTTGTTTTGAGAACTTTTCAGATTTTTTTCCCTGAAGATGTAAGTTAGTTCTTGTAAGTTAGAGTTCTTTTTCTCTTTCTCCAGGACCACACGTGTATCGGTTAGCTACCTGGAACATTGAATTGCAGATTCCAGTGTCAGCTGGAAGAGAATTTAACTTTTTCTTTCTTTCTTTCTTTTTTTTTTCTTTTTAAAGATTTCATTTATTCATTCATGAGAGACACACACAGAGAGAGAGGCAGAGAGACACAGGCAGAGGGAGAAGCAGGCTCCATGCAGGGAGCCCAATGAGGGACTCTATCCCGGGTCTCCAGGACCAGGCCCTGGGCTGAAGGCGGCGCTAAACCGCTGAGCCACCGGGCTGCCCTGGAAGAGAATTTAAAGATTATCTAATTAAAGCTAGCTTTCTTTCTTTCTTTTCTTTCTTTTTGTGTTGCTTATGAGGAAATGAGACATTGTCACATCTATCCATTTGACATCTATTCTTTGTGAAGTTTGCACCATTGAAGATGTTCTTGGAGTGGGATTTTTAAGGCACTTAACAACCGGTCTTCTTAGTGGCATCTGTTTTATGTAAATTTGCTTGACTACATGGATGCTGTTGCTTTTTAAAGGTTTGGCTTGTTAATTGATCGAAATGTATTTTCCCATGGCATTTTCTTAGTTATTTCATGGAGAATTCGTTGTGGAACTTGTAGGAGGGCTTCAGAGCATCTAGAAAACACATTCGTTGTTTGATCAAGGGCGCCCTGGGGCACTTAAGGTATATATAATTTATATATATTTATATATAATCTCCATCCCCAACTTAGGGCTGGAACTCAGGACCCTGAGATCAGGAGTCGCATTGTCCACCAACTGAGCCAGCCAGGCACCCAGGGCAACTGAATTTATAAAAAAAAGTCGGGAATTAGGGCACCTGGGTGGCTCAGTTGGTTAAGCATCTGACTGTTGGTTTCTGCTCAGGTCTTGGAATCAAGTCCTCTGTCAGGCTCCTTGATGCTCAGTCTGCTTAAGGTCCTCTTCCTTTCCTTCTGCCCCTCTCTTGGCTTGTGCTCTCACTCTCGCTCTAAAATAAATACATCTTTAAATAATAAAATAAAATGTTATTTTTAAAAAAGTTGAGAATTAGCAGTGTGGCCAGCCTTCATTTTGCCAAATAAGATTTTTTTTAACCAAATAAAATTAAAAAAAAAAAAAACTAGTATAATCCTCAGACTACCATCTACTTTCCCCCTTTTTTATAAAGAAATTGTATTTTAATACAAAAAAGATTATAACTCAAAAAAGGAGCAGTCTTTTTTTAAGGTTTTATTTATTTATTTATTTTAAGATTTTATTTATTTATTCATGAGAGACAGAGAGAGGGGCAGGGACACAGGCAGAGGGAGAAGCAGGCTCCATGCAGGAGCCTGATGTGGGACTCGATCCTGGGACTCCAGGATCACGCCATGAACCAAAGGCAGGCACTAAACCGCTGAACCACCCAGGGATCCCTTAGTATTTGTTTTTTGTTTTGCTTTAGAGTGTCTTTGATGGAGCAGCAAAAATTATTAATTTTATTAAATCCAGACCTTTGTTCATACACCTTTTTGGTGTTCTGTGTGACAAAATGGAAATATGCATAAAGCATACAGAAATATGATTGAGGAAAAACACTTGTATGATTGAGTTGCAAGCTCAACTGTCTTATTTTCATGGGACACTATTTGTCTAATTCACTTTGGATACTAAGCATTCATTTTCTGAAAAATGAGTGAAGTGTGCCTGTGATTTCAAGAAAACAACTGATAGTATTTGTAGGCAATACTTGAATCAGGTTTTTGGTTAATTTTAGAATTTTGGAAACCTTACCTGCTGCTGCATGAGCTTAGCAGCTTCACAGTACTTAACAGACTTTTCTGATGGGATGAGTAGTGTTATTAACAAATGTACTTTTTTTGATATAGTGTAATAAATGGGTCAGTATCTAGAAGATCTACATAACTCAGTTATCTAATATTTTCCAAATGATCAATGCATGATGTTATAGAATCAAGTATTGGTAAAAGATTTATTCAGAGTCTAAGATACATTAATGGATTTAATATAACAGAGTATAAAAAGTTCATTGGTATAGCTTCCAATTTCACATTGCTAGTAACCTTTTAGAAATAACCTTTAAGAAACTACCACTTGTCAGAATTTTGGTATAGTCTAAAAGAAGAATATCCACAGTTATTTCAAAAAGCTTTTAAAACTCTCCCTTTTCTAACTTAAGATATTCTTTGTATACTTCACCATTAAAATGGTATATTGCAAGAGAGGCAGATATGCAAATCTAGCTATCTTCTGTTAAGCTAGAAATAAAGAGATTTGCAAAATTATAAAACCCACTCTCACTTTTTATTTCATTTTGGAAAATACAATTATTTTCACAGAAATGTTACTGTTAGCACATTGGCACATATTGGGCTTTTATTATTTAAATGAATTAATATTTTAAATTTGCATTTTAATTTCTAATATAGTAAAAATTGGTAGAAATAGCCCACAACAACAAAACTTTTTGGGATCCTCAGTAATTTTAAACTGTATAAAGAGGTTCTAAGACCAAGAAATTGTGGAACTGATGTTTTAGAGGAATGGAAGTATCTGATTTATATGAAGACAGATTTGGGCCCTTGTCTGGAATGCAGCCCCCCACAAGCTCCCATTCCCCTCAGCCTGTTTTTCCCTTTACAGCTCAGTGTTTTCTCCTATCCTCTCATTGTCTCCGCTTTCTCATTTCTCATTTATTCATTTTTTCCACTGCTCTCTGCCTTTGGCTCTACTACTGCCTTTGTCTGGAACCCTAACAGGTACTTTTCAATGATCATCATTTTACCTATCTTCAGCATTTAATTGTGTTGATCACACTTTCCTGTCAAGAATGCTTCCCCACCCCCAGCTTTGTCTAAACAGGAAGTGAGATTCTGTAGCTGAAGAAATATGTATCTCAAGTCTCAATACAAACAGGATCTATTGAGATGACTTTCACTTGATCTGGAGATTTAGGGAGGAACTGGTGTAGAGATTTGGTGATATAGTTTCAGTTTCATTGCTTGGAATTAAGAGGTCACTCAAATGATTTTGGTGGATATTGCTTGATGCTCTACCATAGTAATTAATGTGGAGAAAAGCAGCCAAGAAGGACCTTTGTTTTTTTTTTTAACTTGTTGTAAACCTTTTTTTTTTTTTTTTTTTTAAACTGTCAAGATAAACGTTTTTGCAGAATTGCTGGTTGGGTCTCTTTATACCATTGTATATTTTTGTGTTGCTGTGTCTAGTTATAAAAATCTAGCCTACAGGGCACCTATAAGCCCTAAAAGTGTAGGCTATAGGGTGGCTCAGTTGGTTAAGTGTCTGACTCTTGATTTCAGCTCATGATCTCAGGGTCCTGGGATCAAGCCCTGTGTCAGGCTCCGGGCTCAGTGGGGAGTCTGCTTAAGATTATCTCCTTCCCTCTTCTGTCTCTGCCCCACTTCCCCAGCTCTCTCTTTCTCTCTCTCAAATAAGTAAATAAATCTTTAAAAAAAAATGTAGTTGTATTTCTAGAGTTTGGATCTATTAGCTGATGTTCAGCTGTTCAGGAAAACATTAAAATGAGATAGTTCATGTGAAGTGCTGAGAATGCTGCCAACAGTACATATAGTGAGTAAGTTCTTGCTAACTTAGGTATTGCTCTGGGATGATTGTAGTTTATTGGGATGCTAGTTTTACCAAAACATTGCTGGCATGGAGCTCACATTTTCTTGTGATTGCCAGTTTGATAACATTCTGCACCTTTCGGGGAGGATTGATGTCTGAATTTGGTGAGATAGGATGCTAGAAAAGCCTTTTTAGTGCTTTCTTGGGAGGTCTTTTGTAGTGATTTACTGTCTTCCACGCTAATGGTAGGAATAGATGTGTGAATAATATTACTTGTGTTTTAGTATTTCAAATTTTCTTTTGCTCTGATTGGGAAGACAGATGAAACTCACGTCGTTGTTGTAGTAGTAATAAGACTTAGGGTGAAGAACCCTGGATTTTTCTCTGCTTTGATTTTCTAGACTAAGAGTGCCCACTAAACCTCTTGCTTAATCCACAAAGGGAAAATGAAAAGTTTATGAAGTTTCTGCCAATGATTATAAAACATTTGGGAATCTGAGATGAACTCAATCTTAACAAGAGTTTTCTACCTACATATGTGTAAGTAAAGCTAATTAATGAGGAAATGTTTTCTTGTTGATTTTTTTTGGCTGGCTGAATATGTACCATGATATATATGAAGGATCTGTGAAGAAGATCCCTTGGAATGATTTATGTAATAGCTATTCTGTTTAATGATTGCAGGCTGTTAGTTCTAATATATGTCTTTATGGTAGGAATTTATCCAGGAACTAAACTTTATCTTAAGGGTGGTTTAGAGATAGTCATGATATTTCATGTCACCTTCATTCAGCACACCCAATGCATGCATGCAAGCACAACCCAAAATATAATTGAGTGGTGAACAGAGAAGGGAGAAAAAGAATTAGAAAATAGGACTCTATCTGTATTCCATCTTTAGATCACCTCCAATTCTTCTGTTTTCAGGATTGGATCATTATAAATCATGGTTTAATTATTCTGTTATTTAGGATAAGCATGATTATTTCCTTTCTTTTTTTCTTTTCTTTTTTTTTATTATTTCCTTTCTTTACTGCGTTTTACAGAGGATTAACTTAGTGAGGACTCCTACACTTGTACTTTTTTTGTTTGTTTGTTTGTTTGTTTTTTAATAGCTACACTTTCTTTGTTGTATGTATTCTGTGCTGGAACCTTAAAAGACCCCCAAAAAATTGTTTTAGGGAAATTTATTTAAAAATTTTCCTTCCTTGTGGCTTTGCTTGCTAGTGTTCTCTTAGAAGTTTCAAAAGAGAAGGTAGATTAAGTGTGTGGGAGTGCTAACCTTTGACACATGGAGGATAGATATTCAGAACTACTTGCTTCTTTCAGACATTCAAAAAGAACTACCATTTGCTGCTTTTCAAAACAAAGGCTCTCACAGAGTTCTTATCCTCATCAAAAGCTCTGTTAGTGAACATTTGTAAGATAGGTGTTCTGATAGGTAGAGGAAAGGAAAAGAACCACTGAGTGAGTAAAGAAATAAGTCAGTAGATATTTACTGCATCATAAGTGCTTTGTACTTTGCTAGGTTTAGGTTGTGATATCAGTCAACAAATATTTGACACACGCAGTGTCCCCTTTTACATCAGATATTTTGGAATTCCCCATTATTCTCCAACAATGAAATTCATACAAAATATCTACCCTGAAAGTAAACATTATTGAAGGCTTGGGAGTAGGAACAGTCACGAAATTAGAAATGCTTTGTGCTTGTGAAAAGATTTACAAAGGTGGGAGAGAAATGACATGAATTAGGGTAGGTTGCGGTGTATCTTAGCATAGACACTTTTGGATGAGAACCTTATAATGTTTTAGCAATCTCATTTTGGGGTATAAAAGGGAGAGAGTAGATTGAAATTTGAAAATGACCAGATATTGGAGATAAAGAAGGATAACTTGATGTTTCTTGTTTGGGAAATGGTAGATTTGGTTGTTGTTAACAAATGGAAGGCAATACTTAAAAGAAGGAAAAGAAGGAACAAGTGTAGGGCAGAGAAAAATAATTTAGTTATAAACCAGTTGGATTTGAAGTATTTGAAAAGTAACTCAGCCACTTCAAAGTTGGGGTGTTTTATAGCATGATAACTATAATTTTTTGTGTCTACTGTTTGTTAGGTACTATTAAAAATATCGTACTTAAATTGTTTTATTCACTCTATAACAGTTCAGTGAGTATTGTCATCAGTTCAGTGAGTATTGAACAGTTGAGGAAAGAAGCTCAAAAAGGTATCAGCTTGCTCAGGATTTCACAATTAGCTAGAGGGCATAAAACCTCTAAAAAGCCTTTAATTCCTCATAAATACAATGTTTTACAGACTTGTCTAGATATAGGTTTTTGTTTTGTATATTGTTTGGATTTTATGGTGCTTCCTAAATCTGAGAATTCAAGTGTTTGAGCAATTATAGAAAAATTCATAGTCATTATCTTTTTTTTTTTTTTTTTTTTTTTAAGATTTTATTTGTTCACGAGAGACAACAGAGGGAGGGGCAGAGACCTAGGCAGGGGGAGGAGAAGCAGGCTCCATGCAGGGGGCCTGATGTGGGACTTGATCCCGGGACTCCAGGATCACTCCAGGATCACGCCCTGAGCTGAAGGCAGATGCTCAACCACTGAGCCACCCAGGCATCCCTCATTATCTTTTCAAATAGAACCTCTTATGGATTTTCTTTATTTTCTTTGAGAATTCTGGTTGGATGAGTGTCAGACTGTCTTTTTTCTGTCTCATTGCCCTGTTTGTATTTTTAAATCTTTGTCTCTCTGCTCCATTAAATGGATTACGCATGGATAATTTCTTTAGATCTGTACTGTAAATCACTAATTCTCTCTTAAACCTTGATCTGCTATTTAACCTGTCCAGTGAGTTTTTAATTTCAGTGATTTATTTCTAGATGATCTACGTGATTCGTTTTCTCTTTGCTTATTTATTTATTTACCTATTTTGACGTGTAGGTGACACACGTTATATAGGTGTACAAAGTAGTAATTTGACAAGTTTATACGTTATGCTATGCAAGTGTAGTTACCATCTGTCACCATATAATGCTATTGTAATACAATTGATTGTATTCTGTATGCTCTTTTTTTCTTGTGACATATTCATTCCATAACTAGAAGCCTCTATCTCCCACTCCCTTTCCCCCATTTTGCCCCTTCCTCACCCTTTTGTTGTCTCTTTTAGACCTGAACCTGTGCAGTTCTTTTGCAAGTTTCCTGATTGTTTCTTATAGTCTGTTCTTTGCTCCTGTTTTTGACTTTTTTTTTTAATGTCCTGAGCATTTAACAATTGTATTTGATCATTTTAATACTTTCGAGGGTCTAATTCTGTTGTCATTTCCAGTGAGTCTCCCCTATAGTGGCTTTTTTCTGCAATGGGTTTTTAAATTTTGAATTGAGTGCTTATTATTTTGGTTACCTTGATCTGTGGCAATCCTAAAAGGCCTGTGTGGAAGGTCTGCTTCTCTAGAGGGCAGTTACTTCCTTTGGGAACTCAAAGGCTCTATCAATTTGACAACTTTAATTTCTCGACTTGAAGTTTCCTAGGTCATGTAGGTAATGTTCTGTTTGTTTGCTTTTTCAGATTACTTATTTCACCACATTACCATGAGTATGGGAATCAGTATACAGGTGGTAGGTTGTTGGAAGTGAATGCGGTATTCTAGAGTAATTAGCAAGGAAAAATTCTACCAAGAAAAGAGCAGAGGAATGAGTCAGTTGTGACTAAGAAGAAATGGTCAAAGTAGGTGGGAAACCAAAAGGGTTGTTTTTGTAGGTAGGAGAGAGATTCAGGAGAGGGGAGAGTCGTTTGTTTGTTTGTTTGTTTATTGATTTATTTATTTAAAGATTTTATTTATTTATTCCTGAGAGACAGAGAGAGAGAGGCAGAGACACAGGCAGAGGGAGAAGCAGGCTCCATGCAGGGAGCCCGACGTGGGACTCTATCCCGGGGTTTCCAGGATCATGCCTTGGACTGAAGGTGGCGCTAAACCACTGAGCCACCCAGGCCGCCTGGGAGAGTCGTTTATTTATTGGTTGTGTTCTCAGTACTAACCTTGTTTCATAGTTTTTATCAATGCTTTCCTCTCCTCCTTTTCCACCTGTCTTCTCTCTCAAAAGGAAAAAAGAAAAAAGCACACTAGTACTAATCACCCTTAGAACATAGTTATTTGTATACTTTGTGTATTTTGCTGGATTATAAATGCTAAGGGCAAAGACCTTCAGTTATTTATAATGACATCTCACATAATAAACATTCTTACACAGATACTTTTTAAAAAGACATGCTTAAAAACACATTCATTACTTTTTTGACTTTTGAAACCAATCCTGAATATAAACTGTCTTTGTTGACTTAGGGAGATCTTGTACGAAAACTGAAAGAAGATAAAGCACCCCAAGTAGATGTAGACAGAGCTGTAGCTGAGCTCAAAGCCCGGAAGAGGGTTCTGGAAGCAAAGGTGAGTCTTGGGATCCTAAAAGGGGAATGTAAATAGGTACAGGATTGTTCATCTTTATTTAATCTCTTTAGGTGGGAAAGACCTAAAAAAGTTTCTGAGCAAGTATCAGTATCATTTGCTTTATCTCTGTTTAGCCAGCATGGCTTCTCCTCCTCTACCTGGCAGATTTCTCATGCTTTCACACCGTCTCTTACAACATCACGTCTCTTACAACATCACGTTGTCTGTGAAGCCTCTATGACTTCTGACCTACCCCTCCCCAGAATCCTGGATTTGATACACTTCGTGAATTTCCCTGGAAGGCATTGTGTTTGCTCTTCGTTTTGTTTCATTTTGTTTTGTTCTTGCCCTTCCTTATGAATTCTATGCTTGGAAATAATGGTTATGTATTAAATATTTTTTCTTTTAAGGAAAGGGTGTATCTATCTGATACCTCTTCTCAAATCTTTCAAACAATAAATCTCCCATCACCAAACTGAAATAGTTTGGAGTTCCAAGTCTCACTACAGTGATCCATTAAAAATTCAGATACTGCTTATCAGTATCTGCATCTAAGTAAGCTTAGTCTTCCTATTCCTAAATAATTAAAGGTATCTTTTCTGTAATTAAAAGGGGAAAAAACCCTAAGGATTCTATTTTTTAAAGTTATCAAAATTTTGTCTGTTAAATTTTATATTGAATTTGGCTATGGAATCAATGGAATTCACATATATAAATTCATATTTCTTCTCATCCCTAATCACACGTTTTCTATTTAAAAATCCCTTACAGGAGCTAGCATTACAACCCAAAGATGACATTGTAGACAGAGCAAAAATGGAAGATACCCTGAAAAGGAGGTTTTTCTACGATCAAGCTTTTGCTATTTATGGAGGTAGGGGATTAATGATAGAGCAGTTATGTTGTTGGTTGGTTTAATATTCTTAAATAAAAAAAAACTTGGCTTTTCAGTTGATACCTAATTGTATCAGGTCACATAAAACAGAGTATTTTGCCCTTGTTTGTTTAAAATTGGCCACTTGGTGTAAAATCTGTTTATTTCTTTCTACTCTACTTATTCTCAAAGACTGCTTTTTTCCATTAGGATGTAGGGAATTGTTAGGAGGCCAAGTAGTAAGCATTTAATATGTTCCTGTGCCTATCAGATAGACTCTTCTTAGGAGCAGTCAGGGGCCGTTGTAACACTGAACTACTATACTGTGCCTCTCCACACAAGGGGAGTGATAAGCCAGGGTCCCTAGATTATTCTTCATGGCAACTGTCAGGAGAAAACATTCTTCATGGATATATAGGTAAATCTGCATCCTTCTGAACACTGTATGAAGGTATAGGCAAAGATAATTCATTGATTAAATGTGCAGTAGTATCTTTCATAGTCAGTGGAGATCATTATACCGGTGTTAGACTTTCAGTACTTTACCATTGAAACTTGATTCGAGTTTGGTTAAGCAGATCTCTAAATGTTTAACTTTTTGAGGTTTAAATATAGTGGCTCATATATCCAAGAATAAATTAGAGAATTGGGTGCTAAAATTCATCATTGTTATCAGCTGATGCAACAAGTTAGTTCTATGGCAGAAAACTGTAGTCTGTTTTTCATTGTTTCTCATATATGGAGGAACATCTTTTCCCTTTAGTTTTTTACTAATCCTACTTGAAATTCTTAATATGGAGATAGTAAATGAAGCAAGAGTTTTTAATTTTACTTCTGTAGCTAGCTGGAAGTAAGGCTTTTCTATATTGAGGGGCTTGAATTATTGACCTTAATACCTTTTTAGGGAATATGTGAAGTTTTACAGTTTCTCATGTCTCCTCGCTTTCATTTGCTGACAGTGACAAGGTAAAGTTCCTTATTCATATTTTATAGGTGTTAGTGGTCTGTATGATTTTGGGCCAGTTGGATGTGCTTTGAAGAACAATATTATTCAGACCTGGAGGCAGCACTTTATCCAAGAGGAACAGATCCTGGAGATTGATTGTACCATGCTCACTCCTGAGCCAGTTTTAAAGTAAGATTTCTACTTTGGCGGCTGAAATTCATTAATATGTGTATTTAAGTAACTTCTGATTACTAAACATATTCATTGTAAAAATGTAGAGTATAAAGAAAAACAAAATATACACCTAATGTTTATAGACAGCCATGTCAAAATTATTGTGTTTATCCTTATTGTCTTCTTTCTTTGTAAGTCCTTGTATATACATCAGTGTTAGCACACTGCTTTTTTAATGTAATATAGGTGAACATTTACTTATATCATTAAATATTAATATTCTTCTAAAGCATTTTTAATGACAGCATAATATTTTCTCATAGATATACCACAGTTTCTTTAGCTAGTACCATATTGTAGGCATTTAAATTGTTCCTTGGGTACCTGGGTGGCTCAGTTGGTTAAGCGGCCAACTCTTTAGTTTCAGCTCAGGTCATGATCTCAAGATCCTGGGATTGAGCCCCACGTCAGGCTCTGTGCTCAGCAGGGAGCCTGTGTGAGGTGTGTCTCTCTCCCCCCACCCCCGCCCCTGCCCTCATTTTCATGTATGTGCGTGCTCACTCTCAAATCTTAAAAATAATTTGTTTCTGATGTTCGAGTCCATTGAACATCCTGATGGATTTTGTGTATATGTGATTATTTCCTTACTCTAAGTTTTTAGAAGTTCTGGGCAAAGGTGTGTATACACTTATAATTACTATTTGTGCTGAAGTGTTAGTGCAGAAATTTAGGTCATTCCTACTAACATTGAAATCAGGGCAGGATTTGTAGAATATAAAACGAAAGAAGAAGAATTCTTACATTTTGTATCTCTCATCACTTCATTGTATTTTTTAAAATATTTTATTTATTTATTTGACAGGCAGAGCCCACAAGTGTGCTCATGAGTGGGGAGGAAGGGTAGAGGGAGAGGGACAAGCAGACTCCCTGCTGAGCAGGGACCTTGATTCTTGGCTCGATCCCAGGACCCTGAGATTATGGCCTGAGCTGAAGGCTGACGCTTAACTGATTGAGCCACCCAGGTGCTCCTCATCATTTCATTTAATGCTGCCTGGTAAAGAGCCCATTTTCACTGTTTAGATCCTTTGGGCTCTCTCAGTAATTTCAGCCAATAAAAACAAGATGAATTCCTGATGATGGATCTAAAAGATCAAGACAACCTTTTCCTTAGCTACTTGCTCCACTAATAGGAACTGTGTAAGAGATAATACCAGTGTCCATATAGTGTTCAGTGGCAGAAGACGCTTTCCTTAAGATTTATCATGAATTTATCATGAATTCTTTCCTAGTCAAGTTCCCCATGATTTTGACCTTTGCTTAGATCACTAGTAATGGGATCTAAGCATTAGTAATTAATTCATTACATAATGAATTAATTGATTTAACTCTTGAATTAATTGATTCTGTAAGATAGCACGTACTTTATGACAGCTTATAAAAGAGTGTAATCCAGTTGAAGTCTTTTTCCTGTGGAAAGGAAGAGCTTGGGGAAAGGGTGGGGATAGATTTGAGGAAGAATTTTCTCTGGCCTAAATTATTATCTACCATGGATGTATCACTATATATATATGTGTGTGTATATATATATATATATATATATATATATATATATGAGCTTCCATCTTTGATATACACAGATGCATGATATACTATTTAAACATGGTATACTATTGTCTTAGGAGGTAAAGTATGTATTAATTTGTATGAAAATAACAAATTGGCTTGGCATTTGTTAACTTAGGACCTCTGGCCATGTAGACAAATTTGCAGACTTCATGGTGAAAGACGTAAAAAATGGAGAGTGTTTTCGTGCTGACCATCTTTTAAAAGGTATGGTTTTTTCACTTCAGATAAATGTTCTTCCAAGTAAAAATGATCAAAACAAAGGGTTTAGATTAAACTTTTCTCATTTTTTTCTATGAGCTTGCTTTGGCAGAGTGTATACTCATTTTTTCTATTAAAATTTTTTTTGGGCATAACACAGAGTAAAGTGCATAGATTGTAATTAAACATACAAGCAGACCTCATATTGCACTCCACTTACTGTGCTTTATAATACTATGTGTTTTACAAATGAAAGGTCAATTTGTCAAGCAAGTCTATCAGTGCTATTTTTCCAACAGCTTTTGCTCACTTTGTCTCTCTCATGTTTCGGTAATTCTTGCAATATTTCAAACTTTATTATTATATTTGTTATGGTGTTCAGTGATTAGGACTCATTGAAAGCTCAGGTGATGGTTAGCATTTTTTTTAGTAATATATATTTTAATAAAAGTATACATTTTTTAAAGATATAATGCTATTGCATATTTAACAGAGTACAGTATGGTGCAAACAACTTTTATATGCACTGGGAAACCAAAATGTTCGTTTGATTTGCTTTATTGAAATATTTGCTGTATTGTGGTGGTTTAGAACTGAACCCACACTATCTCCAAGGTATGCCTATACAACCCAAGTCCCTTATTTAACAAAAAGTAGTATATGATAATTAGAAATTCTAAGTTAGCAAAAGAATCAAGGTAGCATCACGATTCTCCCTGTAAAATCAGCCATGGAATTTATATAAAGTAAGAACATTATCCTTGTATTCATTTTCTTACCTTTCCAGCACTGAAACTCAAAGTACATTGTCCTTTTATCCATTGATTGAAATTGACATGTACCAACACTGTTCTTATAGCTCATTTACAGAAATTGATGTCTGATAAGAAGTGTTCTGCTGAGAAGAAATCAGAGATGGAAAGTGTCTTGGCTCAGGTGAGTACTTTAGAGATGTTATCATAGCAACTCAGGTAGGTGTTGTCTTTCAGTGTTTAGTGACTGTTGAATTCCACGTTGTGCTGACCCAGGCCACGATTGTAAGGAAGGGGAATTTACCTTCTGTCTCTCTCTGAATTTTTGTTTTCTTCTCTCTCTACTTTTTGTGACTAACACTTTATTTTACCCCAAACTAGCAATTCAGTGTAAATAGGCATGAAATTTGTTCTGTCTCCTTGGAAACCAATTTTCTGGATTTAATAGCAAAAACCAGAGGCATCACTATGAATAGTGTTTAGTCTTGATGTGGAGATTTTGGGGCAGATCTCTTTTGAGCACTGTCTCATCAGCCACTTTGTCTGCTTCTGGTTGCACTGACCCTGGCTACATGGTATTATTCTTAGAACATGATGAGCAGGCCCCCTGCTTTTCCTATAGACTAAAAATTTTTTAACTTCTGTTTAAGTTGGCAAAATTTAGGGAAGACTTAAAAGAGACCATAGAAATAATGTTCTGATTTTTACCAAGAGCAGGAATACCCTCTATATCAGAAGTAGTTCTTATCCTTTTTTAGGTCACATGTCATTTTAAGAATATCATGAGGAATGCCTGGGTGGCTCAGCAGTTGAGCGCCTGCCTTCAGCTCAGGGCGTGATCCTGGGATCCGGGATCGAGTCCACATCAGGCTCCTAGCAGGAAGCCTGCTTCTCCCACTGCCTGTGTCTCTGCCCCCCCCCCCCTTTCTCTTTCTCTCTCTCTTTCTCTTTCTCTTTCTCTTCTCTCTTTCTCTCTGTGTCTCTCATGAATTAAAAAAAAAAAAAAGAATATTATGAAAACTGCACCTCTTTTCCCCAGGAAGATGCACAGGTCCATGTATATATATTGTCACCTCATGTATCCGTTTAAGCAAAGTACATTTCTTCAACACCATGTTTGATCATGAGGTCCACCAAGTCTCACCTCTTAAATATTATTTACTTGGGCAAAAATGTACATGCATACACACAGAAACCCGTGCTGTATTTATAAATATTTTCTTTATATTGGTATATAAATAGGTGAGGCTATATATAGGAATCCCTATCTCTGCTTTTTTTTTTTTTTTTTCATGACAGTTTATTGGGTATTTTTCAGCTGCTGCCTTATTTTCTAAAAATATGCTGATTTTTTTCTCCCTGTGATATCTGGCTTTCAAACAGTAGCTAAGAAATTTTCTCCTTCCTCATTTAAATTGAAAGAAACTCTTAATTTGGCTGTTGACTCATCTACCAATTTATTTTCGTCTTGTGAGGTATATTTTTCCTTTGCTTGAAGCTCATTGCTTTAGTATTGTTGCTCATAGTTTAGTTAATTAATTCTTGGATTTTGACACCATTATAGCTGAACATTCATTTCTCATTTCCTTTCTTTCCCAAAGGCATGACCTTTATTAGAAGAAATGAAAAGCCCTGCTAATTACCTCTAAATTACTGTTTCCCATTTATAATGTTAGACTTACTAAGATTTTGTGAATATGTGTTTTTGATCTTAACAGTTTCATTTATTTTTGAGTCAGTTGTCAGAGCAGGAAGTAATTAGCTGGTTTATTAAGCCATTTATAGTTTGAACACTGACTGTCTCATCACACATCCATGGTCTTAGGAGAACAATCTGTTTTTTTGGTTTTGATTTTTTTAGAGAAAATGCACATGTGCTGGTGTGGAAAGGTGCAAAAGGAAAGGGAGAGAGACTCTTAAGTAGGTTCCACACCCAGTGTGTAGCCCAATGCAGGAGCCCAAAATAGGGCTCAATCTCATGACCCTGAGATCATGACCTGATCTGAAATCAAGAGTCAGATGCTTAACCAACTGAGACACCCAGGTGCCCCAGAGAGCAATCTGTTTTTTGATTTGCCATATCAGATGTACGTACAAGCTGTCAATGTAACTAACTTTTATTGAAAATTTGGAGACTGTGGTCTAGTACTCAGTAATGGCCCTGGTGGATTTATGGCCAAAGGCCCATCTGTTTGCTTGATCAAATGATAGTGTTTTCTCCACCTGTTAGTGCCTATGATTCCTTTTCAGCTTTATGCAGCATGATGGTTTTCTTAAAAGGCACTGATTCACCCTCTGGTAGGAAGAGCTTTATTTATTCCTTTATGTGGATTCAGCAGCTCAGAACTGTTTTTCTTCTCTGTCCATTTGTGCTGACCCATCTCTGCATGTACCAGTTATTAAGTCATTTTTTAAGCTTTTTGTTATGACAAATTCAAAACATATACAAATAGAAAATAGTTTATTAAATACTTACATACTCATGAACCTGCTACAGTTTTATCAGATTTTGTTGAATCCTTCCCTGCTTTCCTGTCGTTTTCTCCAGGATTATTTTGAAGTACATCTATAACATCATTGTATTACATTTTCTCAAATGTTAACCAGTTTTTTTCTGTTTGAATTGGGATCCACATTAAGTCCATACTTTATGAGTGGTTGGTATAATTCTTAAATCTCTTGCAATCTGTAGGTTCTTCATCTCTAATTTTCCTTCATTTTCATTTAAAAAATTATTTTTTGAAGTTGAGACATTTGTTCTTTTTTTTTTTTGAGACATTTGTTCTTTAGTGTTTTCTACTATCTGGATTTAGCTGACTGCATTATTTTAGTGATGTTTCTACATCAGTAAATTTTGCTTTATGTCTACATTACTTATAATTTGGTAGTCAGGCGTATAGGCCCAATCAGATATTTTGGCAAAACAGTAAGTGGTATAGCATGTGCTGTGTGCCAGGCCCTATGCTAAGTACTTTATGTAGTTAATCTTCATAGTAAAGTAGATTCTATTTCCCTATTTCACAGATACGCAAATTGAGGCTCAGAGTAGTTAGGTAAGAATTTACTCTTGAGTCACGCAATCTGTAAATGGTAGAGTTGGGCAGTTTATCCACATTTTTCTGACTCCAGAGCCTCCATTCTTATGGTCTTGAGTTGATTTATCGATTTTGTTTCTATTAGGAGATTGTTTTTTAACTTTTAAATATTGTTCAGTATTAAATGGTTTGTCATAATCATTTGAAATTTTTGACTTGGAGGTCATGCACCATTTTAGAGGGTTTCACGATGATTACCATTGTATAAAAATTGAAATACACTGGAATAAGTAGACACGAATAGGAAATAATTTTTACCTCTAAGAGCTTTATATTTAGTAGCTTTATATTCAGTCCCAGAAAGATACTCCATTTCTCTAGAGTGGTAAATGGTAAAACTGATAAGTGAAAAGTGTGTGTGAGCTGGTTATGGTTTTAATTTGAGTTTTTTGAAGGTTAGATTAACTTGGATGTTCTTACTTTGGGTGACTTGATGGATGGGTTTTATATATACAATACTTTTATGCTCTGTTTTTTCCTGTCTTTTACGTTATTTTCTCTGCCTATCCTTTAGCTTGATAACTATGGACAGCAAGAACTTGGGGATCTTTTTGTGAACTATAATGTAAAATCCCCCAATACTGGAAATGATCTCTCCCCTCCAGTATCTTTTAACTTAATGTTCAAGACCTTCATTGGGCCTGGAGGAAACATGCCTGGGTATGTATCACTTATTCTTTATGTAATGAAATTACTAAAATTGCTTGTAATAAAAAGTAAACATCAAATCAGTCATGAAGGAAATTTTTTGAAAAATTATATATATATATATAGAAAGTATAGATAAGTATAGTAAGGAGAAATAATGACATATATTCTTAAATGCATTCCTTCTGATTATTTCTGAATGAAATTTGTGTGTGTGTGTGTGTATGTGATTTTTTTTTTTTTTTTTTTGCCACAAAATAAACAGGTCTGTGATAATTATGTCTTGTGATAGCTGTATAGGGCAGGAGAGATAGTTGAAGAATGATTTGAAAGTCACTGAACTTGTTGCTGAAGGAGACTTAGGAACCATTTAGTATAGATCAACACTGTCCAATAGAATTTTCTGCAGTGGTGTAAATGTTCTGTAATCTGTACTATCCAGTATGGTAACCACTAGACATATATGGCTGTTGAGCCATTGAAATGGAGTTAGTGCTTCTGAGGACCTCAACTTTGAAGTGTATTAAATTTAAACAGGCATTTCACTAGTGGTCTACCATATTGAACAACTTAGATTTAGCTTATTATTTAAAAGATGTGGTTTTAACAGTAAAGAAAGCTGTTAAACTGTTTACGGTATGATCCAGAACTAGAATGTGTATTTACAGATTCCTTCTCCATGTTAACAAACTTAGCCAAAGTATTTCACTTTATAACTTGAGATCTTTTTCTTACAGTCTCATTGTAGGGTAGTAGAGGGTAGGGGTAGGCTTTTGTTAGATGAATCTAGATAGATTATGTTTTCTGGAGTAGAAATGGAAGAATGGTAAAAATTTTGACAGAATGTATTACTGGAATTATTTTAGTCACACACTGTGTTGACTTGGGATATTTTATAGAAAGAGTCCAAAGATAAGCCTTTCATTTTGGCAGTACATACAGAAGGTCATTAAGTGGGCCAGACCCTCTGACCTATCATCCCACTCCTGGAAATTTATCTAAGGAAATAATTCAAAAGGAAAGGAAGCTATGTTTATCAAGACTATATAGATTCAAAGTACAAATAACCTATCTGTCCAAAAACTTGAGATGAGTAAATAAGTTATAGTAAAGTGGATCATTTTAGTAGAATACTCTGCAACTGTTAAATATGAGAAATTTTTGTGATTATTTCAAAAATGGAAAAATAAAGAATACATAATTTTATACATTCTTCTTATAAATCATGCACATAGGGGTACCTGGCTAATTGATAGCACATACGACTCTTGATCTCAGGGTCATGAGTTCAAATCCCATGTTGGGTGTAGAGTCTACTTATAAATAAATAAAAATTGAAAATCTCACAGCTTTTTTTAAAAAAAAAATTGTATATAAACTGTAGTTATACTTCTTTTGGATGAAATCTGGAAAGGGCCACCAGAATGAGGAGTTGGTGTGTTAGAGTGAGAAGAGGGTACAACTATATTTTATTTTTTCTTTAAAATTCTTTTCATAAAATATTTATTTTGAAGTAGGCTATTGGGAAAGCTTTCCTAATTGATATTTTTGCACAGAATATTTCCTGTAAAATTGAGAAGAGGGCAATGGTTATCATGTTTTATTTGCTTGGTTGTATCTTTAAAACATGGAGAAAAAGAGAAGAAGCCTCTGGCTGGAAATGTAGAATTACCAAAGGAGAAAATGATAAGGAAAATGTTGAAATTTGCCTGTTGTGATGATTGTGATGAGTGAGCTCTAATGTTAAGTGTGAGCCTATACTGGCTTCTTTGTAGCCACCCACCTATTCTCTAATATGTGGGTTATAAAAGGCATATATTTAGTCTTATTTTCAGAAGAATCTGAATTATTGTCTGCCTCCATGTAAATGATAAATTAGGTTTTAGCGACATTAAGAGAGAGGTATTTGACTTTTGACTCAACTGGACTGATGAAATAAAAGACATTTCTAATAGTAGTATTGTCATACCAGTTGATTGATTCATGCTCTGACACTTGCTTGAGAATGTTTGCTCCCAAGGAAAATACTCTTAAAACTTTTCTTTAGAAAGTATAGGTACTGTTTTGTGTGAAATTAGTATATTTAGGACTTTTAGGATTTGTATCTAGAGTTTCTGATTTTTGGAAAACATAATTTCTTTCCTTCTAACAGTCTGATTTATTTAAATTTATAGGTACTTGAGACCAGAAACTGCACAGGGGATTTTCCTGAATTTCAAGAGACTTTTGGAATTCAACCAAGGAAAGTTGCCTTTTGCTGCTGCTCAGATTGGAAATTCTTTTAGAAATGAGATTTCCCCTCGATCTGGACTGATCAGAGTCAGGTACTGCCCATATGATTCTCCAGTAAAATTCTTGAATGAGCTTGGCATTGAGTGGAAAAGGGAAGCTTTCTATGTTGAAACAATTCTGCTTCATTTTTGCATGACCATGTATTTATTTGGTCCAAAAGATTATGTTTTGTTTGTAATCTCTGGGACATCAGGTAGTTGTGAGTAACTAATGAGAACTTGGAGGGAAAGGAAGGAAGGTAAAGAATAGATCACGTTTCTCACCTGCTTCAAAATGATCTTTCACCCTTGTTCATCACATGTTTGGAGGATGGCAAGATCTTGATTGTCTAAACCAAGGCATTTTCTGGCAGTGGTGATGTATGTAACTCTAGGGTGAGGTGAGGACAGGGTGATGGTCATGAGGGGAGAGTCAAGCTGGGTGTCCAGGGCAAACAGTACTGTTGGAGTTGGGCCAAGGGTGTTTCCATAACCAGTTGACATTCCTCCAGATACTTGAGGTGCCTGTGTGGCAGGCCAGCTAGCAGGCTTGCTTCTCGAGAAACCTGTCTCTATTCTAATAACCTCTCTTTGCCAGATGTATCCAGGAATGTGTAGGAGGGCATATTAGTAATAAGTTATAGTTTTCTTTAGAAATTTACTATGATTTAGCTGCTTATGACTTAAGCTTTTTGTGATTTCTTTGTATTTTCTTACAGATAGCATCTCTTGATGTAATAAATTCCATATAAAAAATAAGATACATAGGTAAATTTAACTATCTTAGACTCCAGAAGGATTTTCTACAGCTCCATCACCCCACCCATCTCCTCTCTTTTCTTACTCAGTATAATCACAGACTTCTGTCATAGTACATCCCAGCCACTGACTCTACATCAAAGCACCCAAAGCATCTGCTTCATCTTTTAATCCCCATGACACCTGCTGAGGAAACACCCCTATGTGTTGACCAAACTGTTTCTTCAGGCCTGTGATTGGTCAGCTTTCTGGTCAAGAAAGGGGAGACTGCACAGAGAAGGAAGGACCTTACACGACTTAGAGAAATGGGGTGGGAGTGATTCTGCCTTCATGCGGATGGAAGAGGTATTCAAAAACTTGAATCAGCTATAATAACAATGAAAAACTTGTCAGGATTGAGTCTTATTCTACTTCCTGGCATCTGGGTTTTTCTGTCACTCTTTTTCCTTTTGTTTTTTGCTTTCCATCTGTTCCAGTAGTGTCTGCAAGCATGCTTTCAAAATACCAAGGAAGCCCGGTAAGGCTGACTTTGTCTAAAGCCAGTGTTTTGGAGAGGATTTATATAATATAGAGCAGCTCTTGGAAGTTACAGAAGGACCATGAAGTAAGGCAAAACCTGGGGCCTGAGGATTAGAAAGTGGTAAATTGACAAAGCAGCTCAGAATTGAGGAGTGATTCTAGGAGGTAACTGGTAAAAGGTCTGTGGAGCTTCTTGATATTTTATTCCTTGGCCATTTTCACTTTAAAGCATCCTGTCTGGATTCTGGCTGGTTTTTTGTTACATACATCTGTAAGATCCTGACTAGAAGTCCACTCATTTCCATGAGCTAGTATGCCCATGGTTTTTGTTCCACAGATAAGGCTAGGATTTGTTTAGTGTTGTGATTTCTTTCTTGATTTCTAGAGTTGTCCAGTGATTAGTCTTTGCATGGCTATGATTTCTTTTATTTAGGTTGGGAGTATTAGACTGTTCATGTGAAATTTTTAAAAATCTATTTTTATTTTGATTGGCTGTTTCTGTCTTATAGACTATATGTATTGTAGTTCTCCACAGCTCAGGTATAGTCTCTGAACTAAAGACAAGAGACCGCTGGTAAAATCACCATTGGTGTTGATTTCCATCTCCTGTCTGTGAGCTGGGATTATTTGACAGAACAGATGGAAAGGCTTTGGCAGCAGATTATCTGGGGATTCTGGGCAGGGCCCTTATTTTGATTTGATATCTTGCATTTTAGATGTTCTTTTGCTATCAGCCAGGCTATAAGTTATGTGAGGACAGACATTGTGCTTCTTTGTCTCTATCATATTTCTCTGCACACATATGATGTTTGGTAGTGGTTGAAAGACAAGACGTAGGTGCTATAGGACCAAAGAAGAAATACTATTAAAAATTTTAAAAATCAGAGTTCTTTTGCAATGCATTTCATGTATTTTTAGAATCCATTTAAGCAATTTTTCATTACTTCTAAAACATCTGAGATAATCATGAAAGTGCACTAGTAAATGTGTGTGGAGGAGTGCGTTAAAAGAAGAGAGATTTGATTTTGACTCATAAAATTAACTTAAAATACTTTTCCCCCAATAGCTACTTAATTGCCATTCAGAGAAATCTCTTTGGGAAACCATTACTATATGCATATTTATTTCATCATTATGCAGTTAGCTTGATGCAAGCCTGTTCAATTCATGTCTTATGTCCTCTGCCTTGAATAACATTTTATTCAAAAAGCTGTTACTCTAAAGAAGCCAGCTGTATGGTGCCATTATCAGTCATTTACTTGTTCAGAGCAATAAAAAGTAAGAAACCAAACTACTATAAAAGCTCTAAAGAACAATTTCACTTCACTTTTAATTTCCCATTCTTTGAAAAGGAAATATCAGGAACTTCACTTAGTATGTATTTATAAAGACTTGCTAGTGCTATAAAAGAAAATCATTTTATTTGGAAGTCACTATCCAGTATGTCTTTTCTTTTTTGTGTCTAACATTTAAGTTTCCCTAATATTTAAAAACTGTATCAGGCTTTTCTTTAAAAATTATTTTCTTTATTTTAAAAAAATTTTATTTGAGATAGAGCAACCGAGAGAAAGAACACAGAAGGGATGAGGAAGGGACAGAGGGAGAGGGAGAAGCAGGCTCTCCACTGAGCAGAGAGCCTGATGTTGGGGCTCGATCCCAGGACCCTGGGATCATGACCTGAACTGAAGGCAGATTCTTAACCAACTAAGCCACCCAGGTGCCCATAAAAATTATTTTCCATTTAAAGTAATAATCTTTTGTTGTTGTGACTAGTATGGAAGGAAAAACAGATGGACAATAGTTAAGGTGGTAGAAACAGATTTTATTTAATGCTATTGCAGTAGGGGAGAAGAGATTGGTATAGAACAGGGCTCAATTTTGAATATAGTATAGACAAGAGAGGATTCATAGCCAAGGCTCAGGGTGAGTGGAGTCAGTGGTTAGAAAATTACTAAAAGGGAATATCAGGGCCAAGGTAAGGGGGCTTTTGGCTAAACCAACCTAATAGGATCTTGCTGGACACAGGCCAGAGTGATCAGATACCACCTAGGGGATGGTGGAGGATGACGGACCCAAAAAAGATATCAGAGGTGATCACATAGCTGGGGTGGGGGGGTTGGGGGGGTGAGAGGGGATTTCTAGTTTAACTTATCGGGATCTCTGGGTGGCTCAGCGATTTAGTCCCTGCCTTTGGTCCAGGGCGTGATCCTGGAGTTCTGGGATCGAGTCCTGTGTCGGGCTCCCAGTGTGGAGCCTGCTTCTTCCTCTGCCTGTGTCTCTGCCTCTCTCTCTCTGTCTATCATGAATAAATAAAAAATAAAATCTAAAAATAAAATAACTTATTAGGGTTCTTGCTAAAACTGAATTTTACAAGGAAGTATATAGATGGGCCTAGAAGGAAAGGTTCAGGAGACTGACATTTGGGCAAGTAAAGAATCTTTGTCATTAGACAAGAGTTAATATTTGAGGGACGCTTGATTGTATTACATTTATTTAAAATACTGTTCAAGTGAGTTGTAAAGTTTTCATTAATATGTTTAAAATTATAGCCACCCAGACAAACTTAATCCAACCTTTTTTTTTTTTTTTTTTGCCATTCCCTTAGGAAACAATTTTCTTGTTTGGTGATAAGAGATTCCTGTAGTATGAGGGCCTATATCATTGTAGAGTAAAGTTGAAAATAAGGGTCTTGTTTATTTTTTATTCCTTATGTTTTTGCTTCCAGGGAGTTCACAATGGCAGAAATTGAGCACTTTGTAGATCCCAGTGAGAAGGAACATCCTAAGTTTCAGAATGTGGCAGACCTCCACCTTTATTTGTATTCAGCAAAAGCCCAAGTCAGTGGACAATCTGCTCGAAAAATGCGCTTAGGAGACGCTGTTGATCAGGTAAGATTCCACCAGTGACTTCATTTAGATTATTCTTAATTAGGGCCTACAGCACTTAGCAAGTTCTGTGTACTGGATGACAAAATATTTATTTTAGTGATCATTTTATTTTTTATATAGTATTTGTTTTTATATTTATTTATTTTAAGATTTTATTCTTTTTATTCAGGAGAGACAGAGAGAGAGAAACAGAGACAGAGACACAGGCAGAGGGAGAAGCAGGCTCCATGCCAGGAGCCCAATGTGGGACTCGATCCCAGGTCTCCAGGATCAGGCCCTGAGCCGAAGACGGGCGCTAAACCGCTGAGCCACCCAGGGATCCCCTAGTATTTGTTTTTAGACCATATTTATCCTACACTATTATTATAGGGGGAGGAGATTTTTTTAAAAATATTTTATTTATTTATTCATGAGAGACAGAGAGATAGGCAGAGGGAAAAGCAGGGTCCTTGCAGGGAGCCTGATGCAGGACTCGATCCCAGGACTCCAGGATCATAACCCTGAGCCAAAGGTAGACACTCAACCGCTGGGCCACCCAGGCGCCCCCTCCCCCCCCTTTTTTTAATATAGTGGGAAGAAATTACCCGAACATGCCAATTTGCAGTCCAGGGAGCTAACATGAAAAAAATATTTAGCAGATCACTTGGAAAAAAGATCTTGGTCTGAACTGTGCCCTGTCAATCCAACTTTTATCAACATGTATTACTTTTGGGGAGACATTTTGACTCCTAGAAAGCAAGGCCTCTGGGTTTTAATCTTTCCTGTATTCCGCATAGCAGTTGGGATTAAGTCTTGCATAGAATAGAATTTCTCTAATCATTTGTCTAGATAAATGAGTGAGTGAAACTTTCTAATAGTAGCTGCTGTCTGAGAATGGAATGAATTGCCCCAGGGAACAGTGAACTTCCTGCTCCTGAAAATATTCCACTGGAGGCTGGATGATGACTTGCCAGCCATTTTGCAGAAATGCAAAAATGAAATGCAACCCTGTAGCAGGTTGGAGATGAGGCTCGATGATTTCTAAGATCCTTCTCGTCCTGGAATCATAAAATGACATACAGTATGAGGTGCACAAACTTCAGTGGATGAGGATACATTGAACTCCTCTCAACATGTATTACTACTTTTGTTAATTCAGAAGAAATAAATCCGCCTCTCTCTCTTTGTAGGGTCATTATTATGAATGTCAGTTTTAGTACTATAGATTCAGAAGATAAGAAGTATTGGGCTGAAATTTTGCTGACCCAGTGAGTGTGGCAGAAAGATGTTGAATAACTCTGTTCTTATCAGTTAGTTTACTTGAGAGTAACCTCTTTAAAAATAGCCACAATCACATTCTGGGTATTTGAGATTGTTCTCAAAGCTGGATAAATTAGCTTACCTTGTGTTTTTCAATAGATTATGAGTAAATTGAAAATGGTACATTGATCTTTGAGAGAATGTGTTTTTTCCTTTTTATGTCCTTGCATGTTTGCTTGCTTATTTACTTGTCTATTCGTTGATTTTTAGGGTGTGATTAACAACTCAGTATTAGGCTACTTCATTGGCCGCATCTACCTCTACCTCACGAAGGTTGGAGTATCTCCAGATAAGCTCCGCTTCCGCCAGCACATGGAGAATGAGATGGCCCACTATGCCTGTGACTGTTGGGATGCCGAATCTAAAACATCCTATGTAAGGAGAATGGAAGGGTTGTGAGCATATGATCTTCACACTGTTAACTTAGGAGCATGGATATCAAAATTGCTTTTTGTGTGCTTTATGTCAGAGTGGAACAAAGAGAAAAGAGGTCTTTTCCCAAACAAAATGGAAAAAGCAGTTGCTGCCTGCCTTCTAAGAAGGAAGGGGTTACTTTTGCATCCCAAGAGTCCTTTATAGACTTACAAACAGAGAACGAAGGTGGGGGGGATGGTCAGTGATGGGGCAGTGCTGGTGTGTACATTTCTGGGATAGGCAGTGTTTTGGGTAGTATCCCCAGGTGCAGCTAAGATGGTGTAGCCTCCTTCCTGACAAGGACACTAGCAAATGTTGGAAATGGTGGTAGGGATGAGTAAAGACAGACATGGTGCTCTTCGTTTGGAGAGCTTCTTTATTAGGTTTTATCGATAGACTAGTAGATTATGATCTCTTGTTTAGGAGTTACCTTTTCTCAAATTCTGTGTATTTAATAATAATTCAGAGAATACCTCCAGGCTACCACTTCGCTATACCTTACCACCCCCCACCTCCCAAACATGAACATTCATACCGGACCTTAAGATTGACAGATATTTGGGCATAGGAGGGGCACCTGGCTGGCTCAGTCAGAAAAGTGTGTGACTCTTGATCTCAGAGTCCTGAATTTGAGCCCCATATTGGGTATAGAGATTACTAAAAATAAACTTTTTTTTTTTAAAAAAGTAAAAAGAAGAAAAAAACAAAGACATTTGGATGTAGAAAATGCTTTCTGCCCTGGTGGCAGTGGGAATAAGGTAGCATCGGAACAAAGGGCCTGAGAGCCTTCTGGCATTTCCCTTATTTGATGCTAGAGAGGCTTCTCAATGACTTAAAATAATCATTCATTCCTATATGCCCTTGGTTTCACTCTTTACTTTTCAAAATGACTTTCTTTTAACAGATTCACTTTTAAAAATTAAAAATCAGCCATTTAGAAAGGGACTCATTTTTGTAAATAAAAAGCAAAAAGTTATTCTGAAGATTATGTAGAAAGTGAAACTTCAGTTATATATTCAGTTATATACATCTTCCCGAAAGTGGTTCATGTCTCTTTTAGATCAGCAACTGTTTTCTATAGTAAATATAGTAAAAATATTTTAGGCTTTGCAGATTTTTGTCAGTTCTTTTTTACAACTCTTTAAAATGTAGCCCCATGGGCTTTTCAGCCCCTGTTCTAGATGGCTTTACATGCATTATAAACATGCACTCATGTATACATGCATAATGGTATGCAAATATCTGTAGTGGCTCTTATTGATGTTGCTTTAAATGTATTCTTTTTCTTTTGTGGATTTAGGAAGGAATTTCTATAGTCTGTTAAGTTTTTCTTGTTACTTTCTTTTCCTCACAGGCTGGCTTGACGTATATATATATGCCAAAATGATAGTAGTAGTAGTTTTTTAATTACAGATGACTATTAATTTCTTCACTTGTTTTAGATTTTCTGGGATTTCTTCATACTTGCAAGTCAAACCAATAAAATACTCTGTGCTGTATGAGAAAAGATTATTTATTTTCTCTTTGTTTCATACCAGTTCCCTTTCTTAGTTTGCTTTGACGCTAATTTGGTTAAAGCAGGTGTAGATTCTTGCTATCTCATTTGAGATTCTGAATGTGGCCTGGATTACATTTTATTTATTTCATTTGTTTGTTCATTCATCCTGTATAATTGGTAGGGGCTCTGCTTACCATTTTAATTGCTTCATATGTAGTATCTTATGTAATCCTCAACCTAGATCCTATTTCTGAGGAGACAAGTGCTGAGAAGGTAAGACATTTGCTTGAGTCTCACAGTGAGTGGTAGAGCTGGGATATGAACCAGGACTGTCTCCATCCAGGCCCTTGCTCCTAACTATTGTGCTACGTTGCTTTAATAGAACCTGCTACATTCCTGCTCATCCTTTCTGAGTGTCATGGTTTGCTGTGGCTAAATCGTCCTGTAATGGGAGTCAGAAATGACTCCAGTCCATGCCTCAGTCCTGGAGATGAGAAGAACAGCCCGATGACTATAGTTAATAATGCTGTATTATATATTTGAAAGCTACTAAGAGAGTAAATCCCATAAGTTCTGTAACCACATATGGTGCTGGATGTTAAGTGGACTTATGGCGCTCATTTTGCAATATATACAAATACTGAATCATTATATTGCATACTTGAAACTAACGATGTTTCATGTCAGTTGTAAATTTTTTTTTTTTAATTAAAGAAAAAATTGAAAAAAAAAGAAAATGTGGGCCCAGCATTGAGATTATGCTACAGCATTTTATGTAAGGTCACTAGAAAACTACACAAAACCAGAAGCTCAAAAATAGCAGGAATTTTTGAGGAGAGGGGAGAAGTCTCTTTAAAGACTTTTTATTATTTAAGTCCTCACAATACTGAGTTTAACTAGTTGCTTTATAAAATGTTGTAATTGTTAACAGTTTACCAAACTGTGAACAACTGGTGCAGTTTGCTGAGCATGTTTTATGAAGTAAATGAAATGCCAAAACCCTGTTAAAGTTGTTCCATCGCAGCCTAAGGGAGCAAAGGAGAATTGTTTCTTACTCATTTAAATCAGGGAAATGAAACAGGTAAAGAGCTTCCTTCCCCCATCTGAAGCACTCCATCAAGAGAACAGTGTCTGGTGAATAAAACTAGACAGTCTGTGCATTCAACAAAAGGACTTGAACACTTCTCTGTGCTTCATATGTTATTCTTTTTGTTTGTTTTTTAAAGACTATTTATTCATGAGAGACGCAGAGACACAGGCAGAGGGAGAAGCAGGCTCCATGCAGGAAGCCTGACATGGGACTCAGGCCTGGGTCTCCAGGATCCTGCCCTGGACTGAAGGTGGCACTAAACTGCTGAGCCACCTGGGCTGCCCCATATGTTATTCTTTTAATGGAAAAAAAGTTAGGTAATGTTTCACCCTTCTCTTCTTCCTTAGGGGTAACCACTCTTCCAGAGTTGTTTGCCATTCTTGGATGTGTTTTTATAATTTTTCCTTTTAATTTATAAGTATGTTAACATCTTCAGTGAATGTTAGATGATCAAGGTACATGTTTTTAGCCTTGAATTTTATTTTTTTTTATTTTTTTTAATTTTTTTTTATTTTTATTTTTTTTTTAATTTTTATTATTCATGATAGTCACACAGAGAGAGAGAGAGAGAAAGAGAGAGGCAGAGACATAGGCAGAGGGAGAAGCAGGCTCCATGCACCTGGAGCCTGACGTGGGATTCGATCCCGGGTTTCCAGGATCGCGCCCTGGGCCAGAGGCAGGCGCTAAACCGCTGCGCCACCCAGGGATCCCTAGCCTTGAATTTTAATTCTTGTTTTGTTGTTATGTGTTGGGGTTTCTGAGCTTGTGAGGTTTTTATTTGCCCTCTTTCATCGATGCACCCTATGTGGTACCATGCTTGGAAAGCTTAGTAGTTGTGACAGTTGTAATTTTTCATACATGCCTTTGGGTCAAAGGCAAAATACAAATAATCATGGGAAGGACTAACTAGATATCTACTAAAATAAGCCTTTTATTTCTTTCATTCTTACTCAAATAACAGGTTCTTACAGGTCTTTGAAAACAATTTAGGGGCACTTGGGTGGCTCAGTGGTTGAGCATCTGCCTTTGGCTCAGGGCGTGATCCCGGCGTCTGGAAATCAAGTGCCACGTCGGGCTCCCTGCGAGGAGTGTGCTTCTCCCTCTGCCTGTATCTCAACCTCTCTGTGTGTCTCTCCTGAATAAATAAGTAAAATCTTTAAAAAAAGAGAGAAAAAAGTTTAGATTGTGCTTTTGAAAAGTATCATATGAGAAATGGAACCTGACATCTATGTGGTGGTAATGCTGTTAAGTTTTATTCTGACTTAAATGTTACCTGCTCTTTATTGAGATTTCTTTTGTTGGGAAGGAAATGGAATTGAACACAAAAGCCCACATTATTCATGGCCAACTGAGGTGTGTATTTAGCGCAACCAGGTGATGCCAAGTTGTGAATGCAATAGATGCTTCATCCAAAGGGAGTGGTGGTTTTTGCCAGGTTAATTTTGAATCATGGTCACAGATTTGAAACGCATCTACTAGTGTTTGTCTAGGTTCACATTTTATTTCCTTAATTGAATCTTAGAATATATTAGCTTACCCCCATATTCACAATATGACAAAATAAGTCTAGAAAATAAGACAACTTTGTGTACATGTGTGAATTATATTTTATAGGGTTATTAGCTGCCTAATGTATAGAACTATTCCCATTTAAAACATTTACAAAAGTTGAGTGGAGATATTATAATTGAATTATAATCTGCATGCATCTATGAATGAGCCCATCATAAGTAATAAGTGCTTTTATGTATTATGTCTTCCTAGGGCTGGATTGAAATTGTTGGATGTGCTGATCGTTCCTGTTATGACCTTTCTTGTCATGCTCGAGCCACCAAAGTCCCACTTGTAGCTGAGAAACCTCTGAAAGAGCCCATATCCTTTCTGGTCACTTCAGCAACTTAGGACTAAAGTACAAACATCCTGAAAGTGGTTAAGTCCAAGTCTATTGAGATGTTTGGGATATTGTAGTAATACTTATTTAAACCTATTATTCTACCCATCTTATTGCTCCTTTCTGAGTCTCTTTTTTTGTAATCTGGCACACTCACTCAATATTTGGTTTTTAAAAGAAGCATGTTCAGAAGAGTGCCCTGAACATCTTTCTGAGTGTTGGCCAGTTATTCTTAACTATTTCCACAATGCATTTCTCCACACCTGTACCTACCTACATGTTCTTTAAATAAAGGGCACCTGGTGAATCCTTTCTTTACTAAAAGATAAGTGCCATTCTATGGTAGATGACATAATAATTTAGCTCACTTGATCTGTAAATCAGCAAAGTCGAAGTTTCCATTCTTTACCAGGCAGTGATGTTGTAGGCTCATCTTAGGGTTAGGCCAGTGACAGAAAGTAGATCCTGTTGTGTTTGGGACATTTCAAAAATCAGCAATAGTTAGCAGAGGTAATTATGCTGTGTCTCGGGTTATGTTGCTGATTAGATATAATATCCCTTTTATCTCACTGTAACTTTGAAGAAGTCTTTGTTGACAGCATTTACTTATTTTGAGTGAGGTTTGTCTGAATGCTTTTGTCAGTAGTTATTTAATCTTACATTTGAAGTCATTATAAACAGTATCTAGGATGCCAGTAGAGAACTAGTCATTTTAACTCGATGATGGATTGTTCTCAAGATCGTTTCCTAAAATACCATGACAATTCTCTATTTTTGGGTTCCTTGACTACTTCATACAAAACTGTCAATGTTGTTCAGTTTGAACCCAGTAAGGGAGCAATTGGTAAAGCGTATAAGAAGGATGCAAAGCTGGTGCTGGAGTACCTGGCTGTTTGTGATGAGTGTTACATTACAGAAATGGAGAAACTACTGAATGAAAAAGGGTAAGATTTAAAATGTGTGCTTTTATGTGGGCTCCATTTAGATACGTCCTCTCTGCAGGTTTGGAAAGGGTGAGATCAGTTTCTTTAGAAATTTTTTCCAGGTAAGTATTATCTCTTGGCTATATTTAAATCTCAGCAGTTTGCTGAAATTTTGGCATTACAGCCTGGAAATAGATTTGAAATGAACCATAATGATATTTTTTTTTCTGTGATAACTTTCTTAGAGGAGAGGACTTGTCTAAGGAAGTGACTGAAGAATAATTAAAAATGACACGTCTCTCAGTCATTGTTCTTCTTTTGAGCTTTGGAGTAGTCTCTAATTATTTTAAGCGTGAATATAAAAACAATAGAGATATATTGTATTCTTAGAATATGACAAAATCCAGCACTAAACAATGTAAAATTTACTGTCTGACAAACAGTAAAATTCTCAACAGGGGTGCCTGGGTGGCTCAGTTAAGTGTCTGACTCTTGATCTCAGGGTCATGAGTTCAAGCCCCATGTTGGATTCCATGCTGGGCATGGAGCCTACTTAAAAAAATCTAAACATATGAAAAAGCACAAAAATTTGACCCGTATTGAGGACGTCAGTTAAAAGAAACATGAAGTGACGAACGTGATGGAATAAACACACAGGATGTTAAAACAGTAATAAATATACTTCATATGATCAAGGATGTAAGGGAAAACATGAACATGTGAAGTGACAAATTAAAACATATATATAAAAAAAAGAACCAGCAGAAATTTAGCGGCAGTATTGCAAATAAAAATGCACCAACTGGGATAACAGCAGATTAAACATTGCAGAAGGAAGATCATTGAATTTGAAGACATAGCAATAGAAACTATCCAAAGGGAAGCATAGAAAAAAAGGGAGTGGGAAAAAAATGTCCTTTGGATCAATATAAGGCAATCTAACATGTGTAATTGGGAGTCACAGAGGACATATGGAGAAAATATCCAAAGATACATAGAATAGGTCAAAATTTTCCAAATGTAATAACATCTGTAAGCCAATTCAAGAAGTTCAACCTCAAACAGAATAAACACAAAACCACCTGAAAGGTACATTAGAATCAGATTGCTGAAAACCAGGATCCCTGGGTAGCTCAGTGGTTTAGCACTTGCCTTCGATCCTGGGCCTCATCCTGGAGTCCCGGAATCAACTCCCACGTTGGGCCTGGAGCCTGCTTCTCCCTCTGCCTGTGTCTCTGCCTCTCTCTCTCTCTCTCTCTCTCTGTCTCTAATGAATAAATAAATAAAATCTTTAAAAAGAATTGCTGAAAACCAATAATGAAAAGTTTTTAAAGTAGCCAGGGGAACAAAGACTCATTACATAAAAAGAGCAAAGATAAGAATAATGATTAGAGTTCTTGTCAAAAAACGTGCAAGCCATGGTACAAGAGATTGAGATCTTTTAAAGTGCATAGCACTCTACCATGCAAAATACTTTCATAAAATAAAAGCTGAGAGAATACATTGCCAGCAGACCTATACTAGGTGAACTGTTAGAAGTTCTTCAGGCAGAAATGTGGAAATCTAGCTACTCAAAGAAATGATAAATATGTGGGTGAATATAAATAACATTCTTTAATTTATTTAAAATGACATCTCTTAATTTCTTTAAGAGATGGTAGACTGTTGAAAGCAAAAACAACTAACAATGTATTGTGAAACTTCTAGAAGTAAAACATACACCATCAGCAGCTCAGAGAATGAGAGCAAAGAATTGAGAGAGCATACTGTTGTAAGGTGCATACGTTATATGTGAAGTGGCATGATACTCTTTGGGGGGGGGGGTAAACTATGATAAGTTTGAAAAAGTATATACAGTAAACTCCAGAGCAATTACCTGGAAAAAACAAGGAAACCAAAGGGCTATAACTAGTAAACCAATAAGGAAGATAAAATAGAATAATAAAAAAATACTGCAGATGAAGGCAGGAGAAAGGAAAACACAAAGAAAAGATGAGACAAATAGTAACTCCTGAGATGGAGATTTAAACTCAGCAGTGTCAATAATTATATTAAATGCAATTATTTATTTATTTTAAAGATTTTATTTATATATTCATAGAGAGAGAGAGGCAAAGACACAGGCAGAGGGAGAAGCAGGCATCATACAGAGAGCCTGATGTGGGACTGGATCCAGGGTCTCCAGGATCACACCCTGGGCTGCAGGCGGTGCCACCGGGGCTGCCCTAAATGCAATTATTTAAACACTTGAATTAATAGCCATCAATTGTCAGACTAGTTAAAAAAATCAAGACCCAATTAAGTGCTGTTTACAGGAAATTGACTGTAATTGTAATACACAAAGAGGTTTAAGTGTAAAAAAATCAAAAAATATTTCCCATACAAATGAGTGATGAGTGTTACATTAATTAATAGGAGTGGCTGTATTAATAACAAAGTCAACTTCAGAACAAGGGAAATTGCTAGGGACAAGGGTTGCATTTCGTAATGTTAAAGGGATCAGCTCAGGAGCACCCGGGTGGCTCAGTTAAGCATCTGCCTTCTGCTTGGGTCATGATCCCGGAGTCCTGGGATTGAGCCCCACATTGGCTCAGCTTCCTTGCTCAGTGGGAAGTCTGCTTCTACCTCTCCCTCTGCCCCTCTTGTGTGCTTGCTCGTTTGCTCTCTCTCTCTCTCTCTCTCTCTCTCTCTCTCTCTCTCTCTCAAATAAAAGTCTTTTAAAAAAATCAGTTCATCAAGAAGGCATATTCTAACTATGCAACTAAAAACAGCCTCAGTCTATAAAGCAAACTTGACAGAACTGGAAGAAAATATAAACAAATCCACAATTGTAGTCAGAGATTTCTACACCCTTCTCAGTAATTGGTAGAGTAAGCCGACAAAACAAAATGATAGGAGTTTGAAGGTATAAATTTATAACCAACTTAATTGCCATTTAAAAAATATCTAATAGCCGAAGAGTATAGTTTTTTAAGTGCATGTGTAAAGTCTTTTATATTGTATTTTTGAATAGCCCTCTAACTGAGGTTTGCGTTTTCAAAGTGTTATTTAAAAAGACAACATGGGAGAGACTGCATATGGCCTGCTAACCATGAAGTACTTCATATCTGGCCAAAATGAAAGAAGTCTGACAGAAAAGATTATATGTAAAACTAGGAAAGATGAGTCTAGGTTATAGTGGAAGGAAGCACGTCTGTTTGGGAATGAAGAAGATTGAAATGGAGCGTGATGGTTGCATGTGCACATACATTTGTCAAAAGAACTTCTGTGATATGAAAGTTTGTAACAAGTTGAAGATACAATCAGCCATTTAAGTAGGAAAATTTTAAAGCATTCTGGTCTCCCAGAATTAACATCTATTTATGCTAAAACAACATCAAATCTCATTAAAATGGGCAAGTTAGAGCACTAGTTAGATATCATTATCTGTCAAAAACCTTTATTCTCAAATAACGTCTCTTCACTGATTTTAGCTTTTTTATGACTATTACCTACTCTAAAACTGTACTCACAGAATATATATGAAAATGTTTATGTAAATTTTAATGTCTTTACAACCTCAGACAAAATAGTAAAAATAGACAAAATCAGTGAGAACCATTCATGATGCACAAGCTTATCAGTGCTAGAAACTAGCAAAATGCAGTGCAGTGTACCAGCTACACAGCTTAAAGACAACCACACGAGGGCTCTCTTTTCCTGGTACTGAGCTGCTTGTGAGCCAAGACAAATCCAAACAGATCAAAACATAAGGAAATACTTCCTAAACTGAAATACAGGTATTACATGAAGCACTTGATAAAAGTGAATTCTTACAAATGAAATGGGCATATCTCAGGATATGAGCATAATATAGTCCGTGATTTTCAGAGGGATAATGTTTTATATTGACATATCAACCCAAATCATTAAACTTCTGCAAGCTGCTCTTTATCAATGTAGGTGTCAAATTACATTGAATTAGTCTGGGGATTTTAAGATTACTTTCTATAAGATGACAAGCTGGTCATTTTTACATTTGTTAGAACAATAATGAAAACGGTGATCCTTTTGCCAGCAGACCGGTTTCTGACAAATTTATGTTAATTATTCTAAAACTTAATTTTTTAAAAAAGTGGTTTCGACTTTACTTTGATCTCAAAACCAAAGGAATTAATCATTGAGACACTTGTGGAACTTTATAAAACTAGTCACATTTTTGGGTGCTTCCCAGAATACTGTTTGATGTCATTGTTAAAATAATATTTAATTTAGTGTTCCTTATAATACTTAAGTTGGTGTTCCAAATAATTTAAATTTGAGTTCAGTTATTTTTATCCGGATAAAAATATTGACCAAGCTGTATTACACTTAAAATGAAAACAGTTTAGCATTTGGTAAAAAAAACTCCTTTAAATTAAGGCATAGGGATGCATGTTTCACTGATATATTATGTGTTTTTCTTTGTAGGGAATTCACTGTTGAAACTGAGGGGAAAACATTTCAGTTAACAAAAGACATGGTCAGTGTGAAGAGATTCCAGAAAACACTACATGGTAAGTTTGTAAAAATAATTAAGAAACAAACACAAAAGGTCATTACTCCTTAAAGTTGTTGTTTTTTTTTTCTTTTTTAATGACATAACCATTTTACAGAAAATTTGAAGAAGAAAAATAAATCTTCAGTGCCACAACTCTAAATTTTATGAATATGTTTAAGGCATTATCTTCTGCCTTTTTAAAAACTTAATTGTATTAATACTGAAAGATAGTTCATAATGCCAGCTTTATATTTCCTGTGGCCCTAAGTACATATGAAGAATATCTCTTTGATTAAAACCATTTTTTTTTCCATTTTAAGGAAATGTCCTTTTGTTTTTTAAGCAAAGGAGAGAACTCACCCCTTCTGTCTTTTGTGGCAAATTAATCTGTTAAAAAGTCATTTAGATTAGTGATCTTTCATGCTTTTTTAAAAGATAAGGAGGTGATTATTTTTTGAAGAACAAATTACATGAATTGGAACATGAGTGTTTCAGAGAATATACAGAGGATGCTTATGGTTAACTGTGGCTGGCTGGAAGCTTCTGGAAACTGGGGGTAGTAGGTGGGTATTTGAGAAGCTACTGCTCATGGAGAGAGCATGCCTACTTTTCTGTTTGTTTTTGGTCTGCCCTATAGCCAGGCTTCAGGGAGCTGTAAAAAACAATCTGAGCAGTGATCAGAGTAAGCAAGGGGATCCTTCTTGCTCTGGGGCTTTTTTTTTTTTTTTTTTTTTTTTAAGATTTTATTTATTTATTCATGAGAGACACAGAAAGAGATGCAGAGACATATGCAGAGGGAGAAGCAGGCTCCCTGCAGTGAGCCTGATGCAGGACTCAATCCCAGGACCCTGGGATCATGACCTGAGCCAAAGGTAGATGCTCAACCACTGAGCCACTCCAGTGCCCCTCTCTGGGGCTTTTAACCACCATCCTGACAGCTGGTTCAGAACTGTACTTAACCGTTGCTTGGGTGACCCAAAAGGATGGGCAGAGGATGCCTTGGTTGTATTTTTAAGATGTTTTTTTTTTCTTTTTTTAAAGATTTTATTTATTTATTCATGATAGAGAAAGAGGCAGAGACACAGGCAGAGGGAGAAGCAGGCTCCATGCAGAGAGCCTGACATGGGACTCAACCCTGGGTCTCCAGGATTGCGCCCTGGGCCAAAGGCAGGCTCTAAACCACTGAGCCACCCAGGGATCCGTATTTTTAAGATGTTATTCTTACTCTATATCACAGACAAAGGAAACAGCCGCTCTTTTCTTCCACATATGTGAATTTTTTATTCTACTTATCTTATTTCCCTTGAAACAAACTGTCCAAAGTTAAATCATTTTAGTTATCTTAGACCTAGTGCTTAGCACTCCTTCCTTTCCAAATAATAAGTAATAATTAATACATTTCCTGTGTGTACCAGAGGTGGAGCCTCTCCTCTGTGAGGCCTCTGGTAAATGTCTTTGATTGAGTGCAGATCCCCGAGCAAACTCTTCTCTGAGGGCCTCTTGACCCCAGAACCTTGGAAGTACAATGGCAGTAATTTGGCTCTCTTAAAGAGTTCTCATCAGGATAGCAAGATAAAAAGTTAAACACAAAGCATGTGATATTTATTGTGTATAGGAATTGTTTTTGTTAATTTGGCCAGCTGTGGTGGTAGATTTTTGGTTCTAGCAAAGTGTTATAAAAGCTTGAGAGGTTTAATGCTTTCTGCAAGGCAAGGCAGATGATGGACTGGCTGTTGCTGCTCATAGCTTACCAACTGTGGTATACTTGGTATACATAACATTATGTGGTCTACTATGGAAGGAATGCTCTGCTACCTTGTTTCATTTTTATGTTGTATAAACAAACATTTGATGAAAAATCTTTTCACTCCAACTTTCTCTTTAAAGGCATCATTTTTCCTATCAGACGGTTTTAAGGAATGTTCTCACTTCTTTGTCCTGATGTACAGGATCAATCAAGTCCATGCAGAGCAGAGATCTTTGGGGCAGCCCGGGTGGCTCAGCAGTTTAGCGCCACCTTCAGCCCAGAGCCTGATCCTGGAGACCCGGGATTGAGTCCCACGTTGGGCTCCCTGCATGGAGCCTGCTTCTCCCTCTGGCTGTGTCTCTGCCTTTCTCTCTCGCATGAATAAATAAATAAAATCTTTAAAAAAAAAAAAAAAAAAGATGTAGAGATCTTTTTAGTGTTAATAAGTTGTTGAGAGAGGACCCACAATGCATTATGTAGAGTTTGAGAGAACGTGTTAATTGGATTTCTATCTTTTTTTCAGTGGAAGAGGTTGTTCCGAATGTAATTGAACCCTCCTTTGGACTGGGCAGGATCATGTATACGGTATTTGAACATACATTCCATGTGCGTGAGGGAGATGAGCAGAGAACAGTAAGTTGTCTTGGATATTGCACTATTCTCTCATAGTGTCAGGGAATGAAATTTACTGAAGTACATTATTAGTAAGGCTCTGAAATGATTGGTTAGTTAGTGATTGGTTAGTTACTGCATGCGCTACTGGTATGAACACTCCTCTCTCCTTTGCTGTTTACATTCTTATGTTAGCTCATTTGAGCTTTGGGATATGTAGATTTTTCTAGATACAGTTGCCTGGTGCTCTTTATCTGAGACAGAACATACTACTTTGGGGGAACTATCTGTATTGCCTCAATGAAAGATACTGGCACTTTCTGGATATACTCATGTTTTCAGAAAATTGGGAGGAAGAGGATGAAGCATTTAAGGGAACTTTCTCAAACTACATAAAATTCAAGGACTTTAGGGGTAAACGTTTTAGTCCAAAGATCCTGATTCACAGGACTGAACCCAAGGATCTATATTTTTTTCTTATAAGAATACCAAGTGAGAGATCGACAGATAGTAAATTGGGCAGTAGTACTTGGAGTATAGCCTTTCCTAGCATTCAAGCACTGCTAAAGATAAATGTTTCTAAGAAGTCTTCATTAACTCCCACAAACTGTTTTTTTTGGCTCTGATGCGTCTGACTCACTGCTCCTTGCCTTCCACTTTATCTCTTCACTGTGTCTTATTCCACCTTTCACACTTTGCCACTGCCTGCAGAAATTATACTCCTTTAATTTATAGGCACAGATTTCCAGGAAAATCAGAAGACTGGCTAGAGTGGAGAGGTTGTATACGCCAAATTAAGTGAATGAAACATTCTTATCTGCACAACCATTCTACAGATGAGTGTATATGATGTGAGACATCAACTCTGTAGATCTTTCTAGGACATTTAACCTTGAAGAATAGACTGATACGTTCTTGGTGCCAGTATTTTAAAAAATCTGATATACTCTTGGTAATAATGTAGCTAATAAACTTACTGTTTTATTCTCTACCCTAATTGCATCTTTATTTCCTGACATTTAAGGAATAAGCTCCTCATTCATTCAACAGACAGTAAGAACCTGGTCTAGACACCAAACATGTAAATAAATATAGGCATGGTTATTCCTGAGGAATGGCAGCATACGAAAGTATTCTTTTTAGATACCAAGTTTGCTTCGAACCTTTTCTATTTATTTTTCTAATAAAAAGGTCTTTTAAAAATCTTTTAGCAGTTTCTTTGAATCTAACAATATTGATATAACTGTAATGTTAATAGAGATTTTATAAGGCCTAATCAAGAATAAATTAGTGACAGTGTTTTATGAATTGTATAGAGATTACCCTCATGAAGAGAAATTTGATTAGGCTCTTGGAAGCCAAAAAATGCTTCTAATTTTTTATTACCTAGTCCCTTAATCCATTTTCCTATAAATTTGGTATAAAAACATTGTCAGTGAGATTTAAAAAGTCATTTAAAAAATTTATTTTTCTATAAAGGTAGGTCCTCGCTTCTCTCTCACCAGATAGAAGAGAGGAGTGGAATTCTGAATGTTGTATGATTCAGGAAGCCATGGACTCTAGGGTTTACTCACAGTGGGTAGTCACCATTGCTTGGCATTTAAGGCTAATGAGGCTTTTGAGGGACTCAGCTAGAACCCATGTCAGTGATTTTTATGGGACTTTGTCATTCTGAGTTCCATATTCTTGCCTTCCTGTGGACCTTTTATACAAATATTATTTAAAAACTGGCTTCAACTTTTATTTCTGACTCAAAGTGGAAGACTAGTTTGCCTTCCACAGAGTACCTTTGCTTTCTTTATTTCTGAGTAACTCTGAAACCTATTTCAGGAGCAGTTTAGATGGGTTGTACTTTTCAATGCAGGTATATAAAGCATCTCTTTTTGTTTCATACTATTTGGATATGCATTTGCAAATTATTTAAGTTTTTTATTTTACCTGGTCACTAAGACTCACAGATCCTTCAGCTATGCTGAATTTCTTAAAGGACAGAATGGGATTTTGTTTTTTGGCATTGCCACCTATTATTTGGTGATTTGGAGAGAGGGTCTTTAGCAGTCTCCATAGAAAGACGTAAGGCTTTAAGTGGTACCAGAAAATGACCATCTTATATGGTAGCTTTCTGAATGCTTTCACATCATTCAGCTTTTTACAGCAGACGTGTGAAGTAAGTAGAGCAGATGGTAGGTACCTGCTTTTAGACGGAGAGACTAAGATCCAGAGTTCACTAAGGCAGTTTGAATTTAGAGCTGAAAACCAGATCCTTCTGGTCCTGATTATCTTGTTTCTTCTCTTTTGTTACTCTGCTTTTCATATCATGTGTTTTGGTATTTTGATAATACAGTTTGGACATAATGTTTAAATGTTTATAAACTAACACCTTTGGATTTCTTTCTTTTTAAAAACATGCAGTTCTTCAGTTTCCCTGCTGTAGTAGCTCCATTCAAGTGTTCGGTCCTGCCACTGAGTCAAAACCAGGAGTTCATGCCATTTGTCAAGGAATTATGTAAGCAAATCCAATTGGGTAATAATCTCCAGGGGAACACTGTCAAGTAGACTGAATCTGAATTTTAGGAAATGTATCTTTTTTTTTTTCAATAGAAATACATATTAAATAAAGAATAAATCTAAGTGATTTTAGCCTCTGCTCTTATTTCTAAAAGAGAGAGTATGCATGTTCAGAATGTTTTCTCCTAGCATTTGAATTAGTCAAAGATAGGAACCAAGGGTCAGATTTAAAGTATCCTCACTTCTCCTCTTGACCTTGGCACTGCTCCCCTCATTGGGGGAATCCTAGTACAGTGTTAACAACCCTAGTAGATCTACATCCACTGTTCCCACAGCACTGAACAGGCTTCTAGTGGTCGTGTGGTGGGGCCCACTTATTTCAGAATCGGGAAATGGGAGATGTTCATTGAGTTGCTTGGAGTCATGCAAGTAGAGGTGAGGGAGTCTGGACAGGGCCTTCCGGCCTTGACCCTTGGTGTGATACTCATTCTCCTATGTGAGATGGTGGTAGGAGTGAGGGGTTGGACTCCAGCAAGGCACTTAGTAAACTTTGGGGGTTTTTCTTTCTTTTGCAGTTGTTACTTATTGCTCTCTTGTCTCGGTCCCTTTTACAAATTTCCTGAGCTTGTGTGACAATATTTAAATGACATTGGGACTTTCTCCATTTTTTATTTTAAATTTACTTAATTTGTTTTGGATAGCTGAAGCCCTGACCAGGAACGGCGTCTCTCATAAAGTAGACGACTCCTCTGGGTCTATTGGAAGACGCTATGCCAGGACTGATGAGATTGGCGTGGCTTTTGGCATCACCATTGACTTCGATACAGTGAACAAGACCCCTCACACGGCAACCCTGCGGGACCGAGACTCTATGCGGCAAATTAGAGCAGAGGTGGTTGGCGTTTTCTTTAGCATTTTTAGTCTTAGAAATGTCTACTGGTTCCTTCTGACTTGACCCGGATTTTGTTGTTTGTATGCACCCTCCCTTTTTTTCCCCTTTTGAATTTTAATCATAGGCTGATATCAGAGCACAGATTCCCAAATCCCCTTGGTTTAATTACGAAAATACCCGTTAACAGTTATCTAATGTTTTATAACCATTTGGCTCACTCTGGGCTCATTCTCCAGCAGTTTGCTTTTATATAGCTGTTTGTTTACTTGGGTAAGAGAAATACAATTCTGAGTGGTTGCTGCCATAGTTTTATTGGCAGGCTTTGGTGGGCTTAGACATATTTATCTTTATATTTCTATACAAATGTATACATATGTATGTATAAGCTTTTCCTATTAATCCATTCAAAATAGCCAATAATGTTTCAGTAATTTTACTTAATGGGGAGGGTTAATGGAGATGGGAAAGGAAAGAACACCCACTTTAATTGACAACTGCCTGACTAATTTATTAATTTTGAGCAGAGGTTTTATTTAGAGTGCCTCTTATGTGCTCAGCTTTCTACAGAGAGTTAATAATAGGAAAACAGAAGTGAAAGAATGCTTTTTTTCCAAAGGAGTCTATATTCTAATTCGGAAGTCAAAGATTTCTGGTTTTTCTTTTTACAAACCCAGATCTGGCTACTCTGAACCTACATACCCACTTGATAGTGATTCTCAGAGTGTGGTGCCTGAACCAGCAGCATTCATATCACCTGGGATTTTGTCAAACAAGCAAAATCTTCACCTACTGAATGAGAAACAGAGGTGGGTGGGAGGTTAGAGACCCATGAGGGTGGGCATGACATGACTGTTTCAGCAAGACCTCTGGATGATTATGTACAAGTTTAAGAATTGCTGCTGTGTAGTAACCAATATTTGGTTATGGCTAAGGAACAGCTGGTCCCCTTGCTCAGGGCTCTCCAGTTTGCCAGCCTTCCCTCACTCGTGTTACTTGACCAGCTCCTCTTCTAAGAGTTAAAGTTTAACACACATGAAGTAGCTTCAGGTGACAGAGATTTAGAATAACTAGGAGGGGCTTTGTGGGAGAATTAAGTTATCCAGGGCTGCTGGTAGATATTTTGGGCTGGAAGTAAAGCATGACCGCAGGACTGGGAAAGAGGTGAGTATAAGTAAGTAAGGAGGCTTCAGTAGGAGTGATGGGAAACATTCTGTGGGGACCAGTTTACAGAGGGATCTTGTCATTATTTACACACTGATTTGGCTCTCTAGAAGGTCTCCTGAGTTCAGAGTGACTCTTCTTTTTGGCAGTCTAATTAAGTTTGTTGATTCTTGCAATTCTCTTTCCTTTCCCGCAGGTCTCTGAACTGCCCAGTGTGGTCTGCGATCTGGCCAATGGCAGCATCACGTGGGCCGATGTGGAGGCCAGGTATCCTGTCTTTGAAGGGCAAGAGACTGGCAATCGAGGAATAACGAATTTGGCGACATCTGACGACCACTTGCCCTAATGAAAAAGTAGCTCTTATGTCCACTTTACAAACAGCATTGCAATTACTCCTGAGGACTGCATTTTATCCTCAGTGGCTGCCTAATTTGACCCCCATAATTAAAGTTGAAGGAATTCTGAAAAACTTGTAATTCATTTGCTCATGTTTCTGCATTTTCAGCAAAGCTGTATTTTTCCACCTTTGGGTAGACATACTCATGGCTTAATGTTAAATGCAGTTAATACGTTTTTTTCATCAATAGCTGTATTGGGGTAAAATTTACATACCATAAAACTCACTAGTTTTAAGTGTGATTCAGTGATGGTTACTGTATTTACAGAATTGTGTAGCCATCACTGCAATCCAATTTTAGAACATTTCCATTACTCCAGAAAGAAGTCACATGTGCACTTAGCATCACTGTCCGTTCCAACCCCAGCCCCAAACAACCACTTACCTACTTTCTGTCTCTCTAGATTTGCCTTTTCTATTCTTTCTCTTTTTCTGAGAAAGTGATGCATTGAAGAAAAAAAAAAAGTGATGCATTGTGTTAAAGAGACAGCATTCTCTCAGCAGCTGGAACCACTTCTAGGAAAAGCTGAGGTAGGGATGGGTGGCGCAGGAGCAGTGGAGGAGGAAGAGGAGGAAGCATGCTGCAGTGGGGGCTTAGGGCTGGCAGCCATGATGTTATGTGAACAGAGGACTTTGCTCTTCTGAGTCTCCAAGAGGGGGTGCGCGTTGGCAGAAGCCTGCTATCCTAGGGCATGCTTGTCTTGGCTTTGCAAGTAGCTCTGGCAGTTGTTGAACTTGCCACCCATCTTGTCTGACTTAGTAATTCTCAACCATCACAGTGTCATGATTCTAGCCTAGAAGTTTTGGGCTCAGATTTGAGGGACTTTACTTCTATTATGTTTTTGTATAGAACACTCAAACACATATATTTACTTGTTAGGAAAACATTCAAGGATGTGCAAATTTGAACAACTCTCTAGAGTTAAGACTTTATCTAGTGTCTCAGCCTCCTCTCAGACAGCGTAAGGTAGGGGCAGGGTAGTATCCAGAATGTTTCTTTTGTCTTGGGAATGAAGAACAATTGAAATAGTGGATCTCCCAGGAATTCCCTTCATTTTTATCTCTTCTCTGATGGTGTCTGCCACAGTAGTAGGTATTCAATACATAGACTTTGGATGAGTCGAATTTTTTAATGAATCTCTGGGGGAAGAAAGCTTTTTACTGAAGCTTATTTCTCTTCTGTCTGGTCCTTTTTAAAGCATTCATTATTAACTGATAAGGAACTAGATTTTGAGTACACTGAGTGTTCATTTTCTAGGGATTCCTTTCACCTTGTTCTTTTTTTTTTTTTTTTTTTAAGATTTTATTTATTTGAGAGAGAGAGAGAGCAAGAGCAGCAGGGAAGAGAGACAAGCAGACTCCCTGCTGATCTAGGATGCCCGATCATGACCTGAGTTGAAGGCAGATGCTTAACTGACTGAGCCACCCAGGTGCCCTCACCTCAGATTTCTTAAAGCTCCTTACTTGCATAGTCTAGCATTCTCACATTGGGGCTGGGCTTTGCTTATTCTCATTTACTTCGTTTTACAGCCAGTACCTCCATAGCCAATCAGTCACCACCACCTCACATTGTTATGAGCTCATTAATAGTAAAGATACATTTTTTAAAACTTAATTTATTTGAGATAGCATGAGAGAGAGAGAGTACAAACAGGGGGAATGACAAGCAGGAGAGGGAGAAGCAGGCTTCCTGCTGAACAGGAAGTCTGATGCAGGACTTGATCCTAGGATCCTGGGATCATGACCTGGGCCAAAGGCTTAATCATCTGAGCCACCCAGGCACCGGTAAAGATACACATTTAATACATAGTGTGACTGCCTACTTTGGATCATAAAGGGATTATAACTAAAGCTGTCTTCACTTTAAATTGGCAAATACATCTGTCATGAGTTCAGTGCTGGATATTAATTCTGGGAGCCCTCCCTTCCTCTTCTCTATTCTTCCCCTAGGGCCAGTGCATGATTTCTCCTGAGAGAACACCTGCTGTCCCTAGAGTGATTGATTACCTGAGTGGGGAATGGGAGCCAGAAGCAGAGCTCACTGGTTCTGTTTGTGCCACATGTGCTTGATGCTGAGCATAAGCAGGTGAAGAACTATCTTATGAATGAAGAGTTTTGTGCATGTGTGTGCATGCTCACACATACACCTCTCTTCTGTTCAAGCTCAATATGTATTTGAAGCCAAGGTCTTTCTGGCTTGATGCTCTATGAGGCCTTTATAGCATTTATGTATTTGTATGTATCAGACCGTGGGCTAGTTCTATAAGAGCTAGATAAATAGCACTGTCTCCGAGAAGTTACCCCTTTTTATTCACTCTCCAAAAATAGTGATGGTGAAGGGTCAGATTCAAACTGGTTTCTGTGGAATGTGCATAGGAACACAGTAGTTTCTTTAAAACCTAGGTTGGAATTCGGGGCATTCAAATACAGTGAGGAGGTGTGTCCAGAGAAGTGGTCTGTGCCTGACTTTTGCAGGAGTCCAGAATCTTAATACTGCCTAACAGCTCATAACAGTAAAATCCTGAACATAGGTGAATGTTCCAGAAATGGAATTCATTGCTAAGTCATATAAATATAGAAATGATCTTACTAATTGCATGAGATGGTACTAGAGATGTCAGATGATCTCTGTGACAACAGCTTGCAAAATTATTTTGTTCAATAAATCACTTGAAATGCACTCATTTTAGACCTTCCTTTGCTTTTTCCTTAATCAATATAAACATAGGGTAACGGTAGCAACTGTTTCAGCTAATGGAATCTTTCATAAGAGAACTAGGTGCCCTGGAAATAAATACAAATTATCTCTGGATAGAGTTGCACTTAACCCTTTGTCACCAAAGAGAACTATTAATCTGTATATTTGGGCTGAGGCTAGGATGGAGAGGTTTTTGATAGCATTGCTCATGTTCAAGAAATTTGCACCAGCATCTTTGCTGATAGTCTGTTTAAGGCAGGTTTTATTTTGGCATTTGGCCAACACCACAAAGAAATTTAGTTGATTCAATAAGTGAATGGATGAACAATTTTGCTGTGCTTCAGAATTCAACTCTTGTTGCCTCTTCAGTAATTCTTGGTTATCAGGCTGCCTCTAAGCAGTAATTGTGTTAAAATCTTGCAGATGGAATTAAAGTCTCTTTTGGAAATTGGGATAGAATTTGGGAGCTTTGACAGGAGTTGTTGGAAGGAAGCAGCCCATGACCCTGTCCTCTTGTCCAGGAGCTCTCCTGTGTTTGTGACATGCTATTCTCCCAGCGAGATGGTGTATCTTCTTAGCATGTTAAAGGACATATCTTTTCTTTTAAGATTTTATTTATTTATTCATGAGAGACACAGAGAGAAAGGCAGAGACATAGGCAGAGGGAGAAGCAGGCTCCCCGCGGGGAGTCCAATGTGGGACTCGACTCCAGGATCACAACCTGAGCCAAAGGCAGATGCTCAACCACTGAGCCACCTAGGTGCCCCAAGGACACATCTTTGGAAACCTGTTGCCACAGTAAATGATACTAACCCTGGCTGCACATTAGAATCACTTGAGCTTTAAAAAAAAAAAAATACCCATGTCTATGTACCCTTCAAACCAGTTTAATGAGTTTCTCCAAGATGGGCCCTGGGCATCGGTATTATTTTGAAAGCACGCTGAGAACCACCACTGTAACGGATGCTTTAGCCCAAGCCATAAAGAGACTGAGGACTGCTCCCCACTTCCACCCAAATTGGGGAAGGGCCTCCTGAATAAAGGGTTTCTTCTGACAATAGGGGTAAAGCCAACATCAAAGTTTCCAGAAAAAGGTGAATTTAGCAGGCATTGATTTTGTGGTACTCCACTGAGAGGTCTCTAAATGTGCTCTCACAAACCCTGAGCATCTCTACAGCTTATTTCTGTTTCTCTTACCTTGTGTTGGGGGATGAATTCCTCTCAACTGACCCATTTGCCCGGCCAGCTCTGGTTCTGTCCAGAGACTTCAGTGAAATTGTAACAGTGTTTACAGAGGGAAGGGCACGTTTGTAGGGTGCCTACCATGTGACAAGCCATGTCCAAAGAGGGTTCCTATGGGTTATGTCTTTTAACCCCTCCAGTAACTTAAGTATTATTATTGTCCTTTTCCATAAAAGTAAAAGAAAGCTAAACGTTTTCAGTTTCACTCAGGTAGTAGAGGGCAGGACCAGTTTTGAACCACGTTCAAAGTCAAACACATTATGCTGCCATCTGTGTTTTGCTAGTTTCTCCTTTTGTGACTAGAGATGAAGAGAACTTGAGAAAGAGTGTCTTGAAGTGTCTGAGAAAATCTTACCTTTAGAAAAGTGTCTCAGGATATTCAGCCTCACTGGATGGGGATATCTGCATGCTCTCTGACAGCAGTGGGAACTTCCCTTCTCGAGGGTCGGAAAAGCTTGAGCTCTTGGAATCAACATGGCTGAGCTCGACCTAGAGCCAGCTTGATCACTGTCTTGGAATCTAGAAGTTGGTTTTGTGGCTAACTGGATCGGTTCGTAGGTCTGTAAGGGATGGAGCTCCTGGAGAAGCCTACTAACTTACTTCCCATGCTGGTCATTATCCTAACTAAACCAGAGTTGGACTCAGCCCCATATTACAAGGTGTAAATAGTTTCTTGCTATTGGAAACGCTTATTTGTATATAACTTTGCCCTACAACTGAAGACCTTTCCTCCTTGTCCAATCTTTTGGCGTTTGTAAGAGCTGATTCTCAGCCCGGTTAAGAAGTCTAGTTTTATCAGTCATGACTTAACTCAAGAAAAACTGTAGATATCTCCCTAAGGAAGATACTGCTGACAGAGGAGAGAAGGGGTAAGAAGACTATTAGTATACTCCCCGTGTGCTACGGAACTACGTTCTGTCTCCATGCACCTCAGTTTCTGTCCTCAACCACTGACTTTGCTTAGTCCCCTAGCTAGCTAATCTTCCTCTTCTGTCCTCCCCCATTCCTCTCCGCTCCCGTTACCACTCCCTGCTTTGTTCTCTCTGCTCTGGCACTTCGGCACTTGCTCATCTTCCTGCTTTTATCTCTTCTGCTGTTTGACATTAGCCCATTTGGGGGTATGTACCATGAAGGACACACAGTTTCTACTCAGCATGGGGAGGTTCTTTCAGAGCATGTTTGCCTTGATACCTAGATTTACCAAAACCATTTAGGTATCATTTGTGAAACCATTTCAGATTCTTTTGCCCAGGTTAGGGCTTGTGTCCAAGAACCAAGTCAGCGGCCCAGGCAGTTAGGGCACAAACCTGTACACAGCTCTGTGGTGTACAGTGCTATGATGGGTGCTAAGGGAAGTATGATAAGGGGAACGATGAGGGAGGGCCTTTGCTTGGAGAGGGGAGAGCTGAGTTGTCAGTTGGTCCTTTCGCTACCATCCTTGAGGCTTATTTCCTTTTCTGAAAGCTGGTTGAACAGAATGGGTTCCATTTTTAGCAAATGTGCCCATGAAATAGCTGAGTATATGTCTATTTCCCTCACTCCTTGAAGTTTGCCATGCGAGCTGATTGAGAGGAAAGTTTCTGTCCTTGGCCTGAATTCTTGTGTCCACATGTGAATTGAGCTCTGATACTACATACAGGTAGTGTCACCTCCAGCAATTTGTATAACCTAAAGCCAATAAGCCTTGACCATTAGAGAAACTCAACATCCTCATTCAAAAAGAAAGAAGCTCTCTGTCAGCAGAGCTCTAGGCAGAGCCCAGTGGGGTGGCTGGCACTTGTGTTAAGTGAGGAAAAGCCAACGAGTGAGCCATTTCTGCCTTGATTTTTAAATCTAAGGCCAATCCAAACTAGGCAGAGAGGAGATTGCAGACCTATAGCCCTGGACACTGACTTGAGAGGCATCAGTCCTCATCATGTGCAATTGGATTTCAAAGAGAAAGGAGTCTGTTTGAATTAGCAAATGTCCATCTACTCTGTGGGAGCCCAGACTCTGTAATGTATGTATTGGGGCAGGGCAATGTAGTCAAGATGAGCTGCGGGGGGGGGGGGGGGGGGGGGGGGGATCCCTCAGCAGAGATTGTGGTTCCTTTTGGTGTTTTCACTACTATCCTACTGTTGTGAACTTTCTTACTATGTGAAATGCTGGATCCATTACTCCCCCAAAAACACTTTCCCTTGAAAATACGAATTTATTAAGAACCCATACCGGGGCGGCCCCGGTGGCGCAGCAGCTTAGCACTGCCTGCAGCCTGAGGTATGATCCTGGAGACCAGGGATCGAGTGCCATGTCGAGCTCCCTGCATGGAGCCTGCTTCTCCCTCTGCCTGTGTCTCTGCCTTTCTTTCTCTCTGTGTCTCTCATGAGTAAATAAGTAAAATCTTAAAAAAAAAAAAAAAAAAGAACCCATACTGGTGAGACAATTAGATAAGTGGGGCGGGCAAGTAAGTATGCAGTGGGATTTCAGTGTCCATGGGTGATCTCATGGAGCCATGAGCTTTCAGGATATGGGTGGGTAGGGCCGTACTAGATATAATGTGCATTCCAGTCCCAACTGAATCTTCCAGAATCTAGCTGTGATGGCCCTGCTGTAACCCTCCATGCCTCTGTCCCAAGCCAGAGCCTGAGCCTGAACCTAATGGAAGTTTCATGAACATGAGGCTGAAAAGAGAGAGCCCTTCTCTCTTTGGGAGCCAAAGCTCTCTGCCCCCTCATGTAATGTTCTGGACTTGGTACAGAAGTGAGCCTGTGTAGAATTTTTCCAGACAATGTCTGCATTTTTTAAGTCTTAAAACTCAATCATCAACAATCAACGCAAAAGCGATTATGCTAACTAAAACAACTTAGGCTAATTAAAACCTTTTTTAGTTCATCAAAACCCACTGTTCTGCATCTGAGTGCAAGTTAATTGATAGTGAGATTAAGCACAGTGAAATTGTGGGAAAGGAAAAAGAAACCCACAAGCTTTAAAAAAAAAATTATTAACATTCTTTTAAAAATTGAGACTAGACCTTTCATTTTTCTGAAAGAAATTCTGAAACAAGCTTGCAAACCTGACCTGTCAGTTAGTAACAGCTCCTCGATGCCCATCATGACTGCTCTTTCTCTTATATGCCACATCCAGGCCATCAAATCCATCCTCACTGGGTATTCAGATCGGGCCATCACCCTGGTCTGGCCATCATCTCCCTGCTGGTTTATTGCAAGACTCTTATCTGAACTCTGTCTCATAGTCTATTTTTGACATAGGGGCTGAAGTGATCACATTCCTCCTTCAAATCCAGATTCAGTGGTCCCCCCCCCCCAACCTCCTACACACACATACACACTCATGCATGCACACACAGAAGCAGGACCTTGGCACTGGCTTTTCCATCTGTAACACTTCCTGCCAGGCCCCAGATGCTCACAGGTACTCCCTCCGCTCTCACTGGGGTGATCCAACAGTCACCCTAATGGGGCCTCCCCAGCCAAGCCCTCCTCCCCTCGCATTCAGACACATACGCACTTTATATCCCATTCCTCGTTTATTTTGTCCTCTTTAAAGGTTAACACTTTTTTTAAAAAGATTTTATTTATTTATTTGACAGACATAGCAAGAGAGCACAAGCAGGGAGGGAGGGGCAGGGGAGAAGGAGAAACAGATTTCCCACTGAGCAGGGATCCCCAAACGGGGCTCGATCCTAGGACCCTGGGCCTGAGATGAAGGCAGACACTTAACCAACTAAACCACCCAGGCACCCATGGTTAACGTTTTATAGTATGTTTTCCTTCTTTATCTTGTCTAATTTTCACCCTCCCCGTCAGAATGTAGGTTCCATGAGGTCTGGGATTTGGATCTGTTTTATTCACGGCTATATGCCCATTATGCCCGGAGGAGTGCCTAGCACTCAGTAGGTGTTCAATAAATATTTGACTAAAGAATGAATATTCTCACACAACTGATGGATCATTGACCTGTACATCTGTAACTAATGATGCACTATATGTTGACTAATTGAATTTAAGTTAAAAAAAAAAAAAGAATGTTCTCTAGGGTAGTTCCCACATTTAGTATTTTGGTGTAAAAGCTGGCTTATTTTGGAATAAGCACCCTAAGGCACATCCATAACTCAACTCTTGGCTCAACATGCAGGTCCCCAAGTCTAAAAGCCCGACAGTCATCGAGTAGATAGTACGAAGGCAGGTTAACAAATGTAGTATTAACCGGTAGTGGACACAAAATCTCAAAACTCCAATCTCAAAACCCCGTGGGATATGTTAGAGGAACTTCAGCTAATGCTTTGTATTATCAAACTATCTTTCCATTGACGTGATGAAAAGGGTGTTTTAAGGTGAAATATTTTTAAGACAATTACTAAATTTTTAAGAGTATCACTAGCATTTTATAACTAAAATGAAAGCAGTAAATTTTAAATTTCTTATAAAATGCGTAGACTCTGAGAAGAGGTTCGAGGCAGAGAAACTCTGAGACTTCAAGGCCCTTTAGAGACAAGAGTTCCTGGGTCTGGGTTAGACGTCCTGAAAAGAACTGGTAGCTTAGAGTAGCTAGTATTTTTTTTCTTTATAAGATGAGTTTTTCTATATTGCAATATTTTTGTTTTTAAGATTTTATTTATTTATTCATGAGAGACACAGAGAGGCAGAGACACAGGCAGAGGGAGAAGCAGGCTCCTCGCAGGGAGCCCCATGCAGGACTTGATTCCAGGACTCCAGGATCATGCCCTGGGCCGAAGGCAGATGCTCAACCACTGAGCCACCCAGGCGTCCCTACACTGCAGGATTTTTAAGAGGATTAAATGAGAAAGTACATGAAAAAACATTTAGTCCTGTCTGCCATGCAGAGGCACATGGTAGTGTTCACTTCTTTCCTTTCTCCTTTAGTATTTTGGTGTAAAAGCTGGCTTATTCTGGAATGTCTACCCCCTAATTCCAAATCCAGTGCCCTGGCACATCTGGCCCTACTGTTTGCACTCATTTGTGTACTGTCTTTGTTTCATTCCATCGTGCTTGGGTAGAAGCTGCCTCTAGCAATCTCACTTAGAAAGCTCCTTCCTATCCTGGGTACTGCCAAGAGGAGAGAGCCCAAGAGACTAAGATTGTGTAAATTCAGTGATTTTCAGATTCATGTTTTTGGAACCCTTTGTTCACATGAAACCTCTCTGGGCACCCTGACATTTCCTGGGTACTGGCAATTCAGGGCTGGGGCTGACAAGGCTCTGGCTGGAGACCCAGCCTATGGACAATAGGTGGTGCGGGGAATGGTAGAGAGCTGTGCCCTGCGGGGGAGGGATGCACACTGCAGGAGACACGGGGAGCCAAGGGCCTTGTGTGCCAGGGAAGGAAGGAGGGTGCTGGTGGCTCCTGGGGCCCTCCTATGTGAGAAGCACTCCTGGAGTGCTTGTTAAAAGTGCGAACTCACACCCCCTGGGATTGTGTTTCAGGAGGTCTGGAGAGGGCTCACAAACCCGTGTGACGCACAATGCCCCAGCGCCTCTAACACACAAGCAGGCCTGAGCACCACCAATGGAGGAAACTCATCAGCTACCTCAGAGCACTTTTATTTTATCTTGAGGTCATGGGCTTTTAAATTTGGGTCTGTGGTTCTTTTGAGCATTTCCAAAGAAATCTTCTGCACTATTTAATGCATAGTATGTTTTATATATTTGTATTTTTCTAGGTAGGGGAAAGAATGCATCACATTTCCAAGGAAGGACCCTTTTTTTCCCCTCATTCCTTCAATGGTAAACGTTGAGGGAAACAAAGGGAGGAGAAGTACAACTAAGAATAAATCATATACAGCATGCGGCCCACGGATGCACAACTGAGACATGTAGAACATGACATTCTTATAATTCTTTTTTTTTTAATTTTTATTTATTTATGATAGTTACAGAAAGAGAGAGAGGCAGAGACACAGGCAGAGAGAGAAGCAGGCTCCATGCACCGGGAGCCCGATGTGGGATTCGATCCCGGGTCTCCAGGATCGCGCCCCGGGCCAAAGGCAGGCGCCAAACCGCTGCGCCACCCAGGGATCCCAGAACATGACATTCTTAAAGGCTCTTGTGACAGGTGTTTTACTAGAAGAGACAGGGTAACCTTCTCTTGACAAGAGCAGGATCTCCAAGATGCCCTAAACCTCACTTTTAATGTGCACAAATTCCTTAGAGACTTATCCCTAACCCCCACTAACTACAGAGAACAGAATCCATCACTCCTCATACTCACAAATGTAGCTCTTCCTGCCCACCACCCTGTCCCCATGCTTTAATAAAAGCACCTTTTGGAAACATCTCAAGAATTCTTTCTTGACCTTCACGCGCAATGATCCCATGTCATAAAGACCTTAACATTTAGGTGTGGCGCATTGAGGGTGTGGGGTGTAGGTTAGCCTGAAATCTGGTTCAAACCGAGAACTGACATGGATTTGGAGACACAGGGCTGAGGGGGTTCATCAGCACAAGGACTAGAGGCACCGACTCCATCATGCACACTTTGGAAAGCCCCAGAAGGACAAGGTATTTGGGCCAAGCTGGAAGAATAAAGAGAGGGGGCAGCTGCGGGGTTGCTCATGGGTCCACCACCAGCCTTTTCCAGAGGACCTGGAGACCAGAACTGGGGGAGGAAAGAAGAAAGGACAAGAGTCTTTGAATTTCTCTATCTTCTTGGGCAGAGGTGCCTCCATGGGGATCTGTGATGCTGGATTGTTTAGTGAGTGCGGTTGGGCTTCGGGAGCCAGAGAAGGCTTCGCTTGGTGCCCCGCAGAACTAATTAGGAAGCACAATTAATTACTTTCTTGTTTTCACAGCAGAAGCAGAGGGATGGATGCCCCTTCCTGCTCACTCATTTGTCCAAGCAGCAGTTATCAAGACTGGATGAGAGACTTTGCCTCGGAAGGTCCCCCTGCTTGGGCTCTCTTTGCAAAGTGCAGTAGTTAACATTCTGGAGTTCCTGTGGCCCTGGCTTTCATCAGTCATTTATCCAAGCAACATTTTTGGCTCCTGCTTCGTCCTTAGGCAAATGTGAGGTTTAAGTAGGGTGATCCTAAAGTCAATTGTCTAAGCCAGGACATGCGGTTGGGAGAGTGCTTCCACTCCCCTGGGGACAGGACCGTGGGCACAACCCTGGACAGCCAGGCCACGGGTCTGGTTCCTTAGCTCCACCCGGTAGGAAGTCAGGGCCCATCAAGGCATGGGCCCCATGGCAGTGTGATATTAACAGGTGGACACCTGCAGGGGAGCCTTAGAAGGATGTAAAGGCCCTCACCTTCCAATTTTCTGCTTACATGTGGAGAGATGCCCTCAGGCTGGGCCTCTGCCCTTCCCCTGCTTGCGTACTCCATCTCTCTTGCTCTCTCTCTCTCTCAAATAAATATATAAAATCGAAGAAGAAAGGAAGAAGGAAGGAAGAAGGAAGGAAGGAAGGAAGAGGAGGAGGAGGAGGAGAAGAGGAGGAGGAGGAGGAGGAGGAGGAAGAAGAAGGAGGAGGAGGAGGAGGAGGAGGAGGAAGAGGAAAGAAGAAAGAAGAAGAAGAAGAAGAAGAAGAAGAAGAAGAAGAAGAAGAAGAAGAAGAAGAAGAAGAAGAAGAAGAAGAAGAAGAAAGAAGAGGAGGAGGAGGAGGAGGAGGAGGAGGAAGAAGAGATCCCTACTAACAAATCTGGGGGAAACTCAAACCCGAGGCCACCGCCTTGAGGCCTTCCATTACAGGTTTCCAGAAAAGCAGGTCAGGTCACTCCCCTTCCCTTCCTAGAGTAGTACGTGTGTGTTGGAAAGAAGAGACGAGATGTCCCCTTGTTCAGTGGCTCCCACACCAGACAGCAACGGAAGCAACTGAGGGGCTTGTTAACGTGCAGATCCCTAGATCCCACCCAGTCTGGAGATGAAGGTCCCCAAATCCGCTCTCGCAGAGCAGCCCCGCAGGCGTGTTCTCAGAGCAGCAGGCCCCTGGCCAGGCTCCCTGGCTGCAGACACCATCCTTTCCACAGACGTCTCCCTGACCCTGGCGGAAGTGTCCCTCTAGGAAAGGCCCCCCCACCGTGTGCCTCACAGCCCCCCCGCTCCGGGACGCCCCGCGTCAGCCCTAGGCCTGTGAAGGGGCCAACCTGGTGTGGGACAGCCCCCCTTCCCATCCAGTTGCCTCCCTGCCTGTGCGCCCCCTCCACCCACAGGGCCCTGGAGATGCTCAGGAAGGAAGAGCAGTAGGCCCTGGGCCCCCTTTCCAGTCTGCCTGTCTCATAGGGCGGTGTAGATGCCCTGGACTATGGCAAACGGGCAAGGGGTGCTTGGGTGCCCCGAAACTTGTGTGGCTGGAGGCCCCCACGGGCGTGGTCTCGGCCATGTGGAAGACGCAGGAGCTGAGGAAGGGGCCCAGCGCAGACGCTGAGGGTTTTTTTTTTTTTTTTAATTTTTATTTATTTATGATAGTCACACAGAGAGAGAGAGAGGCAGAGACACAGGCAGAGGGAGAAGCAGGCTCCATGCACCAGGAGCCCGATGTGGGACTCGATCCAGGGTCTCCAGGATCGCGCCCTGGGCCAAAGGCAGGCGCCAAACCGCTGCACCACCCAGGGATCCCCGCTGAGGGGTTTCTAGTCCTTTCTGGCCCTCTCCTCCTCCCCACAGCAGGTGGAAGCGGACGCTGGAAGACCCAGCCTTTCTCCTGCTTTTACCTGGTACCGTTTGGGAGCTATTTCTTCTCAAGTAGATCCTGCGTTTCTCGGGACAGGGCCGTCATGGTTATTTGTGCTGCGATTTCCATGCGTGGCCCATCGTGGGGCCCGGGTGCACCTCGGCAGGGCCCAGCAGGCTCTCGGTCCCCTGGGCCTCCGCTGCGGCCCCTGGAGCCCTTGCCTGCGTGTCTGTGAGCCTCCGAGCGGGTCTCTGCCACCTCCGTCCTCACGCGGTGCTCGGGGTCCGGGAGCCCCGGATTCCTCTCTCCGTCCACGTTCCTCTCCGCTGCTAGCCCGCCTCCTCCTCGGGAAACCGGGGGTCCCGTGGCGTCGGGCCTCGGGTGGCGCCTGCACCACAGACCCTCCAGCAGGGCCGCGTCCTTCTCACCTTCCACTTCCCACCCCACAGATGCTCGGCACCTGCCGCGGCTCATCCCCCGCGCACTGGGCTGACAGGCCAGGGGGTCGGGGCCCCGCTGGGAGTGGGGCCAGAAGGCTGGGGCGAGGGGATCCCCGGGTGGCTCAGGGGTTTAGCGCCTGCCTTCGGCCCAGTGCCGAAGGTCCCGCATCGGGCTCCCTGCAAGGAACCTGCTTCTTCCTCTGCCTGTGTCTCTGCTTCTCTGTCTCTCATGAGTAAATAAATAAGATCTTTAAAAAAAAGAAAAAAGGCTGGGGCGAGGAATCCTCTTGTGGTGTCAGGCCTTCCTCAGCTTTGTAAATCTGGGCCGTGAAAGGGTTAAACAGGAGGGTCCAGGGCTCCCCTCACCCCCCCAAGGGGTCTGGGTGCCAGAGCTTGCCTACTAAGGAGGAGAGTCTGCCAATGAGGCCACCTTCCAGGACAGACAGCTCAGCGAGGGACTGCCACGCTGAAGCAGATGCTCGCCAGGGCTGGCACGGCCGGGAGGAGCAGGTGCCTAATGAGGTTAACCAGTGCGGCCCCCCGAGAGGGCCTAATGGCTCTGGTGGCATTTCAGAGCCCGAGCCCATGACCGAGGGCCCCAGGATTGGGGGGTGGGTGTGCATGGTCAGTCTGCACAGGACCAAGGGGGCCTTCTCTGCACTAGAGAGGGACGGGGCCAAAGTGCCTGCTGAGCAAAGGCTAGGGACTCTGATGCTCTGCAGGCCGGGAAACAGGGCCGTGGGGTGAGGAGCCGCATGCGAGGAGCAGTGACGGGGGGGGGGGGGGGGGGGGGGGACTGGTGCCGAAGCCCCAGACCTGCTCTGGTGAGCCCTGAGCTCCTTGCTCTGCAAGATCCCCCATGATGCCAATGGAAGCAGCCAGAATGCCGCCTCTGAGTGCACAGGGAGGCTTTACAAGACACACGAGAGTCAGTTCCGTGTCTCAAGAAAGCACAAAGTCAGGGAGCCCCACTGCCTTCCTGCCCACAGAAGAAAAGTGGGGGGCCGGGCAGTGTGACCCTCAGGTGCACCGCTCAGCCCTGCCAGTGGCACCCAGCTGCCCGCAGTGAAAGACGGCACGAGCGCCTGCCTGGGGCAGCCAAGCCTCTGACGTTTTCAATTTCTTTTTACATTTTCAATTTTTTTTTTCAGGCAAATTTACAGAGGACTTAGTCAAGTGGTGGGCTAACCCACAAATTTTGATGACAGATCGCCACGCAGTTTTTGGCATATATCTCAGGAGGAGGTCAGAGACCTGAGTGACATCTACTTACTTACATGAAAACGTTTGTCACCAAGTGGAGCTATCAAAATGGAAACAAAAGAGAAAAAAACAAAACCACCAGATGCCGAGTCCTGACTCATTCCAGCAATATTCACCCACAGATTCGTGAACAAATACCTATCCAACCCATTAAGATGTGTTTTCAATAAATTTCCCTTTTTAGGTTTAACGTTTGCCTTACAAAAACTTTTCATGTCTGTGTTGTATTAATTAATTGTACCCTATGTTTTATATCAAAAATAATCGTGATGATTCAATCCAGAAGATTTAAAAAAAACTTATAAATTTTGGTCACAGAAAATTAAATATTTCCATTTCAATTTCTAAACATATTTTGTGGCAGAGATGTATGATCAGGTGAGCAGGGACAGACTTCCAGCCATAGAAAAACTGTACTAGGATAAAAATTCGATGGGGGAAATGGAATGAAGATACAGGTTCAAAGAGAAAAGGAACAATGTAAGATTTCCAGCCGTTGAGGAAGAGCTGGTTAGCTCGTTTTTTCAAACCAAAGAAGGTGGCTATTAAATCACTGATGTGTTTGGTTTCTGAATGATGTATTTTAAAGTGTTGTGGCAGTTTTATTTTAAAACGTAAATATTTACCAAGAGCCGGGAATCACCTCTCTCGCCAATTTTAAAATGTAAAGAAAAAAAAATTAGGTGTCAACTGAAAAATATGCAACATGGGATACATGATTATAAAAAGGAGTATTTTGAGGGTATTCCTTGCAGCAAAAGCCCTTTGAACCCTGACTTGATGCAGTCTGCCTCTCCTCTACTCCCACCCTCTCCTGGAAATGTCTTGCTTGTCGGTCCTAGACACCTTGGGGCCTTGTCTACACCGGCCTCTGGATTTCGGAGCATTGGCCTTTGGGGTGGGCTGTGGCGTGCTGGGTGAGCTGCACTTCTCCTCTCCTCTATGCTGAATTAGAGCCCTCTAGGCTGGGGTGGAGGGGCAGATACTGTCTTGGGGGAATCAGGGACGGGCCTGCAGACACACGGGTCAGAGAGGAGAACCAGACCTAGGCCAGGGCCATGGGCTCTGCAAAGGAGAACGGATCCAGCCCACCCTTGGCCACCGCAGCCCCTCGAATGCCTGGTCGCCTTGACCTGAGGGGAGGCTGTTTCCAAAGAGGCATGGTTTATTTCACAGAGAGCAGAGATGTTTCTGAAGGGGAGGCCGAAATGAAGCCCAGTCTGGGGTGGGAGTTGGGAGTCCCCAAAGACCTAACTGGTTTCCTTCTCCTTGCCCCCAACCACCATGCTTCTCCTCCTCACCTCACCTTGCACTTATGTAGCTGCTTGGTTTGAGAGCGTACGGTTGGCCTAGCCGTGTCTTCCTCCACACGTGCCCCTCCCCGAGGCCCCGAGTCTGTGGAGGAGGCCGAGGTCTCCCGGGATGGGAAGCAGCATCCTTCCCAGGACCCCAGGGACAGGTGGATGGCTGGGGAGGGGCAGAGAGATGGCCTGGTCCAGGGTGGGGTGTAGATGAGAGCCCCTGGGATGAAGCCAAACTCCTCCTTTACTTCCAGCTGCTGTGACCCGCGCCCCAACAACTGCAGGAGGCAGCCCTGAGCAGGGAGCAGGGCCAATCGTCACCCCTGTTGGTGGGAAGGTCCCCACAAATTGTCGGGCAGGGGAGCCCCAGCTCTGCCTCGAATCAGCTATGTGACTTGGGCAGGTGTTTCCTGGCTCTGGGCCTCAGTTTCCTCATCGGCGGATGGGCCTACAGTGGGGCAAATGCCTGAAGACCTGTGACCTGCTCTTCTGTTGGGGGCGGTCCCTGTGACATCCCTCTGCTCCCTCTGCACTGACACTCTGGGCCCAGCCGGTCCTGGCTCCTGAGGGACCCTTGCACTGCCGGCCACGCACGTCTTTCCAGCCGCAGGACTGGCCAGCTGATCGCTCCCCTCCCTTCCGCCCCCACCAGGGCCTGAGCCGCTAGGTGGCAAGGTGAACCCAGGGAAAGGCGCCCCCACCCCATGACGATCGATCGGGAAGCTGTCCTGATGGTGGAGCGATGAGAGAGCAGGGTGACGGAGGGGTCACATGACGGCCGTCTGCTTGATGCTGTGGAAGCTGATCCGTGTGGGCGACGTGGGGATGGACATGGCCCGGGCCACGGGCACTCGGAGGGAGTGATGGTCCTGCCAGCGGTGCCACCTCTTCCTCACGGCCGAGCGGACCTGCAGGGGAGGCAGAGGCTCTGCTGGGCCTGCTGGGCCGGTCCTGGGAACTGGGAGCCTTCTCCCCTGCTCCCTCAAAGGGAGGCTGGGGTGCCCTCCCGCCCTCCACCTCCCGCCCAGAGAGGGACTGGCTGGTTCTCAAGGCAGGTCCTTCCCCAGAAGCTCATGCCCTCCGTCCTCATCCCTCCAGCACCTCCTCTTTATGGTGGGACGGAAGCACCAGCTTCGCAGATCTGCCTCTCGCTCTCCCGGGCACGTGCTGAACTGTGTGCTCCTCCTGCACACTTGGCATCTCTCTCCCTCCCGAAAGCCCTTCCTCCAGCCCCCTGCCCCGGCTGCCAGGCCCTGCCTCCCTGGCCGCAGTCCGCGCTGCTAGACGGAGAGCGCACAGTTCCGTTCCCGTCAGAGCCTGACCGCTGCTGGTCGCTGGTGCCATACTATTCTCTCTGTATCGCAACTGAAGACATCTGCAAACGGATCGCCCTCCCCACATGCTAGCCTGGCACGTGGCTGAGCAGAATAAATGCCCCAGGGCACTGTCTGCTTTAGCAGCTCTTCCTTTCCCTGCCCTCCAGCCCATGCCAGTCTCCGCTGCTGGACTTTCCCACTGGGGTCTGCTTTCACTGACAGAGACCTAGGTGTGCAGACATCCATCCCACTGCCACCCTCTGCACAGGTGGAGGAAGCGCCTCAGGATGACGGTCCTCTCGAGGGTTTGGAAGCTTTCAGGACCTGGGGCTGTGTCTACTCTCTGCCCCATAACCCACTGTGTGTCCTCACCCACCATCGGCCTGTGTGAGCGTCTCTCCCAAGCTGGTTACACTAAGATTCTGGGCTCGGTGAGCTAACCAGGCAGTGCCTCGTGCCCTGGACCTGCCCCAAGGTGTGCGGTCTTCTCTGTGGTGGGGGAATGTGCTGGTGTCCTTCCTGCTCCCTAGGTCCACGAGGACCTGGACGCACGGCTCATCCCTGACTTGCTCCTGGAATGCTCTCCCCTGTGACCACCTGTGCTCTGGCTTCTCTCTCCTGTGAGCCCCTGCAGCCCGGGCTCCCCTGCTCACTCAGCTCTCCAAGTGCATTTGTGAAGTGCTGGCACATTGTTCCCGGCCTGCACAGGTGACCTAAACTGGAGTGAGACCCACAGGCAGGATTCCTGTTTCCCGAGGGTGGGTGGTTTCTCAGGCCTGCCCCTCCCCTGTCCAGGGCAGAGCTGAGCAGGGCCAGGGACCCAGGTACTCCCAAAAGGCTGGGCGGCTCCCCTGGAGTGGAAACCGAGGGCCGCCCTGGGGCCTGGTCTCATACCTCTCCATTGAAGAAGCAGTAGAAGACAGACACAAAGAAACCCTGGAAAGGAAGGAGGGAGGAGTCAGTGACCTGCTTGGGGAGTCACTCTGCAGGGACTGCTGCGAAAGTGGGACCAGGATCCCAGAGGCTCAGAGCTGGGGAGGGAGAGGCCACCCCTCAGGGTGCGGGGGTACTAGGGCCCACTTCGAGGGACAGGCTGTCAGAAATCCTCAGGATAGGGGCACCTGGGTGGCTCAGTCAGTGAAGCGTCTGCCTTCGGCTCAGGTCATGATGCCGGGATCCTGGGATAGAGCCCCTTGTCAAGCTCCCTGCTCAGTGGGGAGTCTGCTTCTCCCTCTCCTCCTACCCCTGCTTATGCTCACTCTCTCTCTCCCTCTCTCTCAAATAAAATCTTCAAAAAAAAGAGGAATCCTCAGAACAGGTGCTGGCCACCAGCAGGCGTGGGCTAGGGTGACGGAGACTCAGTCAGGGGGCGATCCCACCTGAACCTTGGGGTGCGGGTACCAGGGCCCAGGGCTCAGGTTCAGTGTGAGCACGCGCTTGTATCTCAGGGTGAACCATGTGTACATGGTCCCGTGTGAGGTCTCTGTGCCTGAGACACTGGCGCCTGAGCATTCCAGGTCAGGAAGGAGCCCCCTCTGGTCGCACGCCCCACCTGGAAGGACTGTAGGAAGGAGTTGAAATAGATGAACACGATCTGCGACAGGTCATCCTCCCCAGGGTTGACGAAGAAGAGCATGTAGGTGATGCCCAGGAGCGGCAGGAGGACCAGGGTGGCCTTTACCGCCTTCCTGGGGGGTGAGAGGGTGACAAGACTGGTCTGAGTCCACCTGCAGGCAGGGCCTCACTCGGGGGGACGTTTCTTCTGGAACCCCGAGCGAGCTCCCTGGGTGAGGACTGGGAGGATGTAGAGGGCCCGCCCCATACCCTCTCTCATTTCTGTCCTCTGGGGGTTAAGGCCCCATCACTCACCTGTACTGGATTGTCTCTGAGGTGGTGGATGCTCGCAATTTTGTCATTAGGATCCTGACGATGTTGAAGAGAAATACAAAATTGATCTGGAGGGAGGGAGGCAGCGGAAAAGGAAGGACCATGAGGTGGGCAATGGGCTGAAAATCGGCCACTTCCCCCTGTAACCCCATGTCCCATGAGACATCTGTCCTACCTGTCCCCTCCACCCCTGCCTGGGGTCCCAAGGCCTCTGCTTCTGCCTCACCAGGAGGGCAGACACTGCTGGCTTCCCGGTCACCTGAGGGCTCCAGGGCCTGCTTCTCCACCTCCAGACCCAAGGGGGGAATAGCAGCCTCCGAGGAGGCAGTGAACGAGGGCACCAAGGCCACTTCGCCCCCTGCCCCCCTCAGGCTTGCGTCAGGAGCTGGCCGGGGCTCCACACCACCCCTCGCCCTGTCTGCTGCACCGTCCCCACTGTCGCCTGAGGCCCTTCCACCCTGGTGGAGTGAGCCTGGCCAGAGGGAGTGACTAATCTCCCACCATCCCTCCCTTGCACCCAGGAAAATGCTTTGTAGACATGTCTGAGCCAATGAAGATGGATGAGCCACTGGGCTGCTTCCAAGGCTCCTGGAAGGGCCTCATTTATCTTCATTTTGAGCCTTTCCTCAGTATCAGAGCCGATGCACCCAGTGTCTTCCTGGGACCCGCCCATGGGGCCCCCCGAGTCGCTCCCTGCTGTACGGTCACGGAGGGCCTGCCAGTGTCCTGCCCGCCGGCGTCGGCTTGTCTGTGTGACTGTGTGCTGCCCTCCAAATGCTTCGGGGCGGGGGGGGGGGGGGGTGTTCCCTGTGCTTGTGTGAGTGTGTGTGAGCGTGAATCTGGGGAGGCGGGCACGTCAGCGTTTCTCTACATCCATCACCAAATGTGAGTGGACAGGAAAGTGAGATTTCCTTTCTTGGGAATCTCTGCCGAGGAAATGCCCGTGGGTCAGAGGGCGTCTGCTGGCTCATGCATATGAACACATGCGAGTACATGTGCACACACACACACACACAGAAATTCCTCCTGAGGCTCTGTCCCAAGAATCCATCACTTCTTAAGCCCTCCTAGGTTCTGGACCCCACGCTAAGGGGGGTCAGGCACTGGCAGACATTAATCATGGGGCAGACGGCCCTGTGGCCTCTGCGGGAGGATGCTCTGGGGGCCTGGAGGGCTCAGACTTCTCCTCAACCACAGCCTGGGCAACCCGGGGTAAGGGGTGGGCGGGAAGCCTTCGGGCGGCGGGCGGCCTGCTGCACCCTGCTTCTTCTTAAGGCTCATCCAATTTCTAGTTCCTGGGTTTCTGGTACATTCCCGTGGATCACAAGGTCACCATAACACATAGGTCAATCCTAATTTTCTTGTGCCAGTGGTACAAAATACTTGACCTTTTCTGATTCTTTCTGACTTCTGTGAGAGTAGAATCGGTTGGAATCAAAATGTATTCTCATTTCTGCCACGTTCCCTGCACTAAATCTATTTATTCATCATCCATCAACCCACTAACCAATTCATTCAATCATCCATCCATCCATCCATCCATCCATCCATCCATCCATCCAACCATCCATCCATCTAAACATCTATTCAACAATCCAGGGACGCCTGGGTGGCTCAACGGTTGAGCATCTGTCTTCAGCCCAGGGCGTGATCCTGGAGTCCTGGGATCGAGTCCCACATCGGGCTCCCTGCGTGGAGCCTGCTTCTCCCTCTGCCTGTGCCTCTGCCTCTCTCTCTCTCTGTGTCTCTCATCAATAAATAAGTAAAACCTTTTTTAAAAAATATTTTAAAAAAACAACCCAATCCATTCATCGATTTATTTACTCACCCATCCACCCACCACCCAGGCATCCACTCTGTCAATAAGTTGCAGAGCACCTCCTGGCTGCTGGGTCCTGTTCCATGTGCTGAGGCAAGAGCAGGGACAGGGGCTGGTGCGGAGGACCTGGGAGACAAGGCCTTATCCCCTCTACCCGTGTGAGGCAGGCAGTCACTATTGCTGCCCGCCCTCCGACTCTGCCTGGGTCTGTGCCACCTGGAAGTCACTCTTTCCTCATGAGCATGGTCCTCAGCCGCCCCCTCACAGCATCTTCTCCACCTCACCCTACCATAGGTGCCTTCCCCTCTCCTTCTGGGAGGGCACCCTCGGGCCACACAGCCCACACTGAGCTCCCCGCTCTTGGACCTCTCTCTATCCTCCACCCCAAATCCCAGCTCTGCAGGAAGCACTGGCTATTGTACCCTAGCCTTGTCCAGCCTAGTTCTTTCAGCCAGCCAGCCATCCGTTCATCCATTCAGTGAACTGACCTGCCATGTGTCAGGTCCCTGCTCCCAGATATTTTGTAGTCTGGGGGGAAGAGCCAGAAAGGCCTAGAGAAATGGCCCTTGAGCTGAGATGAGCCCAAGCAGTGATATCTATCTACCTCCTTCTAGAATAGCAGTTCCAGGCCCTCCCAGCCCGCAATGTTCCCAGGGCAGCCCGAGTAGCATGAGCTCTGGCAATGCCAAGGAGAGAGGGTGCAGGGTGAAAGGGTAAGGCCAGACCCCCTGGACAAACTTCTCCCGAGAAGTCCAGCCATGCTCCTGCCCCATGTTTCCTGGAGCTCTGATGCTGGCAGCTCGGGTTCCCACTAGCTCGTTTTTTCCTAATAAGGCTGTGGAGGAGGAGCACCCCAGCTTGGTCAGAGCCCTGGCCTGGCAGGTGGCAGTGTGTGTCAAGCTCAGACTGGGGATCTGGACATTATGGTTGCTACCAGGACAGACATGAGAGGCTTAGTGGTGCCTAACTCAGCCCTGGACTCACATCACTCCAGGTTTTGTTCCAACCACCTCATGGCTACTCCTCAAGCAGCAGCCTTATGCGGTTGGAATGACCATTATTCCCATTCTACAGATTCCCACACTAGGGTTCAGGGCTGTGTCACTTGCCCATGCGACAGAGGTAGGAGGCACTGGTGTCAGGATTTGAACTGAGGTAGCTGGCCTCAGTGTCCTTCTCCTAACCCCGGCATTGTGCTGCTCCTGCAGGACTTCATGAAATCCGGGCCAGATGGAAGAAGCAGAGGGAAGGCATTGGCCATACTGCCAGGGATGGGTGACCAGAGCTCAGGAGAGCATTGCAAGGCCATCAGCACAGGATCCAAACCTGTGGCTCTAGGTGCCAGGAGGAACTGCCGGAGGCAGAGCTCCAGGGCTATCAGCACACGTCCTGGGCCCACCGGTCCTCCAGGTGACCCCATGAGGCAGGGACTGGCATCCTCGGGTTATAGGTGAGAAACCAAGGCTCCAAGCAGGGAGGTCCCCCAGGGTCACAGGATAAATCCCAGGTGGCTGCAACCAGTGCTTATTCTAGGATGCCACATGGCACATCGCCTCCCACGAAGGCAGAGAAAATAAACAGACCAAGCTCACAAGCGCCCGAGCACCCTGGGTCCTCCTCACCCTTGCGAGGGTGAGGGAACCTGCTAAGTCATGGTGCTCATGGGAGACCCTCGTCAAACTTCACTGTGGCTTGTGCAGAGGCAGGCAGGCAGGGAGAAGGAAAGGGGACTGCTATTTCTGCCTCCTGGGCTTCAGACATGGTTCCCAGCCTCAGAAACACCCTCTGCTGCCTCCAGTTCAGGGTACTGGACAGGTTTATTGGGGTGCTGCCAACCCAGCCCAGGTCCCTCCTTTCAGTGCTCCCCACCTCCTGCACCTTCCCGTCCTGCACATTCACTAGTTCAGGGAAACATGGCCAGCCTGTCTGTCCCACGGGCTTCTGTGGAGTCCAGTGGCTTGACCAGATGGACTTGGGGGTGACTCCAGAAGCCTGGGAGCCAGACCAGTTCATGGTCCCCGGGGGCTGGTCCTCACTGGGTGCCTGGGCCTCCTCCTCCTGTTGGCATGCTCTAGATAGGTGAAGCCTCACACACCCAGGTCCCGAATCCTATTGTGTGCAGGGCCCTGGGGCGGGGGTGGGGGGCCACAGAGAAAGCCCAGACAACACACATCCCTGTCTGGCAGGGCCCTGACATCACGGTTCTTCCAATGGAGTGTGCACAACCCAGGCACTTGGGGCCCTTGGTCCAAATGCAGATTGTGGGCGCACCCTAGACATTCCCAGTTGCAGGTGGGGACCCTGGAATCTGCATGTGGAGCAGGAGCTGCTGGAACATTGCTGGGAGAAAGCTCGGAGCAGAGCAGACTTCAGTCAAGCAGACCTGCAGGAGCCCAGCCAGGGCCGAGGGGCCCCTGATGGTCCTCCGCAGCCGCCAGGGACACTTTTCAGCCTCAGGCTTCCTCTGGTGCCAGAGAGCTAGCTCAGCCTCACAACACGGGGACCTGGAACTCTGCGAGTTTCGTGTCCCCAGGGCCACCTCCACTGATGAGGCATCAAGTGTGTGGATGAGTCACCCAGCTCCCAGGCCTCCAGCAGGGAGCCATCCTGAGACTCTTCTCCCGGGTTGTCCCCACAGAAGCCAGCTCATCACCTCACCTTGGTTTCCTCCCCGGGGGCCCTGGCTTCCACTCCCATCCCTCACCCTGCTTCTGGGGACCACCTTGCCAATGAACGCCTGGCACCAAGTTCTTGTCACACGGCTCTAATTCCGGCTGGGCCACTGGCACTCGTGTGGCCTTGGGCAAGCCGCTTCATTAACCAACCTGAGCTGCTCCCTCGCTGGTCCACGAGGGACACCAAAGGGCCCGACTCAGAAGGTGAGCACAGGTTAAATACTCGTGGAGAGCACAGAGCCCCACGCCTGGTCCAGAGCGGGACCCAGTAAGTGCCACATGCCTTTCCCATGACAACACAGTGACAACAGCCTCCTGCAAACTGAGCCAGCCAATTCACTTCCTGGAACCCAGAAATAAGCTCGTTCGTGTCTTCCAGCAGCAGAAATGCAGCTGTGAACCATCGGGGAGGGGCCGGGTGGCGGGTACTGAGTAGGTGCCCGACCGAGAGGACAGGCCGGTGGTGGGTGACCTGCCCCTGCGTCTCAGCTCCGCTAGCGAGCTATTAGCGGTGACCGTGGGCAGGTAGTTTCATCTCTCTCAGTTTCTTCAGCCGTAAAATGGGGATCATAATTCCTATTTCGAGGCATTGATGCTGTGAGATTTGGAAGTTTTGAAGATGGAGCTTCTGGGCAGGCTCAGGTGGGGACCTGGAAGCCTGGTAGGTAGGAGAGCCGGGTGTGGGCCCAAAGGGGACTGCAAAGGGCGCTTGGGCCGAGAGGTACGGGTGGCAGCAGAGAAAGGGGCAGGGAGGAGCAGGCAGGGAGTGGGTGCTCCCATGGAGCCCTCCCTCCATGCCTGCCTCCCTTTCTTTTTTTTTAAATTTATTTTTAAATTTATTTATTTTTATTTATTTTTTATTGGAGTTCAATTTGCCAACATATAGCATAACACCCAGTGCTCCTGCCTCCCTTGTTCACTTCCTCACTTTGCCCAACTTCCTTGCAGCCAGCGGCTCCCTCCCTTCTACTGTGGGGTGGTGGGCGCCCCGCCCCGCCCCGCCCAGGCCGGCCTTCTTGGCCGGGTCCCAGATTCATGAAAAGCCCTATCCCTGCAGGATGGGCTCTCAGCAGCTGGCTGGGAGGGGATGGGTCTTAAGGGGTTTCCGTTCACACTGGGGGTGGGGATGAGTGACTCACTGCAGCTGGGATTCCAAGGACGATCACTACCTCCCCCCACCCCAGAACCCCCCAGCCCTTCACCGACTGCTGACAAGGACAGGCTTCTGCCTCTGAAATGAGGGGGAGTTTCTGATGTGCAATTTCAGGCAGTGGGTAGAAAGCCCGCCCTGGTCATCTCCAGTCCATATACACCAAGTGAATCCCAGAAAAAGGCACTAAAAGGGGGAGTCAGGAAATGAAAGAGATAAACAGTAATTGTGTCCAAGGTAGACCACAGAACCCCCATTAGGCACCTGCTGTGTGCAAGAGGAGAATGGCGTGCTCGCTCACTCTCACTCTCTCTCTCTCTCTCTCTCCCTCTCTCTCCTGTGTATACCACAAGGAGCGGGTGGCCCTTTAAGGAAGCGGGTGCATACAGGAGCCTGAAATTACCAAGCCTGAAATAAGTCTTACGTAAATGCCAATTTCTTACAGGGCTTTTTTGCATGTCTCTTTTTTAAAATGTATGATATATAATGGGTTCATTTTTGCAGAATGCAGCCTCTACTTAAACTCTACCTTAATTAAAGCTCGTTGTGGATTAAAGACGCCATGGCAATTATACCTTAAACGCAAATACATTTGGCAAAGGGCGGGGAGCTGGACAAGGAACAATTGCTCATTACGCTTCATTCTGGTACCACCTGCTCTAGGCTGGGGGCGGTGGGCCAGGCCCCAGAGGGGGTCACTGGGGGCAAAGCGGGATGTAGGTCTGGGCCGGACAGAAGTCCACACACCCTTCTCTTGCCATCAGCTGCGCCCTCGCCTGGCTGTCTCAGCACCTGGCAAGGGGACATCAGATGTGGGAGGCACTAGAAATTTGCTTGTCGGACCCATTCTCTGCTCAGAGAAAGGTCCAAAGGCCAGAGGTGAGGGGGCTGCTCCAGGGCATGGGGTGCAGAGTAGGGACAGTGGGACGGGTGGCAGTAGTGCCAGGAAGTGGGGAAGGTGTGTCCAGAATGTTGCAAGGGGACCACTCTGGGCCACATTCTTCCCAGCATCTCTGCCGGGTGGGTCCTGTTCTGTCCTCCTGCTGCCTAGTCCTATCCCAGTCCCCACTGAGGACCTACCAGGAGCACGAGGATGATGGGGCCTTGGTAAATGTAGTCCACCAGGTCGCCAGGCTCCTTGCCAAACCAGCACCTGCAAAGATGGGGTGGCTGTAAGTGGCCTGCTGAGCCACAGTCTGGGCACCCCAGGAGACTTGGGTCCAGGGTTCTCCGGCTTGACCCTCCCTCAGACCTGATCTCTAGGGCTGTGCCTTCCCCAAATGCCTGGGTGGACAGCCCAGGCCCCTCTGACCATCCTGACTCCCCCGTGGGCTGCCTTTTGCCCTACATGGAGGTCTGGTCTCCCCAGATGGACTCACGGCAGGCCCTGGGTCTCCTCCCCCTTCCTCCTCACTCCCCTACCCCATTCCAGACTATTGCACCCAGGTACTGGGCATGCAGGAGGCTCATGAATCAAGGGAGAGCCAGGCTCCCCCCTTGCTGGCCCAGGGCCCAACCACCCTGTACCACCTGTTCCTGCATTGTCAGGCACTCAGCTGCACAAAGCAGCAGGTGTAGAAGCAGGAGCCTTCTCCAGCCCTGAACCCTTTCTCTGAGCTGAGCCTCATTCACCTAGTGAAGGGAGCCTGAGGCTGCCAGAGGCTGGTTATTCTCTTGGGGATGCTGGTGGGTATAGAAGCTTCAGAGACCAGGGGAAGGGTGGGGGCCAGGACAGTCTGGCTCTGTCAACAACTCAGGAAGGGCCACGTAGACTTTGCGAAATTCTGACCGAGTCCTCCAGAACTTTAGAGGTCATCCAGTGCACACTGCCTTAGACAGGAATCTCTCCTGGCACCTCCCAGCGCTAGGGTTTCTGGTCTTTGCTTGAACACCCCCTTTGACAGGAAGCTCACTACCTTTCACAGTAGCCTTCTTATTCTTGGGTAGTCTTTATCATTAGGAGGTCTTCCCAATGCCAAACTCTTAGAGTCCACCCCAGTTCTGTCCCTGCTCCCAAATCTCATCCACTCTCTCTCCAGCCTTGGAGATCCCTTGGAGATTTGTATCCAGAGACTGATATTCTCGTCCCCTCTTTCTTCAGCTAGTGGCACCCAACTGCCCAGCTACTCTTTGGTTCGCCCCCATGGCCAGAATTGCTATCATCTGGGTGTGCCTTAATGTCAACATCTCTGGTGCAGGGAGGGTCCCAGGATGGGACAGAGACTGGGATGCCAGAATAAAACACGGGCCCGCTGCCCTGGCCCAGGGGTCTATGAAAGGCTCGTTGACACAGCCCTGGAGGTGCTCTAGGCTGAAAGCCTCCAGCCATTTTGGGCTGCCTGACCTGCCACTCCAACCTAGGAGAAGGCCTTACAGAAGGCCAAAGGCACTTAAAGGGACTTAAAAGAACCATGATTCCTAACTCAGGTCAACAAAGTTGACACCTACCACACGAGGATCTCTGAGTTCCAGGGATATTTTTCCAGTATAGGGACAACGGGAAAGTAAATCTGTCCAGGTAGGGCTTCAATTCCTGGTCCATGGCTTGGCTGGAGCCCTTGGCTGACCTTTCCCAACATCCCTCTGACCCCCATAGCCGGCCGGTCCTACTTACTGTTCATTTTCATAGTACAGTTTGCCAATGGCCCAGGCAATGATGATGGGGCAGGGGATGCCTGAAAGGAGGACAGACACAGGCTTTCGTGGACAGACAGACGGATGAGAGCCCTCTTATAGAACATAGGTGAGGGGACCACAAGGAGCCTGGGACCAATCACCCAACTGCAGGCTCTCCATGGCCCCAACCTGATCCTACCCGCCCCCCTCCACCCCGCGACCTAGGAAATACCCTCTGAGTAGGTCAGATGAGGGGACAGCATGATTTCCTGAGATTGTTTGATAGAGAAGCGGAGCTGGCCAGCTTCTCTTTCAAAGCCAGAGACAAAGGTCTTTGGATTGGTCTTTCCAGGCAAGGACAGGAGGGCTACTTGTAAAAGTTCTTTTGCAGGGACTACTTGCTTCTTCCTCACCAGCAATGGAAAGGAGCGGCTGCATCCTCAGACTGTCCTGGGGATGGTAAGCAGGGCTGTGCACCTATCCTTGGATCCAAGATGGGAGGGAGGTGACCTTGTCAGCAGTGCCCCCTCCCCACTAGGCCCCGCGGCCCCCAGGGACCCTCACACCATCCGATGAAGAGGAAGAGCCACTTGCGCAGGCGCTCAGTGGAGTACGTCATGACAATGGCCGTGTGCAGGTAGCAGCCCTCTACGAACATCCAGAAGAAGTTGGTCACCACGAAGTAGTTGAAGATGGCCGTGACGCAGCGGCACCAGACCTGCATGGGGCAGTGGGGGTCAGGGGCTGCCTGGCACGGGCAACGGCCAGGAGTCGCTTCATGGACACGCGTTACATACCCTCCCACTTCCCTCCGGGAAGCCTCGTCCACCACCAATTCTCTCACTGTCTGGGATGAACGTAAGGCGCCAGCCTGCACTGGTCCCTCCTTTGGCTTCGTCCCAGCCCTTTCTAATCTCCTTTTTTAATAAAGAGGGAATCTGGCTCTGAGCTTTCTGCAGGCAGAGGCTAGAACCGAAAAACACTGTTGTGTTTTCGTTGTCCACTTTTTGAGTCACCTTCAACCCATAGCCAGGTTTCCATTTAGGGATGAAATATGACATTTCATGTAGAAAAAGAGTAGCAGGTCATTAAAAAAAAAGTGTTATATAAATAATAGCACAGGGTTTACGAAGGTGAGCTGCAGCCAGAGAGGTGATTCTCCAAATTCTCTAGTTTTGGAAGATTCTGGGCTTAGGATGATCACTGCTGGCTCTGGATGGAGCCTCACCAACCCTGGGCCAAGTCACTATACCCTTCTGAGCTTCAATGGGACACGGAGAAACTAGTAATGCCGTCTTATGGGCGGTTATGGGAGATGAAGGCTGGCTGAGGCAGGCACCAAGAGAATCAGCGTTGTTGCCAGTTGTCTTTGTCCCTGTCCTTGGAGCAGGGCTGCCGTCCCAAGTACCCTGCAGAGGGGAGATGGGGGTGCGGGCAGTGCAAAGCCTGGCCAGGGCTGCATTAAAGCCAGAACTCTGTGCAACAGATCCGACCTGCCCATCTCTCCCCAGGCTTCGTCCCCAGGGTACCCTCAGAGCTGAAGTTGGGATATGGGAACATGGTCAAGGGAGCCCTATGATGGGAGTTCTCTGCCCCGTGGGCAGCGCAGCTCCCCTCCATCCAGCCCTGGCTGTCAGATGCTCCTGCGCTGTGCTGGTCTCTGCCTCTGGGGCTTCCCCTGTGGTCCCATCCCTGGTCTTGGGCCCCACCTGATTGTCTGTCTCCTCTTCTCAGAAAGTCCTACTGAGGTGGAAAGCTAAAGATCCCCTCCTCCCAACCCTGCCTTTTCTCCAAGTTAAGCGACAATTTTATCAGTTCAAGCTAATACTGGGCTGCAGGGCACCCACCCCAAATGGGATTGAACTCAGTTAATGTTGTAGCGGGGCTCAATGTGGGGCCAGGTTAAGGGTCAAACCAGGCTGGGTCTCTGCTCGGGTCCATCAAAGAAAAATGTATTGAGAGGTCTCTAGTGGTGTGCCACAGGACTCTGTGCTTGGCCTCATTAGTCTCGGGGTTTATAGTGACTGGACACACTACAACAGCAGCTGACACAAATCCAGGGTGGGTAGCTAACACGCGGGATGGCCTGCTCAAGGTCTTGCTGGCTTAGATGTGGAGGGATCATTATAGTGTCACATAACCTCCCCGAGCCTCAGTTTCCACGTCTATATAATGGGGAAAATAATCCTTATAAGTCTCTCCTTGGAATCGAGATAAAGCTCACCAGAGCTTAATTCCAGCCTCTTCTTCTCTAAGGGGTCTTTGGGAAGTCCTGGATTCAGAAGATCCAGGAGAGAGGGACAGGCTAAACCAATCTGGTTTGAGGTTTGTGCAGCTCCCAAGACCCAGGCCCAGCAGTACCCTGCCCCCCAGCCCTTCCCAGACGGACAATGATTGGGGTAAAGGTGAGCTCAGGCACGGGTCCACACCTGAGGACTGGGCAAGAGAGGTGGGTGCCCCCAGAGCCCGGAGCCCCCCAGCCCCAAGCCTCGGCCCAGTGACCTCATTGCTCTCATGCACTTCATGGTCGATGAGCTGCAGCAGGAACCACATGACATTTCGCAGGATAAAGGTGGTGATCAGATTCCAGTGAATCACGTTCCGCAGACAGCGGATACTCCTGTGGGAGGCCCAGGTCAGGGGTCAGCCAGGATCGGGAGTTAGCTGAGACGGGCCCTGCCTGGGGTCAGGAAACAGCTGGGACCCAGTCCCCTGAGGCCAGGTACAGACTCAGCCTCCGGTGAAGGCAGGGCTGCAGCAGGAGCCACATTCCCCCTAGGGTGGCCATTGGGGCGCTCTCTCAGAGCCAGCTCCCCCTTTGCATCCTGCATGCTTGCCAGTGGTCAGTGCCCTGGCACCTCCTCAGACCCCTCTGTCCGTTGGCCTCAGGGCCCCCCCAAGTGGAGGCAAGAACGTGTGGGAGGGGTGAAGGGGGTGCTGTGGGGAGAGGGCCAGGGAAGAGCAGCAGGGGGTGGGGTGGACTCACCGCAGGGTCAGGAAAAGCAGGAAGGCGGCCACAAGGGCAGCCACTGAAACGCAGTGACCCAGGTAGTTGACAACGAGGGCGATGCGGTAGTGCAGGTCATACTTCCTCTGCTGGACAGACAGACAAGCAGGCAGACAAGTAGATGGAGGCATGAGGCACATGGAGGGTGGGGCTGTGGCCACCCTAAGCGGCCTGACCCTGGAGGCAGAAGTGGCTTCAAGTGTCATTACCAGTTCTGGCTCCTAGAGCTCACTCCTGTTGGCCATGGGTAGCTCTTAATAGATTTTTTTTTAAGATTTTATTTATTTATTCATGAGAGACAGAGAGAGAGAGAGAGAGAGAGAGAGAGGCGCAGAGACACAGGCAGAGGGAGAAGCAGGCTCCATGCAGGGAGCCCGTTGTGGGACTCGATCCCGGGACCCTGGGATCACACCCTGAGCCAAAATCAGATGCTCAACCCCTGAGCCAGCCAGAGATCCCTCTTGATATATTGCTTTTTTTTAAGTTGTTAAATATTTTATTATTGTTTTTTACATTTTTTAAATTGGAGTTCAATTTGCCAACATATAGCATAATACCCAGTGCTCACCCCATCTCTCTTGATAGATTTAAATGGCTGCACTCAGGCCTCCTGACATGCCATTTGGGGGCAGGTTTGGACACACCGCATTCTGGGATATGCCAGAGGTGTGGCTATCTAGATTCTACTGTCATTTTAATTCTGGACGGGGAGTTGTCACACCTGTGTTTAATCTCTGCTCAGACCCTCGCTGGCTGAGTGACTGAGGGTAAGTGGATTTAGATCTCTGGGCCTCAGTTTTGACATCTGTATTACGGAGCCAACCTGCCCTCCTGCTGCAGACGCAGCAAGCTCTGGGAGGTCCCTGGGTGCCCGGGGAGCAACGAGGGGGCACAATGTCTGTAGAGAAGTTAAGAACAAGATTAACGCCACACAAAAGCTGGTCTCCTTTTCGTGATCTCCGCGACGCTGCCCCCGACCCCATGCCCACTGCGGATTGCCACTGCTCAGAGAGGCTGTCGGTGGAGACGGGAGGGCAGCGGTCTGGCGGGAGCCTCCTTCTTTATGGCCCATCCCACTGGCCACTGCTGTGGCCCCACTGCAGACCCCCTCTGGCTCACATTTTGTAGCATCGCCTTCTCAGGGTAGCTACACGTTTTTCCTCTGAACTTGGACTTTCTGGGGGAAAGTCGCAGCCTCACTGGGGGCTGTAATGGGTGAATGGGGAGGAGGGTAGAGGTGGGCTATGGCAGTTTGGGTCAGGAATGAAGTGTAGCTTCAAGGGGCAGGAGGCTGGGGATGCCTGGGTGGCTCAGTGGTTGAGCGCCTGCCTTCAGCTCAGGGAGTGATCCTGGAGTCCCGGGATCGAGTCCCACATCGGGAGACCTGTGAGGAGCCTGCTTCTCCCTCTGCTTGGGTCTCTGCCTCTCTCTCTGCATCTCTCATGAATAAATAAAATCTTTAATAAATTTTTAAAAGCGGGGAGGAGGCTGGCACTGCAGGCAGCGTGGGGCCCAGTTCCAGAGCAAGGGTGCTGCTGAGGTCCGAGCAGGACCCAGATGCCCACGGGTCCCACCCTTCTGGAGGCTGTGCTTGTTTCCATGTGGACTCATAGAATCAGAAAGCTCAATGGAGCAGCTGAGGCCCAGGGGAGGAAGGAAGTCACACAGCCCGTTCGATGTTGGGACACCGGTCATACCGTCTTCCCCTTCTTGTGTCACATGCCATCTTGGCTGTGTCCTCTGTTAGCCAGAGCTCTCCCAAAGGTGAGTCCCCCTTCTCTACTGTGGTGTCACTGAGCAGAGGACAGGACACGGAGGCAGGGGAAGCAGTGCAAAAAGGTGTGGTTGGGTTGCACGAGGCCTGGTTCTGTCACTCTTGGGATCCTCTGTGCTCGACCTGAGGCCTGATACCTGTACAAGGACCACAGCTGGGGCAGGTGGGGCCACTCACCTTATCGTCCAAAATGGGCTCACACTGTGAGTAGTTGATCCGTGAAGCCCACGTCCCATTCTCCAAGCACTCCCGGTAGGCATTCCCTACAAAAGAGGCCAAGCACCATGAGGCAGGTCACTCCCCTCCTCCAGATCACTCTCTGGCTCCCTGGTGCCCACAGGACAAGGTTCATACTTCTCAGCCTCTCTGGGCCAGGAAACACAACACACATTTAAAAGTTCATGTGAAAAAAAAAAAAAAAAGAAAGAAAAAAAACAAAAATAAAAAAAAATAAAAGTTCATGTGAAAGACATTTACTTGAAAATTATGGGGCAGCCTGGGGGTGGCTCAGCGGTTTACGCCACCTTCAGCCCAAGGTGTGATCCTGGAGACCAGGGATCAAGTCCCACATCAGGTTCCCTGCATGGAGCCTGCTTCTCCCTCTGCCTCTCTCTCTCTCTCTCTCTCTGTCTCTCATGAATAAATAAATAAAATATTTAAAGAAAAAAAATAGTGCAAAAGGCTTACCGCACATGGTAGCTCAAAGGCATGATAAAACCCATTTTGGATACAATCTTTGATGAGCAATTTGTGTACTTTCTTTAATTTTGTTCGAAACTGAACCTGCCTTGGAGCCCTGGGTTGTGGCTGAAGATCTGCTGCCTTCGGCGCTCTGAATAATTTCCATTCTTCTCTCATTTTATACCGATGCGATCCATACTTTTCCCCACCAGCATTAACACTTCTGTTTTAACAACAGCTATACCATTCAGAGTGGGTGTTTACCAGACCAGACTTTCAAACCCTTTAGGTACGCTCGTCCATTCCATCCCTCCAGCAACCCCATGATTAACAGTAACCCATTTTCCAGAAGGGGAAACTGAGGCACAAAGAGATTAACCTACTGGTCAAAAGATACACAGGTGAGAAGAAGTAGAGGCAGGATGCAAATCCCGAAGGTCTGGCTTCTGGCTGCGCGTTGTAAGCCCTGGCCCCTGAGCAGTGGCACACAGGAAGGAGGGACACTCGGGGAAACGGGGTGTGTGCCAACCTCGAGCTGTGGCGGCCCGGGAGGGCCTGTGTGGTGTCTCTCGGTGTCTGATGGGAGCAGGGTATGCACCGAGACGCTTCAGAGCACCCACGTGGGACATGCAGGAGCGCAGGTCCCCTGGGCAGGGCAGGCAGGAGGGTCACAGAAGGCTCATGCTTACCTTTCCTGAAATCCCAGCTTGTCTGTCAGTCCAGGGTCCTAGGCCACCACCTCCAGGTGGCCCACCCTCAAGGCTCTCGCCAGGAGGAACCCTTCTCACCTGAGAATTCCAGAGCCTTTGCCAGCCTCTGATTTGTGCCATTAGCGCATTAGGTGACCTGCCCCAGTTCACTACAAATTCTGAAAGATCCGTGATTTGGGGGTGATTGGTACTGGGCTTTTGGGCTAATGGGCGGTTGTTGGTGGGTTTTCCTTCTGGTTGATGTTAGATGTATAATAATACAAAGCTAATAAAAATAAAGAGCTCCCGGAGCACAAAGTCACAGAGCTGGAGGGGGAGCCTTAGATTGCTTTTGGAAACAGTTGTGTTCTGAAATAATTAAGTTACTTAAAAAAAAAAAAAAAAAAAAAAAACAACAACCCACTTCTGTTGCGCTGACAGTGAGTTCAAAGCAATGGGATTAAGGGAGCACTTGCTGAGGAGCAGAAACAAGGGGGGGAGATTCTATTAGCTTAATTGTTTTTTAATTTGGTGCTCCGAGCTCCTCGATTTTTCAAATCCCGGGTTGTCAACCGGCGTGTTGCTGCCGCCCTGGCCCTGGTTGGTGGGAGCCCTAGCGATTCAGACCCCGACGTGAGCACACCGGCTCCCTGCCCTTCACCACGGCACCCACATCCGCTCAGGTGTTCTCCTTCCTCAGAAGGAGAAGGTCACCTAAGTGCATTTCAGTGTCACTACAGAAAGATTATGTGCTAGGAGAATTTGATGCTTAGGGTTAGTGATTTACTGAGATAAACGACAGAGTGCAGGGTGAGTCGAAAGGACCCACGTAAAGGGACTTTGGGAGGGCTGGACCTTTTATAAAATGAACAATGGATCACTGATAGGGGTTTAGGGTCCAGTTGGACCCCTGATCCCGACTGGTTCAAAGGGCAGGACATTTACCTTCTAGGGACGTGTTCATAGATGTTATCCAGCTTTCCTGAAGTTCATTGCTAAGCCCCTTCCTTCAGGAAGGCCTCTTTGATTGCTCCCATCTCACAGATTTCTCTCTCATGACTCCCTCAGCCCACCCCGGAGCCCTGCTAGCCTAAGCCTCACACTTCATCCCTTGCTCATAACCTGACCTAAGTTGTTCAGGTGTATGAGTCTGGTCTCACTGATCAGTGCGGGGCTACCCAAGGACACGAATACTTTCCCAAGCATGATCTCCCGTGATGCTACCAACCATGGAGTGGGCTTGGGGATGGGAGGGAGTCAGGACAGAGAAGCTGCAAATCTGAGACCTTTCTAGTCCCTCAGGTCAATGCCCTCGGGGGTGCCAAATTATATGAATTCTGTCTCCTGGCTTTCTTTTTCTGGAATCCAGCCGCCTCCTGCCATCACTCCACACGGCACTTGATATTGACCCTAGCAGGCCTGGCTCAGAGCTGGCTCTGTGCTGAACCACCCCTTGAAGCACCCTCCTCGCTCTCACCCATGGCTCCTGACAAACTCTTACCTATCTTCTAAACCACAGCTCATAACTCAAGTGCCATCTCCGGAAGGCTTCCCCAGCACCCTAGGCATTTAAGCAATCTCTTCTTTTTTTCCTCTAAATGCCTCCTCTAGGTCTTGCCATCTCTTGAAACATGGGCCTTCACATTCTACTGTCCTTGAACCACACCAACACATCCATTTGGTGTCACAATCCAGTACACCCCCCCAACACCCCCCCTACCTCCACCCCACACACGCCCTACATTAATGAGGCCAGTGTCACAAAGCAAATCTTATCTTGACCACAGCTATGTTATTTTTCTTCCTATTCTATTCTAATGAATTCTATTTATTTTATATATAAATGCTGGTCATGACTCACTAAACCGACCTCGCAATCCACTATTGTGCTATGACCCATAGTCTGAAAACCAAAAATCAATTTTAGAGCATTTGCCTTAACTCACTATGGGTTCCATCTTTTGGGGCCTGATCTTTTTTTTTTTTTTTCTTTTTTTTCCCTTTGCTACTGAATTTAAGCTTCCTGGGGACAGACAGATAGGCAGAGACCATATGGGAGTCTCTGAATCCTCCCTAGGAATTAGCCATCAGGTACTCATGGGCTGCATCAAACCAACTCAGATGTGCCAAAACCTTGGAAAGCAGGGTCTGAGATGTGGGATGGGTGGTGGAAGGGGCTTCCCTCTGGGGGCCCAGTCGTGCCTGGAGATGAGTTTCTGGCTATAGAACTGTAGGTACCAGAGGACTGGAAGACAGATGTGCCCACCTCTTCGGGGGAGCTGGCTAATGAGGACACTGTGCCCTCAAGCACAGCTTTGGACAGGAGAGAGTAAGACAGAGGAGTCCCCCCCATCTGGGAAAGTCTGAGGGCAGGTGGCTAGACCAGAATCGCAGGGCTGGATGCAGTGAAGGGAGTGCCTGTTACCACAGCAACACAAGTGCCCCTGCCGAAGATCGATGCCTACGGTGTGCGGTGTGGCCTGCTGGGGGCATTAGGGTCTGGATGACGATGGCAGGATGATGCAAGCAGGATCCTTTCTTCCAGGGCTCTGTGGCCTAGGAATCCTGGTCCCTCTTCCCAGCAGCATGCCAGGTCTCTTCCCCCAAAGTGGCCCTGTCCTGTCCAAAGTCCGCATTACAATGGTCTTTCCCTCTTTCGGATGCCCCTTCTTGATAGGAGTTCCTGGTTCAGGCAGTCACCTAAGTGGTTCAGAAGCCTGGTTGGGAGAAGATGGGGACTGATATTCTGGCTGTAATCTTGTCTCTGGCTGGCTGGCTGGCTAAGTGACCTTAGCGAAGTCTCTTCTCTCTTGGCCTCAGTTTCTCCTCTCAGTAAGAGTAATGTACATCCTTTTGCAAAGATGTGATCGGCATCTCACGTAGGTCAAGTAGCTGCTGTGTAGGACTTTTCAATCTTCCATGTGACAACTCCAAACATCCCTATATCACTTCCAAGTGCTCCCTGGGTTGGCACTTCTTTCTCTGATAGTCGAACTGACAAGGCTTGGGAGACAGGGACCAGGAGGGACCATTTTTGGATGGACGTTACGGGGGAGAGTGTAAGACCCAGGTCGGGCATGGGGAGTGAGTGGGACTGGTGGAGGGGCAGCAGAATGGTCACTGGATATCTGGGGCGGGGTGGGGGGAATGACATGAAGTTAGGGCAAGAGGTGCTGGCTGGCAGGGAGGTGGGAAGGTACCAGAAGCAATATTTACTGAAGGAATGAGGTCACTGCGGGGGACAGGACCTTTCAGCACTGCGGACAGAAGGATAGGGCTCCCTGCTCCCCACGGGGCGTGCACCTGCCGGCACCTTGGAGAGCTCCTGAAACACCGCCTTCCCACCCTGCATTCAGCCCAGGGCCCTGCACCCAGTCCAAGAAGATCACACTAATTTGTGACCCTCTTTCAAGGCCCAGCTCCTCTGGATGCTTCCAAGGCTGCTCCAGTTCCCTGAGGGTTCCACTGCTCGCTGCTCCTAGTCCACCCTTGGGAGGGTGGGAGGCTTAGGTCGCCTTATCCTCTGGCCCTTCCCTGAGAGCTACACAGAGGGGAGCAGACAAGGGGCTCAGGACGGACTGAGGTGGTGCTGTTGGCTGCGCGACTAGGGAACTCTGAGTGAGGAGAGAGGCACAGAGTGGGCCAAGAAGGCAGTCTGCCACCCTGAGGCACCCAGGCTCTGCCAAGCTGCACAGCAAATGCACAACAGTCACACAGGCAGGAGGCACCCAGGGTCTTCCTACAAAGGCCACGGGGAGGCTGCCACTGTAAGTACAACCCCACATGAAGTAGGGGTGTCAGTATGAAACAGTAAACCTGCGGGCAAGCATCCTACAGATTCCAGGCAAGAAAGCCTTGACTGTTCCCAGGAAAGCAAGCTGGAAACTGAATCAGCAGGCATCCTCTTGGGAATTTAAGAGGGCGAGGCAGCTTCTCCCTCATTTGGTCCACAGGGGCCCAAAAAGGACTGTGACATGTCGGGGGTCACCCGGCCACAGTCTGTTCCAGAAGACCCAACACCTTGTGCCACTTCCGCAGTGTCTTGGCCACTTCACGTCCAGATCCCCAGGACAGAAAATGCCTGAGGGGCCAGGTCTCCCACTCTCCGTCCCCTCACCAACCTGTCCTGGGAGCTGGGCTACTCCAGATACAGCCATGTCCTTCCTGTCTGGCTTGAGGCCTTGCTGGGAAACCTTTGCCCTTCGTCTTGGGTCATCTTTCTTATCTTTTATGGAAAAAAAATCTCGCCTGCCTGGACAAGGCCATGAATGCTGTAGGGCCTGATGAATTGCTTTTTGCCTCCAGTGAAGATACCACTTGGGGAAGCGTGGCACAGTCATGGTGCCAATAGCATCATTCCCCTGAGCTTCCCAAACAAGGTGCTTGTCCCTGAGCTAAAACTCCTGCATTGCTCAGATGCTGCTGCAGCTAACTAGGGCTGGCCTGCTCCGGGGCCCAGCTGGAACATTTCCTGTCTTCGTCCCATCCCAGCCCATTGGTGGTGGGGGTGGCAGCTGGTGATGCTCCTCCAAGCTTCGAACCACCTTGACCTAGAAGGAATGCTGGGCTGAGAGATGGGAAATCTGCCAGCATCAACACAAACATCAGGTTGGGAAGGGCCTCCCAGAGCCAGCTGCTTATGACATCTGGGATGAGAGACAGGGAACTCCTAACCATTTCTTCAGTGCTGTGTGGACACTGCTCTTGGGGCCCCAACTGTCCACTGGGGCCTCCAAAAACCCTCAGTTCTTGATTTCCAAAGGACTTTTCACTCATGATGCCTTCCCATCATCCTCAAGGAGGCATGGCAGGGGTAAATGTCTATACTTACAGTAGACACTGGGGAAACTGAGTCAAGGAGGTACAGAGCAGTTTAATTTAGCCCATACTGGGCCCAGGAAACAAGGAAGAGGTGTGACTGGAATCCACTCACAGTGTGAGATCACGGCCCTCCCCAGGGTTGGCGCAAGTGGGAGGAGGTGCCTACCACCCCCCACCTCCAGCCTCTATTGTGCGGGGCTTCCTCCTTCCAGTCATCCCTAGCAACGCTCAATGGGCTTGTCGCCATGACGCCGGTCTGTGGCCAGCACAGGGAAACAGGAGAAGGCGAACAAATGGGGGACCCCTGAGCCATAGACTGCTGTGGAGTGGAGGAACGTCAGGGTTGGGAGACCACGAGACTCATCAAGCTCACCCCCCACCTGCCCCAAAGAAGAGAAAGGCCTGCCCAACAGTGACATAAGCAGTCAGTGGCCTGGCCAGAATTAGAACAGGCTTTCAACCATAGTTGCTGTGAAGTAATGTGGGGTGAAGACATCTTTGGCTGGCAGATCTTCTCTTTACCTCGCTCCAGAGGCCTTTGGGGATCAGACCCTCCGGGTGTAGACAGACTGCTCCCTCCCACACTACCATCCAAGGGCCACAGACTTGCAGTGGCTCAGAGATGACAGAGGGCACACCGCCCAGAAAGAGGCCAACCATCCTTGGCATGACCAGGACCCTCAAAGACATCATCATCATCATCTCATCATCATCATCATCCTTATTCTGGGCCTTATTCTTTACTCCCCCTGCTGACAACACTCCAGCTGTCCACAGGAACCTCACGAGGCCTCACAGCACCTCATGGGGACACCATATTTTCTGTCCCCCTCACACAGATGAGAGCACTGGGACTTGGATGAGGGGGACCTCTCCCATCACTCAGTGACTCAGGGCACAGCCAGGACTTAGATCCAGGGACCAGGGCTCCTCTTGCTCTCCCTCACCCCAACCTGCACCCCTGCAGGTGTGTGACAGGAGCTCCCCACCAGACTCTGGAGCACCTGGTTTCGATGGGCCTTTGGGGATGGTCCCTGAGAGTCACTGGGGGTGGGGCTTTGCTGTGGGGTTCCAGACTCCGCAGGTGGTTGCTTGGGGGTGGGGAGGGCAGGAAAGAGTGCTGCAGCTCTAACTATACTGAGCTAGGAGGGAGAAGAGGGGGAGGGGAAGGTTAGAGTTCTCAGCCAGCCTGGATTTAGATTTCAAAGGCCCATCCTGAAAATCAAGCAGCGTTGCACCAGAATATCTGTTCCTGCACCACGGGGCTATGGATAAGCGGCTGGGAGCGCTAACACCAGCAGAATTGCGGCCCATGCCCTGGACTGGCATTCAAAGCCTTCATGCCTCCACTCCCTCTACCCTCCAGTGGGCACATCACTGGTCCAATTTTTTTAAAAATTTATTTATGATAGGCACACAGTGAGAGAGCGAGAGAGAGAGAGAGGCAGAGACACAGGCAGAGGGAGAAGCAGGCTCCACGCTCCGAGAGCCCGACGTGGGATTCGATCCCGGATCTCCAGGATCGCGCCCTGGGCCAAAGGCAGGCACTAAACCGCTGCGCCACCCAGCGATCGCTCACTGGTCCAATTTTATAAGGCCCTATACAACAACACTTCCTCTGGGAAGTCTTCCCAGCTTACTTTCCCTCCTCTTGGAATCAACCTACTCCCATGTGTCTTATAATCTTGACTGTGCTATTTCACTTAAGAGCAATTATCAGAGAGCTCTTTTCAAGAGTCTCTTTGTCTCTCTGTCTCTGTCTCTGTCTCTGTCTCTGTCTCTCTCTCTCTCTCTCTCTCTCTCTCGGCACCTGGGTGGCTCAGGTGGTTAAGCATTCGACTCTTGATTTCAGCTCAGGTCATGATTGATCTCAGGGTTGTGAGATCGAGCCCTGCGTTGGGCTCTACTCTGGGCGTGAGCTTGCTTGGGATTCTCTCTCTCCCTCTGCCTTCTGCCCATTAGTGCACTAAGTAAATAAAATCTTAAAAAAAAAGTGTCTTTCTCTCTTTCCCTCTAGAACAGAAGCCCTGGGACGGCTCAGGTGTTCCGCATGTTTGAAGAGCTTGTTTCCAGTAAGAAGAGGGCAATCCTCTCACCAACCCAATAAGAGGTAAGCCTGGGCAGGAAACAGACCAGTAAGCAGCTGGAGGTTTCCTGTAAGAGAGGGAGGGGGATCAGGAGTGGTTGCACCTCTGGTCCTCTCTGAGATGAAGGGTCCTCCTCAGGCAGGTGGACCATCATGCCTCTCGGCCGCCTAGGCCTATCCCTGCAGAGGCGGAGAAATCCTAGAGCAAGGGCCAAGAGCTCTCAGCCAGCAGAGGCCATTCTGTGCTCTGGCTTTCTGAGGGACCCTGGGCAAGTATTTTTTCCTTTCTGGGCCAGTCATCCTCCACCCCTAAGCAGCAGGGGAGCAGAGGGGAGGGGAGGGCTGGACTCCAACAGAAAGCCCTGCAGCTGGGGAGCTCTGGAGCATGCAGATGGCCAGAGGAGTATCCACTCTACTCTCTCTTCCCTCCTCCTCCTCGTAGCCAAACCCTGAGTGACGGCCAGGCACAGCCCACTTTCTCTCTCTCCCAGCACCAAAACCACCCTGACACAGGGTTATTAACTCCTTGCCCCTGGGCCTCAGGGCAAGGTCTCAGAATACCAACGGGTCTCACTGGGGACTGAGAATGTAGACCTGAGTTTCTACATTCCCAGCTTCTACTTCCTCAGCCCAGAGGGGAGGCTCTATTTGGAACCCTCCCTGAGGCTCATGCCCTCATACCACACAAATATGACTCTACCGCTTCAAGACCTTCAAGAATCACTCCCACCTCCCCCCAGGAAGCTTTCCAGGAATGTCCCAGTGCCCACCAAGCCCCTCTTTCCAATCCCTGACTGTTGGTTTGGGTGAGTCTGGTCTTGAAGTAGGCCTGGGGTTCTCTGAAGGGAGGGCTCAGCCCTTCCTATTACCAGGTCCCCTCAGTGCTGAAGAGGGGATTTCTGCACAGACAGACCCCATGGGAAGATACCTCTGGCTGGGGACCCCTCAGTTTGTGTTTCCAACACAGACAGTGCTTCAGCATGTTTCTAAAGTGGGGTTCTGAGAAGTAGGCACCCCCAGACCTCTCCAAGGGGTTAGGTCAGGTGGGGTGTCTTTTTTTCCCCTGGTCCCGGCAGATGCCTCAGTACACATGAGCCCAGTAGTTGCCAACAGGATATGGGGAGGGGGGAGCCTGAGAGCCAGAGACTGAGGCTGAACTGCGCTGGGCTTAGTAATTCCGCAGGAGGAAAATGAGCCATGTCCAGGAGGGAGCAGGACTTCCCCTTGCAGCCAGGAGGGCCTGCAGGAGTGGGTGGGAGGAGGTGCCTGGCAGGAGGAGGTGCTGGGGCAGGCAGGATCAAATGAGGGATGGGAGGAGGGAGAGACGGAAGGATTGAGGGAGGAGGGAGGGGAGGGGAGGGAGAGGGGGAAGGGAGAAATGGAGGGAGGAAGACAGCTGGAGAAGAGGAATGAGGGAGGGCAGGAGGGAGAGAGCCTGCAGATAGAAAACAAGAGAGAAGCTGGACAGAGACAGACACGTAGAAGGAAACAGAAAATACATCCAAAGACAAGGAGGGAGCCATACAGAGAGACAGACAGAGACAGACACGGGGACGCACAGACAGGCACACGCAGACATGGGCTCAGAGCCTGCACAGGGGAGTGGGAGGTGGGAGGAAATGGAGTATATTGCCTACTCTGGATTCATCCATTTCCCTTCTCCTTGCAGACGGGGAGACTGAGGCTCAGGAAGGGGATCAGACTTGCTCCAGACATTATGATAGTTTTGTTTTTTTTTTTGTTTTGTTTTGTTTTTTTCATTATGATAGTTTTGGAGTGGCCCAGAATTTGCACCTGCATCCTCTATGGGCTCAGAGAAACCTGGGGGGAGGCAGATGCCCCCTCCTGTCCCGGAACTGCCAAGTCCTCAGCTTCCAGGTCCCCACCCAGAGTGTGTGACCTAGAGCCCCCCACATTTTCCCACCCTGTCAGATGCACTTGCCTCCACTAGGGGCCTGAGTGAGCTGGGAGGGGGGGGGCGGTCCCTAAAGTGGAGACAGGCAGAAAGCCTCCTGGCAGCCACTGCAAGAAAGCTCCGGCACCCTGGGCAGTGTGGGCAGCAGGACTGTGGCCCATCCATTAGCCAGGTCTGACTCAGGGGGACTGAGGTCCCCTCACTGGGCCAGCTCTGCCCTGAGCCCTTGGCTGGGGGCCCCAGACCCGGTTCTCCAGCCCTCTTAGTGATTCCACAACTCCTTGATATCCTTGCAGCTAACCCCTTCTCTGTTGAAGCCAGCACACTTGCTTTCTGAGAGTCAGAATCCCTACTCTGTCACAAGCTGTGTGACTTTCAGAAAGTCAATTTTTCTCTGTGCCTCCATTTCCCCACGTGCAATAGGAGGACAAATACCACGTCTCCATTAAACGGTCAGCGCGCTGATCAATGCGTTAATGCAGGTCAAAGGACAGCACAGACACATGGAGCCTGGGCCAGAGAAGCGTGGGTGGTGGGGAGAGCCTGGAGGGAACTTGGACACACTGACATTGATCGTGGTTTTGCAGGGACGAGCGTGTGTGGTCATGGACAAGTCCCAACCCTTCCCTTGCCTGTCCTGCATCTGGAAATAGTCTCTATTGGTGGATGGAACTTATCAAGGCTCTGAAGGCCTCCAAACCTGCCCCCTGCGGCAGCTAGCTGACCACGCACGGCACCGAAGGATGCCTTGCCCCTAGCAGGAGGTGCTCCCGGGCTTTCCCCTTGCAGCCAACTGCGTGCTGGATGGACATCTGCCCTCAGACGTCCCTTTCATTTCCCTAGGGACGACATATCCCCACCTATGCTCAGCATTTTCCAGGTGTCATCCCGGACTCCTCCCGTGTCCCCATCCCATCCCAGTCCTGTGCATTCCATGTACCCAAGGTCTCCTGCATCTGTCCCCTCCTTGGCCCACCCCCCTCTCCCCCGCCCCCCATCTCCATTTGCCTTGGGTCAGGAGCAGTAGCCTCCTAACCCCTCCTCCTGTCTGTAGAGGCCCTGCGCCCCAAAGCTGAACCCCTCTGCCCCAGGCTCCCTCCCGCACGGAGGCGAGGTCCTCGGCAATGCCCTGCTCCATCTGACCAACATCCACCCGTGTGCTCTCATCTGTTTCTTTCTCCTCCTACGTGCCCTGCAACACTCACCAGTCCCGAGCCACAAAGCACGATTCCATCTTCTCCCATATGCCTGTTAACACTTTCACCTGTCCCCACCTAAAATCCCACCTGTCCCCAGAAGTCCAGCTCAGGGGGCTCAGCCCCGCCCTCCATCCTGCAGGGTGGAGGCACCGAGTCCTTCTTCTGTCCCTTTAAACTATCCCCAAGGGCAGCCCGGTGGCTCAGCGGTTTAGCGCCACCTTCAGCCCAGGGTGTGATCCTGGGGACCAGGGATGGAGTCCTATGTCGGGCTCCCTGCGTGGAGCCTGCTTCTCCCTCTGCCTGTGTCTCTGCCTCAGTGTGTGTGTGTCTCTCATGAATATATAAAATATCTTTTTAAAAAAAACTATCCCTAAGCAGAGTCTCTTCTGGAGGACAGTATTGCCCTGTGATTAAGAGTGAGGGCTGTGGATTCCCGAGCCTCAGTTTTCCTGTCCGTGATATGGGCATAAAAGCAGTATATATCTCAGGAGGTGGGGATGAGTGGGACCACGTGTGCAAGGCTCTCTCCGTGGCAGCTGGCACCCGGACTATGATCCACGCTTGGTAGCTTTGTGGCAGATTCTCTGTGCTCAGCTGAGTGGAAGAAAGTTCACGGGCCTAACGACTTGGGCTATCTAGCCCCGGGAATGCGGCCCTCTAAAGAATGAGGCTTCAGTGGGGGTTTGGCTGTAGCAGAGCAAAACTGGAAGAGGAGCCAGACCCTTGCTCCTTTTCCCCAAGGCTTCTCAGAGGAGCTGTCTTCCTCTCTGCGTGCTCCCACCAAAAAGACAAACAGGGCGAGAGGAAGCAGTGGCCAGGAGGAGGCAGGGCAGGGGGAACAATCACCACATTTCCGCTGCCATTAGCTTCTCTGCTCTTCCCACCTGAGTTGGCCGCACTGGCTAATGGCAGTGCTCCCAGCACCCCATGCTCCTGTTCCCCAGCAGCTATAGTGTGGGCAGCACTTTGGTCTAAATGAAGAAAATTGCTCATTAGATACCAGGAGTTAATTGGCACTATATTTGCCAACCTCAGTGGCGCCCTGACCTCAGCCTCTCGCTTGATATGACATGATTTGGTATGTGCTCCAGCACCGCCTTTGGGAAGTCTTCCCTGTCTCGCCTGACCCCTTCCCCCAGCCTACAACCCCCTTGCTCTCCTGCATCGGGGCATTCATCACTCTGTACTTCTCTTGTCTCTTGCAATCATGAGCCAGAGGGCCTCAATGACAGTGGGGTGGCTGGCACATAGTAGCTGATTAATAAACTGATTAAAGAAACACTGTGCTCTGCTCTGAAGAAGAGACCCAGGCCCTGCCTTCGGGGAGCTCCAGGTTGGTGGGGAGAACAGGAGGCTGAGGTAGGAACCAGAGCAGAGTTCCCTTAGGTCCACGGCTATGGGGTTGAGATGCCTCATCACCTCACTTGGCCCTTTGTCCCCAGGCCCAGTCTGAACCAGAGATCCTATAATCTTGTGATCCAGCTCACGGGACCCTAAAAGTGAAGTTTTATAATCTCAGGCCTGGAAAGGAGCATGGAAACCATTCCTTCTGCTTTTCCACGTCCTGGATCAGGGACCTCACTTCCTCCCAGAGAGATCTGTTTTAATCTAAGCACATCCTCAGATAATGCAGAAATCTTCCTCAGCCGTTCTCCTACCTCTACCACCCACTTCAATAGGAGCACCTCTGCTGCTGGACTCCTCAGAGCAGGGCTCTTCCCCGGGCTCACCGGAGTCCTCCACTGATGCAGACAAGGGAGTGCTGCTTAGCATCAGATGCAGGCACAGCTATTTTGCTCTCTAACCATCACTTTTAATGAAAGCCTCAGCTCTGAGAGTTTGGACAGGGGTGTGTGTGTGTGTGCGCGCGCGCGCGCGTGATGGGAGAGCTGTGCTGCTCTTCAGACACAGACCTGCCGAGAGAGGTTGCTATGATGATTCCAGGAAGAGGGGCCTCAGATAAGCAGCCCCCACCGGCCTGAGGGTCTCGGGAGGACCTCTCTCTGCTGGTGGGGTGGGGCTAGAGATGTGAGTGGCCGGTCAAGGTGGGCCAGTGCATACTGCCTCCTGTAGACTTATAAGCACCCATCAGACCTTCCACGGGGCATAGACTCTCCCCCACCCCCACCCCCACTGAATTACCCCACCTGGATGCTCTGTGACTCCGGCAGCTCCTGCTACCGCCTTCCCCAGAATGGCAAGGCAGCCAGTGATGTGCCAGGAGGAAGGAGGGCGCAGCTCTCTGGGAGATGGGGGGTGGTCCTGATTCAGACACGACGCATTACCTGGACAGTGGGAGTAACGCTGCCCAGGAGCCCTGACTCACAGCCCCGAGGGCCAGTCTGGGACATCCAGGTAGGGATGCGGTGACACCCACACGCTCTGGCCCAGAACCCTCCACGCTCTGCATGCGCCCACCCAACACAAGGGCTCACCCCATCTTTCCTGGCTCCTGCCCTCCTTCCTCTCTGGTAGAGTCTGATGGCGGCACTCACGGTGGGGGGTGGGGGGGTGGGGGGGTGGGAACGGAGCATATGCGCCCCCAACCGTGGCGTGAGTAGCACTGGTTAAACAAAGGGGTGTGGAACTTCAGGCACCCCGAGTAGAGCAGAGCGCTTTGCCCTCAAGGGAAGGCAACCCTCCCTTCTGCCCTTCGGGGCGGTCCCCGTCCGGCTGAGGTCTGGAGCGGCGGTGGGGTCGGGGACACGGGGGGCGCCCCGCGCGGAGAAGCGGCCCTTGACGCCTGCGCCCCGGGGTCGCCCTGGGGTCTCCGACGCCGGCCCGAGCCGTCCCGCTCGCTGAGCCGCTCTTCCGGGGGCGTCGGGCCGCGAGGATCGGGGGTGCGGGTGGGGGGGGGGGGGGGGGCACTCACGGGTCGTGTTGTACTTGACGCCGTTGAAGTACTCGGGACACGGCCTCTCCACCAGCGCGCCCGCCGCGCTCCGGGGCCAGCACGTCCCGATCTGGTCCAGGGTCGTGTTGCAGTAGGAGTAGGGACCTGGAGCGGGGCGCAGAGGAGAGGCGCTCAGCGGGGCCGGCCGGGGCCGGGGCCGGGGCCGGGGCCGGGGCCGGGGCCGGGGCCGGGGCCGGGGCCGGGGCCGGGCGGGGCCGGGGCGCCTACCCTGGGGCTCTGCGGGCGGCCCCCAGCCGTCCAGGAGCAGCTCCTCGGCCAGCGCCAGGCTGCAGTTGGCCTCCAGCAGGCTGTGCAGCAGCGCCGCGTCCATCGCGCCCCGGAGCCGCGCGCCGACCCGGAGCCAGCGTGGGTGCGCGCCCGGCCCGCCCGCCCCGCAGCCTCGACCGCCGGGCGCCCCAGCGGACCCCGCCGAGAGCAGCTGCGGAGCGCGGGTCCGCTCTCGGCCGCGGCCAATGGCGGCGCCAGGGGGCGGGGCCCGGCCTCCCGCGCCCCCGCGCCCCCCCGCGCCGCGCCCCCGGGGCCCCCCGGCCCCACCCCGGCCCCGCCCGCAGTCCGCTGCGCCCGCTCGTCCGAGGATCGAGGGAGGATCGAGGATCGAGGCTCGCAGGTCCCCGGGGCCGCCAGGGGCCGCGACTGCGCTCCCGCCCCGCGCGCGCCGACGAGCCCCTGCAGCGCCCCCCACCCCGGAGCCCCAGCCCGCGGCTCGGGGCCGAGCTTCCACTCTGAGCCCGGGCGCTGGGGGCCGAGGGGCCGCGTGCCGATCCTGCTCCAGAAAGGCCCCTGTGGCCCTGTGGGACGGAAATGCATCGGAGCCGAGGGGCTTGGAGGCGGCGGGAGGCCGTGGAGCGTCTAGTGAGAGCCCGTGGCCTGGACGGGGAGCGCGGACCAGGCCGCGGGGCTGGGGGAGAGAGGCCCGAGCACAACCTGCCCCGCTGAGGGGCTGGAGAGGCCGAGTGGAAGCCCGAGGCAGGCAGAGCACCAGGTCTCCCTCTCGGGTGACTGGGGAGCGGACAGGGCTGTCATTTAATAAGGGGGGGGGGGGGATCTAGGGGAGAAATTGGCTGGAATTATCTGGAGGACTTCAAATACCCTGGTCTTACTGCCCTGAGCTCGAGCGGAAGTAAAGTGAAAACCTGTTTCTGTTCCTTTTGATTTGGCCTGGGCGCCTGAACTGCTTTCCATGCCTGTGTGTGTGTGTGTGTGTGTGTGTGTGTGTGTGTGTAGGACCTACACATCTTTTTTTTTTCTTTAAGATTTTTATTTATTCATGAGAGAGACACACAGAGAGAGAGAGAGAGAGAGAGGCAGAGACACAGGCAGAGGGAGAAGCAGGCTCCATGCAGGGAGCCTGACGTGGGACTCAATCCCAAGACCCCAGGATCATGCCCTGGGCCAAAGGCAGGCACTAAACCACTGAGCCACCCAGGGATCCCGGACCTACACATCATCAGAAGGAATCTGCCCAGGCCCACTCAGGACTGCTGGCTCCATAATTTGTACTGGCTCCAGTGGGATTGCCCAAGGTGGGCCAGCTGCTCACGCCAGCTGAGTTGGGGGAGGGTCAGGGAGGGTGGGGGAGAGGTCCCGGCTCAGGAGACAGGGCCTGGGTATGTGTGGTACACCTCAAACTCAGGCTGGGTTCTGCTCTTGCCTCTATGGCTACTCTCCCTGCATGTTACCCCAATTCTTGCCCTCTTTGGGGGGCCAAGGGTGAAATGTTCTCTGAGGCTCCTGCCAGCCTTGAGAGTCTCTGGCTCTGAGTTATGAGATGCAGAGACTGAGGAAGATGTACGAGTGTGTGTGAGTGTGTGCTGCCTGTCCCTATCTTCAGAGGGCAGGGGGAGCTGGGGCCCGGACCCAGCTGGGCTGGAGGTCCCAGGGGAACTAGTCTTGTCCTCCCCTGTGCTGGCCTCCACCGGAAACAAAGCTGCCAGAGAAGGCCGATAGCACCCTGTACTAGCACTATGCCCTAACAGACAGCGGGGAAGAGGTGGGCTGGGCTGCCTTTGTGTGCTCCCGTGTCCCCAGCCTCCATAGGAATGCTTTTGTCATTGCCAAGGCAGAGCCAGAGAGCCAGAGAGCACTGAGCCTAGGGTTGAGCCCTGGATTCTCTCCAGGGCTAGCTGACTGGCAGGTACCAGGTGCAGATCACCCAGCCAGGTCTGTCCTCTGCCTCTTGAATGGACAGTTAGAGCCCTTGGCTCAGCTCTGGGCAGCAGCAGAGGCAAAGATCCCTTGGTGTTCATAATAGCCTGTGCCAGGAGCAGGGGAGGACAAGTCGAGCCCCAGCCTCAGCTTCCGACCTCTGCATAGTCCTGTCCCCCGGTCCAGGCTGAGCCCTACCACGCAGGGTCCCATATAGGCTAGAGTGTGACTGGCAGGGTCAGCCTATGTCTTCACTGGGAAATAGTCTCATTCATGCTCAAAGGAGGGCCCTCCACACACCGATCACAGTACAGGGGAAAAGAGAGAAACCAAGCTAAGTTATTAATGTGCTTATCATCAGAGCCACTGCACAGGGGTGGCGAGGGCCCAATGACCGGAGGCCGATGACTTCTCGCCTCACATGCAGCTTTCTGCAGAGTAGGATGGCCTGGGAGACTTGGATTGCTCCTAACGGGGAGAGCGCATGTCCAAAAGATTCCTCTGGGAAGTGACTATTCCAGTGGCAGAACCAAAGGCTGGGCCTGCACACAGACCCACAGACCCAAGGTGCCCGGGTTTCTGGGACGCAGGGCCATTTCTACATGGATCCTATTATGATGAGCGTAACTGTCTGTTGTTCTAGATGTGACACAGAGGGGACTGAAGGAGCAGCTTTGGAACAAGTTGACTTTATAGCTCACTTGAGTGTTCGTAGATAGGTAACCGAGGATGAGATTGTAGAGAGCTAAAAATGTCCTCAATTAGATTAAATCCCACTACAAATAAACAAAGTCTGGGCCAGCAAGAACGCTAACTGAGGAAGCAGTGGAGAATGGCAGGTGTCTGGGACGGAGATAGGCTTGCAGGCCAGGCACTGGGGGGAAGGTATTGGGATAGTTGTGTACCCCCAGGCCAGTGAGACAGGCTGCAAGTAGGTCTGGGGAAGCGTGACAGGTGCTGGGGAAGATAGCCATGGGTCAGGAGCAGCATGGGGTGAGGCAGGTGCCCCTGGCCCACCTCTCACGTCAGCTGCCGTGGCAGTGGACGGTTTCAGGCGAGCTTGGACACACACGGTGGTCCTTCGGCGCAGAGCTGAATAGGCACGCCGAGCGTGCTGGAAACACACACTGAGTCTTGCTGTCACGTGTCTTTGCAGCATCACACACATTCTCTCAGTCATCCCACCGTCCATCACATGTCAGCTGGAAAATAGGGTTTAAGGGGACAGAGTCTGTCTCTGCCTCTCTACAGGGCTGTGCTCGGTCAGATTGAAGACACGAGGAACAGGCAGTTATGGGTCAAGGTTGTGGGGTTTACTGGGAATTATAATGGGGTTGCGGAGGGTGTGGAGTCTTGGGAGAGGCCAGAGGGTGCCCCACGTTTGCCTGGTGGCGCTGGAGACAGTGCCCCCGAGCCCGACAGTCCTCCCCTACGCATCCCCCTCTACCTTGGCACAGTGGAGGATGACCAAGGGAAGATGATACTTTCAAGTTCAACCGTGGAACCAGGCAGGGTCCTCAGCAACCTTCCAAGCCCACATTCTCATTTACAGATGGACAAAGGGAACTTCCGCCTCCCACCCCCCTGGGCCACCTTCCCCTCTGCACCAGTCACACTCGGCTCCCTGTCTGTTCCACTAGGCAGATGAAGTGATTTTTCTGCAATTAAGATTACTGTATTCTTCCTCTACGAGTGACTCCCCATTGCCCTCAGGATGGAGCTCAGCTCTTATGCACTGCGAAGAACACTCTCCCAGATTCTCCGTCCTTCATGCTCTCCCTCTTGCCAACTTCAGATGCTCTTTGGACCAACTCATCATTCCCCGGAACCATTCTATACCTCTGCAGCTCTGCATGTGCTGTTCCCTCTGCTAGGAAAGCCCTTAGCCACTCTTCACTCCAGTTAGCCTAGCTGACTCCCTCTTGCCCTTCAAACGTTCAGCGTGGCCTTCCCCTCCTTTGTCTGGTCTGAGTTGGGTGGCCCTCCTAGGGGTCTCCATCTTTTGGGGCTGGTCTATGTCACACCAAGGTTGTTGGGTTTTCTACTGTCTCCTCTACCAGCCCATGGCTCCCTGAGGGCGGGGCTGGTCATGTTCACTAGCTAGTTCCCGGCACCCATCAGAAGGCTCCAGGCCTTGGCAGCAGCTCTGTCTTCCTGGCCAAGGCTCTCTTCCCATTTGACCAGCCCTGGTGTGTGTGTGTGTGTGTGTGTGTGTGTGTGTATAGATGTGTGCATGCATGCATGCATGCACATGTTGGATTGGGGAATTATTTTGTTTCAAGGGATCCTGGAATCCATTTGGGTCCTTATATTGCCTATGGACTGAATAAATAATGTGCATTACCATCTCTGCCCCATTAGGTGCCTCTGTGATGAAAAAAAACAGAAATAATCCATTTAAAGCCTGCCTGAAGTCCCCTGTGATTATGTGTGATTCTCCTTTATCTGGACCTCAGAGGCATACAGTTTAACTGGTCATAGCCTTTGATTTATGACCACCTGTCATCATTAGCCCAAACATGGCCTAACTTCATTTTATTTTAGTTTTTTATTTATGGAAGTTCGGATGTAGTACTAAATATAAGGAATCTATCACCACATCGAAACCCAGATCCTTGCCAATCACTTACATATTTATCTAAATACTCCTTCCCCAGGGGGAACATTCTCTTAAATATTTATCATTCCGTGCTCTGAGTTTTTCAGTTTTATCATATGTATGTATGTCTAAACAACAGATTTTTGGTTTTACTTGTTTCTGAACTTTTACATTAATCATTATGCATTTTCTTAATCAGTGGACACCTAAAATGAGATCAGTTTCGTGTGGGGATCTGAGAAACTATTCCTCAGGTCCAAGGGCATCCTAATTGCCTATGCACCCCAATTTAAGGGCATGGTGAATGAGGGATGATGTGTCCCCATGACCACTGCTAGGCAGCATCATCTGTGATATGGCAGATGCATATTTAATGACATGGAGAAGTGTTCACCCTGAGTTATAAGAGGTAAAAGCAGGTTAAAAAATTGTGGACACAGGATCATCCCAGTTTTGTGAAAAAACAACAACAACAACAAAAACATGAGGCTCTATAGATCGGTAAACTCCTGGGGGATATAAACATTATAAAACTCCCTCGGCCTGTGTCTCTGCCTCTCTCTCTCTCTCTCTCTGTGACTATCATAAATAAATAAAAGTTGAAAAAAAAATATTTAAAAAAAAAAAAAAAAAATTCCCAGGTTGTGGAATAGCGAACACTTACTGTCTTCTTCGATTTAAAAAAAATTTTTTTTCCAAAGTATATCAATGTAATGTGTCCCATTTGCAAACAGATGAATGATATTATAAGTTAAGCAGGGGAGGCCTTATATTTGGGGAAGTTGAGGAGGGGAGGGTGGGGTGCCATCCTGCCAGGGGTCACGGGGAAGGCGAGGGTCTGTGCCATGCGCTGGAGGGCAAGGCAGGAAGAAGGTGGTGGGTCTGCTGATAAACCAGTGTTGCCTCTGAGAGCAGAGGACTCTGGTGAAGGAAAGGCTGGGACCCTCTTGAAATGGGAGGGCTCCCATTTCCTGGCTCATGGGTGACATGGCCCATGCTGGGTGTTTCCATGATCTCTCATTTGAACTCCACAGTAAGCCTCTGAGACCAGTTTCTGACAGAGGAGGAAACTGAGGCTTGGGTGGTCTCCTGGGCCTGAATTGTGTCCCCCTAAATCCATCTGTCCTAACCCTCAATACCTCAGGCTGTGACCTTATACCTAATTACCTGAGATAGGTAATGAAATTAAAATGAGGACATGAGTGCCAGCCCTCATCCAGTGTGACCACAGCCCATGTAAGAAAGGAGCCTAGGGGGCAGCCCGGGGGGCTCAGCAGTTTAGTGCCGTCTTCAGCCCAGGGCCTGATCCTGGAGACCCAGGATCGAGTCCCGCGTCGGGCTCCCTGCAGGGAGCCTGCTTCTCCCTCTGCCTGTGTCTCTGCCTCTCTCTCTCTCTCTATCTCATGAATAAATAAATAAAAATCTTAAAAAAAGAAATGAGAAAGGAGCCTAGGACACAGAGGGAAGACACGGGGAGAAGGCAGGCGGCCATCCACAAGCCAAGGAGAGAGGCCTCAGAAGAAACCAACTCTGCTGACTCCTTGATCTTGTATTTGTAGCCTCCAGGACTGTGAGAAAATACATTTCTGTGGTGTAAGCCACCCAGTCTGTGGTGCATTGCAGCAGCCCCCCAGCTAACTCAGGAGGCCTAGGTGACCCATCAGGGCCATGCTGCTTCGAGGTGGAGGAGGTAAGACCCGGGCTTGAGTCTGTCTGACCCCAGCACCTGAACTCTAGACCACTCCACTGTCAGGAAGGCAGGCAACTTGCCGGGGTCAGGCTGCATTTGGTGCTGGTTCCCACCGCTGGAAGCACCCTTACCTCCTTGTGGCCTTGGCAGCAGCTCAGATCCCCGGGCTCCCCTCCCCACCCGTCCCTCCTCCTTCCCTGCTGCTCCTGTGGGTGCGACCGAGAATGCCAGGACCCTGGGTGGGGCCTGGGGGCCTCTTGGGATCCCAGGACCGCCTACAGCTGTTCTGAGCTCTGCGGGGCTGACCCTGACTCTGAGCCAGCTGCTGGAAGACTCGAGGGTCAGGATTCAGCACCCCCCCCCGCCCCCCCCCCCCCCCCCCCCCGCCCTGCCTTGCAGGTCCTTACCAGGAGGCGACACCTGTAGTCACGGCAACCAGAGAGTGCTGTCTACACCTTCTGGCTTGCTCAAGTTTCTAAGCAGGCCGGGCACCCCCTCCTTGGGCTCTAAAACACCAGCCCAGCCAGCTGCCTTTAGATGCAGGGAGCTGGGAGCTGAGGGCTGGAGGAGGACTTCCAGGCAAGTCCTTCATCGTTGGTGAAGGGCCTGTGCCCCAAATGGAGAAGGGGCCAGCCCAATGACAGAGGAGAGCCAGGATGGGAGGCCAGTCACTATCCACAACCCCAGAGCTTGGGCTGGTCCAGGAGAGCTGTCTCCTTCCTCCTGGCCCTGAGGTCCACCCTCATCTCCTAGGGCCAGCCACCAGGTGGTGGCGGTGGACTTGCATACCTGAGAGGTTGGTGACGGTGGTGACCACACGGCAGTACTGCTCCAGCAGTGCCCACTGGGGCTGATGTATCTGCGCCTGGCTCGGCCCAGCAGCCTAGAAGATAGGAAGGATGAGGGTCAGAGGTCAGGCCCTGGCCAGCCACTGACAGCACCTGTCTGCTCCCCCAACCCTGTTCCATCACTCATCCCTTACCTCCCTTACCTCCCTTACCTCTATTGTATAGAAAGGAGAAACTGAGGAGGGAAATGCCTGGCCACGCAGCAGGATGGCAGCCTGGCCAAGCCTGGAACCCTGACCAGGCCTTAGGAGTGGTCCAGTGCAGTCTGACCTCCAAGACAGGAATCTGTGCTGCCCATCCCCTGGTCCCCAAAGCTCTCCTCCTCAGGATGAGATGTGCTCGGTTGTCCTTCTGTCGGCAAAGTCAGGTGGGTGTCCACTAGCTGTTTGTTTCCCTAACAGATATTTGTAGAATGCCTACTATGTGTCTGGCCCTGGTTGGGAGACCCATTGGGTGTCCTTGGGGTGGTCCCAGCAAGAGAGGGATCTCCTAAACTCAGAAGGCAAGGAAGGGAGGGGAGGAGCACAGACAATGTAACTCTGTTTCCCCGTTACACAGGTAAATGGGCAGTTGCAACAGAGGATGTCTCCACATGGGAGAGATACCTCACCTGGACTTGGAAAGACAGGGTAGGCTTCCTGGAAGAGGTGGCACTTTGGGGCCAAGCAGAGGAATCAGTAGGGAAAAAGGAAGGGATCATTGTGCCAATGTGGGCACTCACGGGGGAACAGACATGGTTGTGGCAGCCATGGCAATTCCATCTAAAAAATTAAAGACCATCCAGGATGCCATAACCTGGAAAAACCATGAAAACAGGTGCTGGATATAGAGGAATAAAACAAATGTGGTTTTGTTCCTGAGGGATCATCTTCTAGTGGGAAAGATGGATGGGTGACCACGTTGTTACAGCATCAACAATTTGCTGCTGCGGAAAGGAGTAGCATCTTGAAGGAGGACATGCTGATGTGGGCTTTGAAGATTGAGTAGGAGTTTGCCTAGCTGATGAGGCTGGTGCCAGGAAGAACATCCTAAGTAGAGAGCATAGCGTATGCAAAGGCAGAGAGGCTGGGGAATGCATGGTGTGAGATGGAATGAGGGCACGGCACTCCAGAATTCTAACTCTTGTCCCCCATTCCTCCCAAGGCCACCATGTTTCCTGCTCTGTGGCCAGTACGCATGTCTGAGTGCACTTGTGTGCTTGTGCATGTATAAGTGCGTATGCAAATGACTCTTGTGCCTCTCCCAACCCTGACATTCCTGATTCCAGGATTCTAGAAGGTACCACCCACTAGTGGGCAGCCCCTCCCCTCTCCCTTGTCCATCACAGGTTCCCTCCAGGGTAGCTGGGTCAATGTTTGCCCCAGAAGATCCCCAGGGCTAGAGCCCCACAGGCCTCCAACATCACCTTCCCCGCATCTGGCTCGGTCCATTTCCTGTGCTGGGGCTGGAGGCTGCTCATTCAGCCTCCACATGCTGGCCGGGAGCTCCTAGTAACTGACCCCACCTGGCCAGATGGGCAGACGCTGCCTGTGGCTCCTGGGAGGGCTTAGGGCAGCAGGGGCACCGTTCCTAGGACCAGCTGGCTCTCCCTCCCACGAGGCTGGGTACAGAGAGAGGTGCTGGGGAGAGAGGCGTGTGTCGTGTGTGTGCTTGGTGTGTGTGTAAGTTGTATGTGAGGTGTGTGCTTGTGTAGCACGTGTGGTTGTGTGAGTAGTATAGGTATAGTGTGCCCTGTGTGTGTGTGTAAGGTGTAGGGGGATATGTATTATGCAGGTGTGGCATGTGTGACTGTGTGAATAGTGTGTGTGTGTGTGTGTGTGTGTGTGTGTGTGTGTGTGTGTGTGAATAAAGGGCTCCCATGAGCTCTGGGCTCTTGGCCAGCATGACAGACAGACACTATGGGCCGTGGTCTTGCTGTTCACCTATCTGGGGGCTCCTGGGAGCTCCTCAGCTTCAGCTTCTTGGGCATTAGGAAGAGGAGAGGACACTCTTTAGGGACTTCCAAGAAGAATTCCGAGGCCCACCCTCAGCTGGGTGTGAGGAGTGTGGGCCCTAGGCCTGACCCATCGCACACTTCCCTTCCCTCTTCTTGCCCCTTCTTGTTTGAGAGGCAGCTAACACTGCCCTCCCCAGGGGGACAAAAGTTCCAGCAAGTCAGCATCATCAGGGGGGCACAGCAGAGGCAATGCTCAACCCAGAGGCACATGGTGTGGCCGGCGGGCCCCTTCCGTTCAGGTGGCCCTCGGCCTGGTAGATGCAAGCTCCCTCTCTCAAAGCCTCCAGCCGCCACATGGCAGCCCCATGGCTCATGTTCATCCTTGGGCAGGCAGTCCAAGGATGAGAACCCACAGAGGGAGGGGGGTCATTCTCCGCCAGGACTCAGGCATCCCGGGGCTGTCCCTGCATCAGACGCCCCGGGCTGAGGCTGTGGCCGAGGCTCCTTGCTGAGCAGAGCACTGGGGCGCGGATCGCTGTGCTCAGCCTTGATGTGTCCTGGCCAGCCCTGGGCGGCTCGGGCGCGCCCATCAGAGGAGGTTTGCCCAGATCTGGGCTCCATCTTCTGTAACTTCTCCACTGGCCCAAGAAGCTGGCACAGTAAAGATGTTCGTTCTCTTCAAGGGGCTGGTTGGGTGGACTTGACTGTTCAAACCCACAACACAGCCTGGAGGTGCCTATCTGGGGCAGAGCTGCCGCTGCTGCTGCTGGTGCTGGGTGGGCAGGGAGGAGGAAGAAGAGGCTGGGCTCTCTGAAAGCACACAGTGGGCCAAAGGAAAGCAGAGACAGGGCCCTGAACAGTCACACCCCGAGGCCTAGACCACGAGCTCCCAGAGCCAGTAGACTGTAAACGTCCCCATGTTTGGGGCCATAGCATGCTGCTTACTAGCTCTGTGGCCTTGGCCAAGTGACTTAACTTCTCTGAGCCTCGCTCCCCTCATGTTTAAGATGCAGATAGTACAAACCCCATAAGGTCTTGGAGCACCTGAAACAAGTTACTGTAGGTCAGGAGCCTGGCAAGTAGAAGGCATGTGTCAAATGGTGACCTCCGTCAAGGACTTTTGGAGGGGTCCCATAGGGAACTCAGAGATGGAGGTGGGGTTCAAGCCTCATTGTGGGGAGCCCCAAGGTCCAACTCAAATCCTTCTCCTCCAGAAAAGCTTCCTAGAACCCCATGTTCCCCCTTCCCCAACTCTCTAGCCAGCACGGATCCCCCTTAGCCCTCGGCACCCCTCCCAGCACTGGGCACCTTAGGATGCAGCCTGAAGCCCCCTTATGGGGCACACGGGTCAGCAGTGCCCGATGCATGCTGGGTGAGGAGACTGAGTGCTCCATGGAGGGCTGGGTGCTGGAGCTCAGTCTAAAAGGACGGAAGCTGTGTTCAAGGTAGGGGGAAGGATAAGAAGAGCAGAAAGAGGTTCCTGGGGCAGGAGCTGAGCAAACAAAGGCTGGAGGCAGGAAAACTCAGGGCCTGTTCAGGGGGCAGCCAGCCTCTGGTCTGAGGCATTAACAGGGCAGAGGGCGGGGGGCCGGGAGAGGCTCCTTTAATGCACAGTCAGCGCTTACAATGTGCTAGACACAGCTCTAAGTGCTCCATTCAAGCCTCACAACAGCCTCTGGGGGGGCTGCAAATAACCTCATTTTATAGAAGAGGTAACCGAGGCCCAGAGAGGCAAAGTCACCTGCCAAGGCTGCATAGCAGCTAAGGGGCGGAGGCAGGACTGCACAGACAGTCTGGTAGGTTGTGGCTTGGTCAGAGACTCAGATGACTTGGTCCTGGGGGAGGAAGTGAAGGCTGTGGTCCACAGATGCTGCGCGTCTCAGTCAGTCCCAAACAGGGCGTTTGTGGGGCTCGGGAGGCCACTGTAGTAAGAGGCTGCTCTCCCCAGGACAGTGGGGCCCGCAGGCAGAGAGCTGGGCCACAGGAGGGGAGGCAGACCCAGCCAGCTGGGCAGGGCTCTACAACTGATTCTGAGGCTCCTCTCCCCATTAATCTCTCTTCTGCAGGGGACCCCTTATGCTTCCGCACCCAACTCTTGGATGTCCTAGGGGCAGAGAGCCACCCGTCACCCCTCACCTCTACCCAGGGAGACTCTAGGCCATCCACATCTGTCTGGTTCACATCTGGGTCCCCCGTTCCTGGTCCAGAGCCTGGCACACAGCAGGTGCTCAATAAGTGCTTGTTGGCTGACTGGATGGATGGATGAGGCCACAGTCCTGCACCCCTATCCCCAGGTTCTGGGCTCTTCCTGCTTGTCAGATTCCTTCTTTCTCAATTTTCACCGTGAGGCCAGCCCGGTTCCTGGTTCCAGCTTCCGCGTGCCGGGAATTGGAAGCCTTCACGTTAGAAAGGGCAGGGGAGAGGCCCTGGTGGGAGGAGGAGGCTGCAGGCCAGGGGCAGGATGCCAGCTGCCCTTCCACCTTGGGCCCTGTCCAGGCAGAAACTGTGCCCCAAGGACCAGGCAGGCCTCAAAGGTGCCACCTCCCTGGAGCCAGGGTGTCGGCCCAGCCCTAGTGCTCCCTCTTGGTCTGGCTGCAAAGCTCCGTCTAAATTTAGCCCCTGGTCTAAGCCTAGGGGATTTACGGGACCACGGGTCCTGTGGCCAGGCCGCTGGTCACCAGAGGGGGATGGGGTGAGCTCCCTTCCTGCCTCCTCCCTCTCTACCCAAGGTCAGAGAGGACTCCTCTGGGAGGGGGAGGATTCCTCCCCACTGGTTTCTAGACTAGATACTCAATTCTAACTTTTCAGGTGCTGGACTTCAAGTGAGGACCCCAAGGGCCCTAGCAGCTTCCCCTGGGTCCTCCCATCCTTGAGGGCTCCAGCAGGTGCCTCTTCCGAAGATACCCACTCTCCCAACCACTTCTAACAGCCAACAACTCACCTGGAGAAACTTCTAGGCCCCTCCTTATCGTGTGCTCTTTCTCATCTTTGGCAGCCTGTGGCTCTCTCTTCTCCGTGCCTCCCCCTTGCCTGTGCCAAGCCCTGGGCCCTCTCACAGATGTCTGAGGATGGGGGAAGCACTGGAGGGGAGAGGCCCAGGAAAGCGGGGAGGGACTTGCCAGCAAGAGGCCCTAGAACAGGTCACTAGGTCTAAAATTACCTCCTTAATTATCGATTCATCTAATGTCCAGTTGACCTAAAAGTCACTGCATTCTGATTTGTCGTGGTATTTGTCTGCGTATCCCAAGCAAATTTTTATAAAGGGAAGAAAATCTGGAGTCAGGCTGCTTGGTTTAAATCCTGACCCTGCCACTACCAGATGAGTGACCTTGGGCAAATGACCTCGCCTCAGCTTCCCAATCCATAAAATGGGTGTAATGATGGTCTTATCCTCTGGAGGTATTCTGAAGCTTAAAATACACAATGCGTATCAGTGCGTACAACAGTGCTGAGCATGCGGTAAACCCCACGTAGATGCTAAATAGAATAAAGAAAATAAGCTTATTGAATAATTATCCTTCCCTCTGGTGGATCTGAAATGACATCCTAAAAAAATTAGAATTTTGAATAAAGTGATTTTTGACAAACTGGCTGAGGACTCCTAATAATGGCTAAAATCAAATAAAGTAGAAAGTAACAGCTAAGAGGGTAGAGAATAGTTTTATAATTCGTAAAGTGCTGTAAATTTAAGACTTATCATGAATACAAAAGCAAGTTAGCAATGTTCTCAGACAAAATGGTTTTCTAAAAAGTACATAAACATCAACAAAGTGGCAAAAAACAGACTAAATTAGATGATTGGCTTAGCCAACTACTCAGAAAGTAGTTGAATTTTTAGGAAAAGTCATTAGATGTATTAGCTTCTGGCACATGGCCCTGGAGCCCCCTGCCCACGAGCTGCAGACCCTGGGTGTGTGGGGAAGGGGTGCAGGACCTTGGCCTTGGTCTGGGGAGGGCTGTGCAGCAGGGAGGGACCTGCTGCAGGGAGGCTTCTGGAACCGGGGACTTCTCTGCTGCTGGGCCTTCTCCCACAGATGGCCCCACCGGAGGGCGGGACCTGGAGCAAGAGGCCACAGAGGGGCTGTGCTGAGACCCTGGAGGCGGGGTGACAGTATTTTGTTGCCTAAAGGTCCCAGAGGCTGGACTCCACCAAGAGGGGCTGATAGAGTTGTGGGGTCCTCACAGAGGGGAAGGTAAGTAGCTCACAGGGTTAGACTGGGGAGGTGTAGAATCCAGGGGCCATGTTACTTAGCCTCACCCAACGTGTTTCCTCTTGCGAAGAGCTGCTCATCTCCCACCCTGAGCCCAGCGCCTAGTGCACGAGACAGGCTTCATGATTCCATGCTGCCTCCTGAAAACCACTTCCCAAAGGCCTCGGAGGACAATGGGGAGCACCAAGGTCAAAGCTCAGCTCCCCTGGGCTCTTGCAGTGCAGGCCGGGTCAGGGTGTCCTCCCCATAAATCACTAGCTGGAATCCCATAATGGCAAATCAGGGCAGGCCTCTCCCCTATCCAGGAAGCTCCCAGAGCTCCCCGTGCTTTCGGGACAGAAATCTGATCCCCCTGGGGTCCACCAGACCCCCCAAAGCTTGGCACCATCTCTTCTCAGGGTTGGGGCTTGTCCTGGGCCTTCCCCCACTGTTTGCTCTCCCCGCGGCTCTCCTCCAGGGCCACCCTGTCCCTACCCCTGTCCTATCCACCTCCCAGCAGAATTTTTCAGAACCTGCACATACTTTTCTCAGTTCCAGAGACCAGAGTTTGTAAATGCATGTTCAATGCTTCACCATTATTTTCTTCCTGCAGGGCCTCCTCCTAGGCCATCAACTCTATAGGGCAGGAGCCATGGGCCAGTGTTTTCCCCCTTAGGTCCCTACTGCTTAACGGTCCTCCTTAAATGCCAGTTCAATCAGCAAGAGGGCTGGAAGCCAGGCCCTTCCTGCGGTGCCTGCCCTCCCCACCGCCCGCTCCGGTCCCATGTTCTCTTTTCACGGGGAGCAGAAATCTCGAGTAGTTGGATGAGGACCCAGAAATAAATGCCATTACCACAAGGAAGCCTGCACTTCAGGGCCAGAGAGATCACAGTTCAGATCCTCTCCGGGTGGTTACTTACAATCAGTCTTCAGTCTCAGGCTGGGCTCTCCTGGGGTAGGGTCTGGTGGGCTCTAAGGGGATGCAGACTGCTGCCTCTGAGGTTCCCGGTTCTGACACCCCCGGAAGCCAAGGGACCCTCTCTCAGGCCAACCCCACCCCTAACTCGGCCTGGCTCTGGGGCAGCCGCCAGAAGCCCTCGCTGGCTCACCAGCTTATACAGTTGGCATCATGGCCCCCGAAGGGACGGTTGGGGGCAACCCGGCCTAACATCTGGCTCCCTTGGATGGCATGTGTCTTGAGAATGAGTGACAGGAAGCAAAGAAAGCTCAAAGCTCAGGGCTTTTGGGGCCGCAGGTGGTAGTGAACCCACTCCACAACCTCTACTCATCCCAAGTACAGCCTTCAATGTCATTAAAGGGTCGTGGCAGGTGTCAGGGCCTATAGGGGGCAGTGACTGCCCCCTCTTCGACCTGACTGGACCCTGGGGAGGGCAGCGCCCCCACTGCCGTCATGCTCTGTCTATAGTGCCTGGCACGAAAGCATAGCTGAAGGTACGACTGTTGACTGCGCCAGGCACAGTGCTGAGAGCTTTCCTTACATCATCTCAGCCATTGCTCATGACAGCTCTATCCGGTAACAAGCACTGATGTCACCTGCCTTTTACTGACAAGAAAACTGAGGATCAGAAAATGTGAGTAAAATATATCCGAGGTCACATGACAAGCCGCAAAGCAGGGATTTGAGTCAGGTGTGCCGGCAAAGCCACTTTGCCACACTCAGTGGATGCTCACTGTCTATCTGTTGAATGAGTGTTAAATGAGCCGTCTGCGTTGACACGAGCACGTCGAGGCCCAGGAAAGGGTCCCAGAGGCTGGTGTGTGGTAGCGTCGGGACAAGACCAAGTTGCCTGGCTTCTAGCCTGGTTCTTCTCCCCTGAATTGTGCAGCCTCTGGCCCCTCTTGCCTCTCTGAACCCTTTTAACATTGTCACACTTCATGAGAAGTGTGACCTGGAACAGATGTCCCTCCTCTGAGCTTCTGGAAGACGGGGAGAGGGTTAGAGGTGGGTTCCTCCTGCACCTGTTTCTGGGAACCATTCCCTCCCACCCTCACCCTCACTCTTTCTATATAGTTTCCATCCATCCTCCACCCAGGTATCCACCTGCACATCTTGACTCTAGCCATAGGGCGGGGGTGGGGGCCTGCCCACAGTCTCTGGAACCCCTGAGCTAGGCTGGTCCTCCCTGGGCCTCCTCCGTCCCATTGCTCGATTGGAACTGGGATTGCCTGGTTTAAGGCACTGAGAGGAAGGTAGCGGCAGGGTGGTAGATGATGGGGATGGGCACGTCTGTCTCTGGTGTTCCCTTTTGGGGGTGGGACGAGGGAGGGCGTGATGGGGAGATGGAGAGGGGTCCACGGGGGAGGGGACCAAGCGGACATGGGATAGGGAATTTCTGGAGCTGAGGAGGGGCAGGTCCTAGACGCTCGCTGGGGATTCGGTCACAAGGCTGCGCTCAGCCCTAAGGGGCTCCGGGTCCCATCCTAGCTGGTGTCAGGTTCCTGTCCCCTCTCCTGCCTCCCTCATCCCGACAGGAGCTCCATCCCACACGCGGATCCCCGACCTCAACGCGGCCACCAAGTCCCGAGACGTCGCTCACCCAGCTCCTAACCCAGCCCTGGGACCCGCCTCCCCGAGCTCCCGGCTGGGGGGGGGGGGGGCGCCCCACACCGACCCCCACCGCCCGCACTTACCCTGAGCAGCGGCGGAAGGAGGCAGAGCAAGCCGAGGACCGGGTGCGCGGCGTGGAGGAGGCGCGCGGGACCCCCGGGACCCCCCATGCCCGGCGGCCGGGAAGGCGCCCCCCCCGCGCCCCCGGCGCCCCCCTCCCCCCCACGGCGCGCAGGGGCCCTCGGTGCGCACCCCGCAGCCCAGGTGAGGCGCGCCGGCCCTTGTCCCCGCGCCCCGGCCCGCGGCTGACCCCGCCCCGAGCCCGCCCCTCCAGGTTATTTATAGCAGGTGCTGGGCCGCGGGCGGCGGGGCGGCGGGGCGGCCTCTGGGTCCACCTGCCCACCTGGGGTCAATGCCTTTTATCAGCCCCCCCCCCCTTCTTCTTCCTTCTTTCTTCTTTCTTCTTTCTTTTCTTCTCCTCCTCCTTCTCCTCCTCCTTCTTCTCCTCCTCCTTCTCCTCCTTCTCCTCCTCCTTCTTCTCCTTCTTTTCCATCTTCTTCTCCTTCTCCTTCTCCTTCTCCTCCTTCTCCTTCTCCTCCTTCTCCTTCTCCTCCTTCTCCTTCTCCTTCTCCTTCTCCTTCTCCTCCTCCTCTTTCTTCTCCTCCTTCTCCTTCTCCTTCTACTCCTTCTCCTTCTCCTCCTTCTCCTTCTCCTCCTTCTCCTTCTCCTTCTCCTTCTCCTTCTCCTCCTCCTCTTTCTTCTCCTCCTTCTCCTTCTCCTTCTACTCCTTCTTATTCTCCTTCCCCTTCTCCTTCCCCTTCCCCTTCCCCTTCCCCTTCTCCTTCTCCTTCTCCTTCTTCTCGGTCTGTAGCTCCCCAACTTGGAAAGTGAGGGACGGAGAAAGGGAGGAGGGGGCCCCCGGGGCTGGCGCGCGGGCCCACAGTGCAGGGTGGCTTAGGTGGGTCTGTCGGGGCCTGAAGGCATCTTCTGATTATCTGTGGAGTTGTGCCAGGCTCCAGGGACTAGTGGGATGATTGAAATTCGAGCCTGGAGTCTGGATTAAATCATAGGGCTGTATCAGTGTTGAACTTCCTGATTTTGGTAACCCCACGGTGGGTAAAAGAATATCCTTGCTTTCTGCAAGTAAGCATCTAGGGATAAATGGCAAATTGTTTCTGACTTATGTTCAAATAGTTCAGAAATACACACAGAGCAATAAAGCAATGTGTAAATTATTGGTAAATGTAGGCAATGGGTCTGTGGTATACTTCTGATCGGTCTTTTTTTTTAAGATTTTATTTATTTATTCATGAGACACACACACACACACACACACACACACACACACACACACACAGAGGCAGAGACGCAGGCAGAGGGAGAAGAAGCAGGTTCCATGCAGGGAACCTGAGTGGGACTCGATCCCGGGTCTCCAGGATCACACCCTGGGCTGAAGGCGGCGCTAAACCACTGAACCACCCAGGGGCCCCTATATGTGATCATTCTTTTGCCTTTTCTGTAAATGTGAAATAAAATGCTAAATTAAAAAAAAAAAACAAAAACAAAAAACAAAAAAAACAACGATGACAACAAATGCATGGTGGCCAGTCCCCTCACCCCCAGGGATTTTGATTATAGGTTGAGGGGTGGGAGTGGACACCTCAGACATTGGTATGATTCAGTAAATTGCTCAAGGATCCTGATGTCAGGCAGGGCTGAGGGGCATTGGCCTTGGGTGAGAACAGGTCCTGCCTGGAGCTGGGTCAGGGCTTAAGAGGTGAGGCCTGGAAGCTTCCGCAGCAGTCCTTGGAACTGTTCTAAATGTGGGCCTGCTGTAGGGAATTTAAAAGCTTTAAGCAGCCATTCCAGCATCTTAGAATGTGAGGGGAAAGCATTTGAGGAATGTAATTAGTGGGGCATTTAGCTTTTCCTGGAGGTTGCAGACAAGGTAGTAACAGGCCCTGGAGAACGCAGCCTGAGTTCATGAAACTTAGGTACTTTGTGTTCACTCTGGTCTCTTTGCCTAGGACCCTTTTCAGTACTTCTGACCCTCCTCCCCTCTACCCACTTCCTGGGGCAACCTGACCTGACTCTGCCAGCCCTGGAGTCTGACCTTCCCCTGAAATCTCACAGGCCAGAGTCAGCCCTGGGCTCTTCTTCAATGTGGACTGGTCTCTAAGTGCTCCTGGGGCAGTTGAGGCTGGCTTCCACCAGCTTGGGGAGGAGGCAGGGATCCTTTCCTGTGGATCCCCCATCTCCCCTCCTCTGTTTATTTCTTCCCTCCTCCCTCCTCTGTTGAACAGAGCCTAGCCCCAGGGGTGGTGGGGCATCTTTTTGGGAGAAACTGAGGAAGAGTTGACCAGATCTCCCCATTCACTTGAAGGTGAGACAGGGTGGAAATCCCATTCCAAGTCTTGCGATAGGATGTAGCTTTGCTGGATATAGTCGGATGGGTTTGGTCAGAGAGGGCTCTTGGCAGATGATTGCTTGGCGGGACTTGGAAAGGTGGGCAGACTCAGAAAGATTGCTGATGGATTGGCATGGGGCCCACCAGTGCTCTTCAGCACCCGTCACTGGGCATCTCCATGGCCAGCCTCACAACGGTCCGTCAATGCAGAGCAGAGGCTCTGACCTCAAGGCCAACTTCGCAGCCTGGGGAGTGTGGGGAGTGTGCCAGGAGAGGGAAAGGTTGTGGAGTCTGTGAGGTCTGGGCAGAAGTAACTGTGATGGGAGCTGAAGGATGGTACAAGGTGTGGGGCAGCTCAGGGAGTGACAAAGGGAACTTTAGGGGAAAGTGCTGTGGAAGCTCTTTGAGTGATTTAAACCAAAAGAGAAGGGCAGACCTTTACTCCAGATGCAGGAGTCGAGGTGAGCAAAAGCAAGGAGCTGGCCCAGTGCAGGCGGGCTGGGCTGGGGGCCTGGTGGGGTGGGCACAGTGCAGGGCCAGGGCATGGGGGACAGGCTGCGAGGAAGCCAGATCCACAGATCCACTCTGGTTCCGGGAGGGTCTGCAGAGCAGACACATAGGCGCTCAGCTGCATTCCTCCCTGGCAGGACATTCCTTGTGCTTCCAGACCAATCCCCTGCTCCGACTTGGAGTGCTCTTGGGAAAACTAGAACCGTGTTTTATATGGAGTGGGGATCCCCAGGTACCCAGGAGTTTATACCCACCAACCCTCAAAGGCATGCTTAGTCATTGACTGGCTGGTGCTCCTTTGGCTGGAGGCAGATGAACTCTAGGTGTAAATAACCCTAGAAGCTTCTGTGGGGGCTGGGGAGCCTGGGACGCGACCTGGCATCTCACTGCTGTGGGACTGACTTGTCTTCTCTGTCCTGCTTTGTCCCATCTCTTCCCAGTCTCTCCTGGGAGTTCTTCCCATGAGTCCTCCCTGCGTAGGAATCGTCATCACACCCCTGGGTACTGAAGGGAGCCTGGAAGGTCATGGACGTCTGAACTTGACCTCTCTAAATGTAATGGGTTAAAAACAAACAAAACCCTTGAGCCTCTGGGCTGTCCAGAAGCTTCCGGAGGCTGTGCTGGTGGAAGAAAGCCTGCCCACAACGGAGATCTGGGCAAGCTAATACAAGACGGTCTTTTGGGAGCTTTGTATTCTTCGGGGCAGGCTCCAGGGTAGAGGAGCCTTTTTATTTTTGAAATGCCTTCAAGGCTCTTTTTGATTATGAAAGACGAATGCAGGTAGTCTGGAAGGAAGGTGGGTGGTTTGCTCTGTAAAGTCAAACAGTGGAAATTCCTCGATTTAGCTTGGCATCCAAGACGGAGAAGGATCTGGGCTAGGGATTATCCTAGGGACTCAGAGAGAAAAGAGGGGACAAAGACTGTGGGGCTGACCACGTCTGTCCAAGGGCAATGGGCAGGAAGGGCCTCCCCGAGGTGTGAATGGTCAGCAAACATTAGTAACCGGGGCTGTGATGAGCCCCCCGATTCCCCATCTTCAGAAGAAGGGCACTGTGCACACCAGTGTGTGTCATGTGGCTTGGGCAGGAGGAGGGGATGCTGCGCTGTGTGAGGGTAAAGGGTTGGAGAGAGGTCAGCAGCCGCAGGAAGTTGGATGCGCGACTGGACATTTCTTTGTTTTGCCCAGAATGGTCTCATCCTTCTCAGATGTGTGTCATCCTCTACTACAGTCTTGCTCAATTTTTTTTCATCATCAGCCCCCCTCCCCTCCTGAAAGGAGCCTTTTTAGGCTTTTTCCTTAATTTCCTTCCCCACTATGAAATTTTAATATTCTGGCCATGCTAGATGTCTGGTTATGTACTGTGGTTCTTTAGAGGGCCACCAAGCATTATAACATCCAGGGTTGTTCTGTCCTCCAAAAATTGCCTTTGCAATTTGGGGGGGCACTCTTGTCTGCCCTGAGAGTGCATGCTCTACTCCAAAAGCGTGATTTGACCAGCAGTGGGCCCCTGTGGATTGGCCCAGTGCCGTTGACCAGGCTAGTTAAATGAGCGGCCTCCCAGTTGACCCCAGTTGGTTAGTACAGGAATGGACAGATGATCTGAACAGACTCAATCACTGTCCTTCCCTGGGACTTTAAAAGTTTGCATCAAAGAGAGGCTGCTCCTCTTGGAAACTGCGAGAGACGCCAAGAGATGCCAAGTGAGAGGATGAGCTTCCAGACACAGGGAGCAGGGAAGAGAGAGGGAGAAGAGGTCCTGGTGCCTTCCAGGCTCTGGTGCTAGTGCAGCCTGAAGCCTGCTTCGCTGCTGCCCCCAGTGAGGGAACTCTGTGACAGCTCTCCCCTGATGCTTGAGCTAGCTCCAGGGGTCTCTCTGTCACTTACTACCCTAGGAATTCCAACCAACACAGAAGGGGTCAGACATTGAACAGGAGTAGAATTCAGAGTAAAATGTAACCAGGGAAATATGTGGGAACCACAGCTGTTGAAGGGAGTCCAGACTTTCTGTAAGCCTGATGGGCTGGGGGCAGTCAAGTCATTGTGTGCAGCTATGAAAAGAAAGGGTGACTTTGGAGGATTGGTGTTTTATTTTATTATTTTATTTTATTTTATTTTATTTTATTTTATTTTATTTTATTTTATTTTATTTTATTTTTAAAGGTCTTATTTATTTATTCATGAGAGACACAGAGAATGGCAGAGACATAGGCAGAAGCAGGCTCCATGCAGGGAGCCTGACGCGGGATTCGATCCTGGGACTCCAGGATCATGCTCTGGGTCAAAGGCAGGCACCAAAGTGCTGAGTCACCCAGGACTGGCATTTTTAGAGGGACTTGGGTTGAGCAGGGGAGGGACAGGGTTGGGTCTGTGTTCTAGAAGGCTTGCTTGAGAAGCTAGGTGGTCTTGGTTTGGGGACAGCAAGCCTGGAGCTAAGGAGAGAGCAGAGCAAGGGGTTCAGGAGTCCAGGCAAGAGGCAAGATGGGACCTCAGGCCAGAGTGGGGCCTGTGGGGAAGGCAGGGCCTGTGCCTCGGAGCGGGCATTAGCTGGACTTCTGTCCTGCCTACACTGAACCCTCTCTTGCCTGGGACTGAGTCTGCTCAGACCAGGCGCCATAGCAGATGACAGGGTGCTCCCCTCACCCCTACCTTAGGGCCAGATGACATCTTATCCCTCAGGCTTATCATGCTCTTTATTTGAGCTGTGGTCACCCCAATTTAACCTCAGACTGCAGAGTATGCTTTTGCAATGCAATTTCAGAATATAATTTTATAGCATCAGTGAAAGAACAGGCATCGATTTTGCTCATTTTTTATTTTTATTCTTTTCTGTGGGTTCTGTGGGATATCAGTTTGGTTTCTCTCTCTCTCTCTCTCTCTCTTGTTTTCCTCCTGAATCCTGAATCCTGCTTCGGGAAGGCCAGGTCCAAGCATGAGCTACAATCAGCTATGTTGTCACTCGACTCTAAAGAAAAACAAGTCATCATGTTGATTAGTAGGGATTAAGTCGGCTCTGGCAGTTTCTACCTACCCATGAAGGAGCCTTGAACTCTGCGCCTGGAGAACAGCTGTAGGGCTAGCGTTTTCCGGAATAGTTCGGGTTCCCGTATCGAGTGGCACCAGGGGCCTGGCTCCTGCTTGTCATGTCTGTGGTTTCACAGTCCCCTGTCCCCTGGGCAGGCTCCTCCCAGGAGCGGGCACCATGGCTGGGCTGGGCAGAAACGCTTGGACAGTGAGGATCCTGAGGGCAGTGCAGGATGGGCTGCTGCTGTCCCCTGGGTCCCACCTCCGCGCCAGTGTTTGCTGGGGGTCCTGTGATGCATCTCTTGCTCCCTTCACCATTGCCCCTCAATTCGTCCACTGCAAACTGAAATCATAACACCTGCCATGGAAAGCTGTACCATTGTGAGGACTGGGTGGGAACTACCACTCCCTAGAAATGGGAGAGCTCATTATTGTCATTGTTTCTCCTGGTTCAAAGTCAGCAGACAGTGTGGGCCCACTGTGGGCAAGGCTCTGTGCAAGGCATTACGACAGGTGCCCAAAATGCAGTCGATCCTGAACAAATGTTTGTAAAGTGGACAGGTAAATGGGGATGACCGTGGGGGTCTCAGGGCAGGAGCCTTAGAGTGTCAGGGACAGAGGGACTTGAGAAGCCCCTGACACAGCGGGGAGAATCTGGATGTTTCTACCCAGGTCTGCATTTCCTGGACTCCTATGAGACTGCTGTTAGGCTGGAAGACAGAAGATTGTCCTCGGTATGAGGTCAACAGACATTTAGTGAGCACCTATCAAGTGTGGGGTGCATGGAGAGAAGACACAGTGGGTGTCACAGCATGGGGGAACCACAGACCAGTGAACAGGCAAGGATCATCAGGGCCAGTTCAGCCACCAGGGGCGTGGAGATGAGCAGAGCTCAGCTCGGGGGGAGGGTGAAGCTTTGGAGGCCAGTGGAAGGGGTGGTCAAGGTGGAGGGAGGGCCTCCCAGAGAATGAGAGGGGCTCAGGGGCGTGCAGAAGCTTGTGGGGGTGGAGTCCATCACAGGTGGCAGCGAGGACTACCCCCACATGACACTGAGCCGTGGACAGAGCCCCCGCGGGAGGCATGCAGGCCGGGTAAGGCAGCCGCTGGAGGAGTCCATCGTGGAGGGGACATGGTCACATTGACATCGTGGAAAGAACTGGGTGGGGAATGGCTTGGCTGAGACAGGAGAGGGGCAGGAGGCCAGCCAGGAGGCTCTGCAGATATGAAGTGTTGGTGGCCTGAGTTCTGGTTCTGATTCTGCTCCCCAGACAGCGTGGGAGCTGGCAGGGACCTTCACAGTCCCTCACATGGTTCATATTCCTACTTTACAGACGAGAGACCAAGGCCCAGTGAGGCCTGGTGCCCTGCGCTTTCAGGAGGGCCACCTCTTGGAAGGCTTCTCCTCAGCCGCTGCTACGCTGGCCCACTCCCCTGTGCCACTCTGCCTGTAGAGGGACATGAGGCAATGACACATGTCCCTTTCTCTTCTGGATCAGGCTGCCTGTGTTTTGAGGCGAACTGTGGGTTTCCCAGAGGGCAGGAGCCCAAGAGATAAGATAGCAAAGGTGAGTGGTTGGTGAGGCAGGCAGGGCCTGGAGTCAGCTTTTTGCTGGTCAAAGATCAGGGCCAGTGGCTGGGTGGCTCGGGAGCATCCGACTGAACCTGGGAATATGACCGGATGTGGGGACAAGGCCAAGGCTGGTGGTGCCAGACTGGCAAGGCAAGGAGGTGGCCTTAGCTAATGGAGTTCCCTGGGGCCACAGGAGGGCCAAGGAGCAAACCAGAGGAAACCAGAGAACGAGACTCTTCTCCTGGTAGCCAGTGGGACGGGTTATGGGAGTGTGGTAGCAAGACGTGGTCTGGAAAACTCGCCCTCTGCCTTGTGCATTTGGCCCCACGCCTGGACTGGGGGTGAAGGTTCCAGTCCTGCTGCACGACTTGCCAGCTGTCACCCTTGGAGAAAAGCTTCCTCTTCTGGGTCTCAGGCTTCTCATCTGTCGAGTGGGGATAAGGATCTTCTGTGTGGCTGGGCTGCCTTACATTACCCCCAGGTCATGGAGGAAGCCAGAGGAGTTCAGATTCCCAAGGGTGTGGCCTCCTTGTCGGGGTCCCTGGTCTCTGCTTGGCCCCTCTCCATGCTGGCCTCTCGGGCAGACGCTGTGATAACTTCCCCGGCCTGGTGGCGGGTGGCAGCCCTGCTTGGCTCCCTCAGCCCAGCCAGCCCGTCAGTAACACGGGAGAGAATCCACTTCCTTCCACCCCGATCCCTTGTCCACGGTCCTCAGCTGTTCCCGAAACAAGACAAGGCCCTGCAAGGTACAGATCGGGGGGTTGTGACAGCCCAAACTAGAGCCTCCTGAGTCACCCTCTCTCCCACCTTCCCAAGATAGACAGAAATCATCAACAGTGTTGAAGACCAGAAATGAGCCTGAAACAGGGAGACCATTTAATTCATCGAAACTCCAAAAAAGGCGTGACTGGGGACACCGGGCCCCCTCTGTGCCCTGCCGCCTTCCGGCCAACATGCCTTGGCCCGTGGAGAGGAGGGAAGCCGGGTCCGCACTGCGTGAGGGCTGCTTTCTCCTCTGCTGTCCTCATGCCGATCTCTTTCTGTGTGATGACAGCTGTCCTTTGAGATTTAACTTAAGTTGGTGCTAGCACGCTATCCTGCATCCCAGGGGAGGTGCTGTGACCTCCCGGGCGGTTGTGTATCCTGGGGAGCTCATGTTCTCATGGTCACCTCTGGTCAGAGTCCCGGTTTCTGCTGCCTTCTTGATCTGGCTCTTGTGTCTTCTCTCTGGTTTGTACAGACTCATGCAGGGATTTGCCCCGAGCCCCCCACCACGGGGCAGGGTGCAGCCACTCCTGCTGCACGGAAACGCTCCCTCGAGACTCTTCCACCGAGCCCCTGATCTGTGCTGGCGGCACTGGGATCTGCACCTCTAACTTGGGGGCTGCCCTGCCTTGGCCCCACTCGCCCTTGCCTGGGGACCGAGGCCCTGCTGGGGACAGCACACTGCTGACTGTGCCGGCCACGAAAGTCTCTGCAATCGGCTGGCCAGTAGGGAGGGAGAACAGTCTCCTCTCCCTGGTTTTCTTCTGTTTGGGATCCCCCAGCAGGGTGCTCCTGGGACAGCTGGTGTAATGGATAAATGTGCCCACAGGCCACCAGAGAGGCGGGGTGGAGGTGCTCCCTGTGACAGTCACTGGGGCACATTGAGGCCACTCTTCTCTGGCCTCTGGCCTGCCATGACTTCCTCAAGGGTCTCAGAGCTGCTCTGCCATTTCCCTTTTGCGTGTGTTAGTCAGGGTTCTCCAGAAGAACAAAACCAGGAGGATACGTATGCATATAGGGAGATTTGTTTTAAGGAATTGGCTCACACAATTGTGGAGGCTGGCAAGTCTGAAATGCAGAGGTAAGCTGGTGGGATGGGCATTCACGTAAGCGTTGACGCTGTAATCTGGAGTCTGTAACCTGCAGGGCAGGCCGGGGAGGCTGGAAACTCGGGCAGGGTTTCCATATGGCAGTTATTATTATTATTATTTTTTTAAGTTGGCAACATGCTGAGCATGGAGCCCTGACACAGAACTCATGACCCTGATATCAAGACCTGAGCTGAGATCATGAGTTGGGTGGTTAACCAACTGAGCCATCCAGGCACCTCCGGCAGTTTCTTTCTTTCTTTCTTTCTTTCTTTCTTTCTTTCTTTCTTTCTTTCTTTCTTTCTTTCTTTCTTTCTTTCTTTCTTTCTTTCTTTCTTTCTTTCTTTCTTTCTTTCTTTTCTTTCTTTCTTTTTATTATTTTTTATTTATTTTATTTTTTTTTTAAGATTTCATTCATTTATTCATGATAGACAGAGAGAGAGAGGCAGAGACACGGGCAGAGGGAGAAGCAGGCTCCATGCAGGGAGCCTGACATGGGACTCGATCCCAGGTCTCCAGGATCAGGCCCTGGGCTGAAGGCGGCACTAAACCACTAAGCCACCCGGGCTGCCCTAAGATCTACTGATTTAAATGTTAGTCACAATTGGGGCGCCTGGGTGGCTTAGTGGTTGAGCATTTGCCTTTGGCTCAGGTCATGATCCTTGGGTCCTGGGATCGAGTCCTGCATCGGGCTCCCTACAGGGAGCCTGCTTCTCCTTCTGCCTATGTCCCTGCCTCTCTTTGTGTGTCTCACATGAATAAATACATAAAATCTTAAAATAAATAAATAAATGTTAGTCACATCTGAAACATACCTTCACAGCAACATCTCGATGGTATTTGACCAAGCAACTGGGCACCAGAGCCTAGCCAGGCTGACACCTAACATTAACCGTGATGCAACCCAGTACCTGTTTATGTCACAGGCCTGGGTGTCTGAACCCAGAATTTGGTAGGCTTGGCTTTGAGTTTTCCTAAGAGTCCCCTAGACCACTTGCAAACACTCAGTGCTACCAGTTGGGTGAAGAGATGGGGTGTCTGCCTCTGTTTCTTGGGTATTCCTGAAACTCATGCATCTGATATGTCTATTACGAGAGGATAGAACTATGTTGACAGACATAGATAACTCAGGATAATGGAAATATCAATGATTTCTTACCTTTTTCTTTGTACTATAGTATTTTCCAAAATTTTGCAAGGATATATACTACTATTAATAGTAAGAAAAAAAATTGAAAATGTAGGAATTGGCCTTTAGCAGGGGGAGGTAGGTTATGGATTACTCCGGGGGATGGGAAGGGGTTTCCTTCAGCCCTCTATCTGGGTGGGTTAGTGTGGGCCTTGGAGCAAGGGTACCATGGAGGAGACCACAGACATCCTGACCCCCGGGCCTGAGCTGCCCCCACCTCACTTCACAGCCTCACAGTCCGCAGTTTCAGTTGGAGACTTGGAGGCTGAAGACTGCAGAGAGAGTGAGGCCTCTGGATTAATTCAAGGCCTGGAGCCTGGGGACCTGGGGATCCCCCACATACAAGCCAGCAGGGTGTGTTGGGAGATCTGCTTCTGGATCAGATTGGGACAAAGCACAGAAATCAAACTCCAGCCAGGCTTTTGCAGAATCTTGGCAGGCATCAGAGAGGAGGCCAGCCCTTTTAGGCTGGTGGAGGCCATACTCTGCAGATGGCTTTGCAGATGAGCTGTAGCCAGAGTCACCTGAGGATGTCTTCATAGCAACCTTGCTGCCTGTGGTCAGCTGGCATGAGGTAGCCCTTCCCCTGATTCTTTCTGTGGGCCTCGCCCTGGGTCAGCTCTTTTCAGGGAGGATGAGAAGAGGTGACCCAGGCTGATCCAGGAGGATAAGAAGTGGCAGTGGAGAAGCAGAGGGAAAATCCAGGCCCCCTGTCTTAGCCTGACTCCCCCACTGCTGAAGAACAGCCCAGGTTGGGGTGTACAGGGCAGCCAAGGGGAGGCGGTGGGAACCCAAGGATGGGTATGGTTGGATGGTGGAGGGAAAATGGGAAAGATGGGTGTTCCTGTCACTTTGTGTTCAGGGAAGGCCACCACACTGTTCTTAGAAGGAAGCATATTCAATGAGTAAATGGAATCCCACCCTGAGCCCTGACTTCTGCATTTCCCAATAGCAGGCTTTGTGAGTTACCCAGCATTGAAATAATGACAGCTGATGGGCTTATATGTCCTCAGAAACCTTACTGCTGTCTGTTTTGGGGATGAAGAAACTGGAGAACAGAGAGATTAGGAAATGGGCCCAAGGTCACGCAGATCCACTAAGTGGCAGGCCCAGGAGTCGAACCCAGGCAGCTTGGGTTAAGAGGCCATGCTCTTAACCACCATACTAGGGTATCTGTCTGCAGGAAGGACCCCCTAAGGTCTGCAGGTGCTTAGAAGTACCACTCTTGTTTTCTCAGGGTTTGCTATGAAATCTCCCACCCAGTTCTCCTGACAAAGTTGAGAGCCCACCTGCCCACCTGGGCATTAACCAACTGCCCCTCTGGGCAGTCTTACCAGGAGGCTGTTTGTGAAAGAAGAATTGAAATTTCACTCGAAAGCTTTTTCTTCCCTTAAGAAAAATCGTGCTCTCGGGATCCCTGGGTGGCTCAGCGGTTTGGTGCCTGCCTTTGGCCCAGGGAATGATCCTGGAGTCCGGGATCGAGTCCCGCGTCGGGCTCCTGGCATGGAGCCTGCTTCTCCCTCCTCCTGTGTCTCTGCCTCGTTCTCTCTCTCTGTCTATCATGAATAAATAAATAAAATCTTAAAAAAAAAATCTTAAATCTTAAAAAAAAAAGATCGTGCTCTCAAAATTAGCACTGGAGCCATCGATTTGACGATAATAGGATGTATTTGTATGGAGAACTGCATCTCCCCGTAAGATCTGCTAATGTTCTCATTGGCATGTCTATAGAATATTGACAGAAGAAACTCAAATTGTCCTGCATTTCCCCCTGGCTGCTCGGGAAGAAGGAGCAATTAGTTTTTATCGTAGCATCAATACCACCACGCGTGTGGATATATATATATATATATTGGGTTTTGTATCATTTGCACATAGTAGGGGCTCAACAGAAATTGATTGAAGCCAGACTGCCTGGTTAGAATTGTGTCTGCAGCATTCTGGTGGCATGACCTCGGGTGAGTTACTTCAATTCTCTGGGTCACAACCCCCATGTAAAGTGGGGCTCAGAATGGTACCTGTTATAGTCTATACCTCTTCTGAGGATAACGGGGGTTAAACACAGTAGCATGATTAGTTCAATGATGGGCCCGTCACATGCTCTCAGCCTGTCTAGCTGCTACTGTGACAGGCTTTATATGGGAAAGTGAGTGGAAAATGTGGCCAAGATGAAGATCAACCAGCCACCCTGTTCCTGGTCTAGACCAGAGGTGACATTGATCTTTTACAGATGTTGGTGTTGTGATCAAAATCTAGTAATAATTGGCAAATTAATATAGAGCTTTCCAAGTGACTTTAGAGAGCACCTAGTTTAATTCCCCTCATTGTAGATGTGGAAATTGAGGCCCAGAGAGGGGAAGTCCCAGAGCCGGAACTTATGTCCCTCTAGATGGGATGGTGCATTGCTTTCCAGATTCCTTTCTCTATCCATGACCATGACTGGATCATGGGTTTGAACATCAAAGAATCAACGACTCGCCTTTGGGAAAAGGCAAACAAAACTCAAACTAGCATGTTTGGCACTGAGGTGATGCCAAGATTCACCTACGGAGGGAGAGTTTAATAATCAGACCTCTTAGCTGTGTGACCAGTTAGTCAGGGAATTCTTTTACTATGATTTCTGTCCTAGCCATCGATGACTGATGGGGCACTACGCATTTTCCAGATCGTTGGAAGAATAGAAATGACATCGCAAGTTCCAGAGATGAGTTCTCACCCAGTTCACAGGAAGGGAAAATGATACCCCGGAGAAATATTATTATTTGCCTCTTAGCTAGTTAGTGATAGATTTAAAACCAGAGCCCGGAAGTGCTGACCATACAACCAGGATCCTAACTGGTTTAGAATTTTAGAATTGTGTCTGTGGCGTTCTGGTGGCATGACCTCGGGTGAGTTAATTTGATCCTCTCTCTACCAGCCTCTGCTTAGCAGTTTTCCCAGTAGTGAAGTTTTGGAGAAGTATTTCAGAAAATCCCCCCACTCTGGCCCTTATAAGGATGGACCCTACAGATATGGGAAAGAGGATCTGATGCTCATCCAGATTGGAGAATTGCAGACATGATCTCAGGAGCAGGTTCAGCAGTTGGTCGTCTTTGTCTGGCTTTGACCCTGAGAGTTAGAGATCTAGCCTAGGGTGGCTCAAAGCAGATGTCCATAGATGCTCTCCTTTGGTAAACTTTTGGCTACCAGTCTGTAAATAAGAAAAGAAATCAGGAGAAAGCACAGGGAAACTCCTATGGCCATTGACAGACTAGTGTTATGCTTGCAGCATCTAATAGTAAAAATATGACCATACACTTGTGCAACTTTATGGTTTATTTCATTTTTTTCTCGAAATCTATTTTTTTTGTGTGCATCTTTCTCAAAAGAGCTGCTCTACAACTGATTGACAATAATGAGGAAAAAATAACCGTCCTTCACCTTAGATGAAGTATGAGAAGGTCTGCTGCCTGAGTCTCTTCTCCAGAGATTTTATGTAATTGGTAAAGGAAGCAGTCTGGCACTGGGTGGTTTCACAGCCTCCCAGGTGGTTCTGACAAGCAGCCAGGGCTGAGAACCACCACTGTTCTGGATCTGGATCCGGATCGGCAGCATCAGCAGTACCCGGGCACTTGTTGGAAATGCAGACCCTCTGCTTTGCACTGCCCCCTACCTACTGACTCAGAGTCTCCAGATGGGGGTGCAACAATCTTCCAGGTTATGCTCAAGTTTAGCAGCTATTGCCTTTGACTGAGTTCCTGAAGGTCAAGGTCTGTTTATCTCCCAGCATTGCTCAGGGCACGGCCCAGTGGGGCCCAGACGTACCCACAGATGTACCCGTACTGGTCTGGTGAGCATCTCGACTTGAAGCCCAAACATACCCTCCACGGCCTAGAGCCTTTCCCCTCCCCAGCCGCACTCATACAGGCCCACCAGAAGGGCAGAAATCTCTTCATGACGGTGGAGAAGACAGTGCCCTCCACCCCCCTCTCCTTTTTCTCTGATGAGAAATCCAGCATTTCCTATTTTTAACTTAGTCATCACTCATTTATTCATTTATTCCATCATTTGTTGAGCCAAGTGTTTTGATCTCTCTCTGCACGTAGGTGCGGTGTGGGGGCTGGGAGAGTTGCAGGGAAGAGGCAGGGGGAAGGGGTGGAGGGGGAGGGCAGGGGTGGGGGAGGTAGGGCCCCTTCCTCATCCTGGTTCTGGCCTGCCGCTCTGCATCTCTGGGCAAGTCATGCTCCTGCTGGTATCTATAAAAATGGGTGAAGTTTGAACTAGATGAACTCTGAGGCCCTTCCTACTCTAGTGACTTTGGCGGCTAAAGGAGGGCAGGTGGCTGACGCAGAGTGCTGGGCCTGTAGGCACGTAGGTGGGAAACAGAGGCATGATCTAATAAAGAATATGCAAATCAACAGATGAACCAACAAGGAGCCATGAGAATGAATGTGAAGTCTTCTTGTGGGGAAGCACAGGTGGTGTGTGTGTGTGTGTGTGTGTTCCTGGGGCTTGAGCAGTGGGGACACACCGAGCCTTGCATCTCTGCTGTCCTGCACCCTGGTCCCCAGCATCGCAGAAAGAGCAACCAGGACTTCTCAGCAGCTCAAGAAATCGGAGCACAGGAGAGGTTGGGGCAGGACCAGTCCTCTGAGGTTACCCAGCCCTATTTTCTGTCTGGGCCAGAAGCTCCCTATGCTGTTTCCCAGGGGTGGGGCACCCAGCTTCTGCTGGGACAGCTCCCCCGCTTCAGCCACTCAGGTCTCGCCAACCTTTGAAGGATCCCTCCTCCAGGCTACCTTCTTTGACCATTCCAGCCCACAGGGATCTTCCCACACCTGTGCTCCTCCAAGCCCAGATCTGAGATTTATACTCCAGCTTTCTCTTCAGCCCGGACCCCAGCAACTGCCCCCAACAGCTTAGAAACACTCATGAGTATTCATAAATGCTTCCTTTAAAATTATGTTTAGGGGTACTGGGTGGCTCAGTCGGTTAAGCGTCTGCTCTGGGCTCAGGTCCTGGGATCAAGCCCCCCCCCACCATTGCTCCCTGCTCAGTGGGGGGTCTGCTTCTTCCTCTCCCTCTGCCTCTCCCCATTCCCCAATTCATGTTCTCTCTCTCTCTCTCTCTCTCAAATAAATAAATAAAATCCTAAAAAACGAAAAATAAAATTCTGTTTAAAAACATAAGACATGTACACAACTACATTATCATTATTAAAAAAACAAAAATAAGACACACATTCCGAATACCATCAAAGCCCCCATATACTACTTTTTGTATTTCCTGAGGTCCTTTCCATACCTTAAATTTTGCATTTATAGTGAATTTTTGTATTTCTTTTTTCATGAGGTTGTCTACACATATGCCATACTGGAAAGCTGCTCTTTCCAAGTCTCTTGCCTTGGAGACTTTCCGTGCCAGCACTTTTGTGCTGTATGTCACTTATGTACGACATCTCTGTGTATTTTCTATGCTATGGCATGACTGTGGCATAAAATACTGTGTGTGGAAGTGTCTGCCTGGTGCACCAGAGCGAGGATCACTGCTCTTGTGAAAGGGGGTACCTTGCATTTCTAGAGTTCCGCAGTTACAGAAAATGCTGCAGAGAACATTTTTCCACACGCTTCTTTGTCTAACCTGCACAGGTATTTCTCTGGGGTACAAACTCAGAAGTGGGCTTGCTAAATTGGAGGATACAGACATTTTGTATTTCAATATATGCTGCTAAAGTGCCTTGCAGATTGCTTGCTTCCCAGCACCCGAGACCCCTGACATGCCCTACCCCTGCCAGAGGAGTTATGATCAATCTTCATTTTGCCAACCTGATAAACAGGAAGGTGAATCTCATTCTTGCTTTAATTTGCATTTCCTTGATTACTCATGAGGCTGAGCATATTTTCGTATGGTTATTGGCCATTTGTAGAGGAAATGTTCATTGAGTGAATTAGGTGCTTAGGAAAGATCTGCTGAAGGAGAAGAAGAGTTGTGTGTATAGTCCAGGGAAGATTGTTCTGTAAGATTCTAGATCACTGGGCTGGTCCAGGAGCAATGCTCGTGGGAATTGGCGGGGGGTGGGGGTGGTTGCAGGGTGAGGAAGGCTTTTCTGACACTTAGTACAATAGAATCACACAGCCAATCAGAGTCGAGGCTGGGACAGGAACCCAAGGCCTCCTCAGCTCATGGGATCTTACCCTGACGGGGGGTCTCTCACTATCAGAGCTGTCACTATCCAAACTCAGGAACCCAATAGATAAGAGTAGCAAGGATTATAGTTTTTGGTTACAATCTGTTTCAAGGATCTATTATTGTATAATAAAATACCCCAAGGTGTAATGGTTAAAACAACAACAATCATTTGTTTGCTCAGGCTTTTATAACTTGGGGAGGGTTCCACAGGGACAGTTCAGTCATCAGTGGTTAGCTCCATGAGTAGCCTGTTGGGACTAGAACACTCAAGAAGGCTTCTTCATTCACATGTCTGGAGCCTGGGGTGGGCTGGGCATCAACCAGGGGACTCTCCAAGTGGCTTAGATCAGGCTTCCTTGAAACATGGTGGCTTCTGGGAAGTGACCATTTTTACCTGGCAGTTGTCAGATCTTCTTAATGCCAGTACCCGGAACGCCCCAGTATCACTGACACCTCATGCCATTGACTAAATCAATCAATCAATCAATCAATCAATCATTGATCAATCATCAATCAATCACCCAGGACGGCAGACATCACACCTCAGATGGGGGAGTGACCAGGGCCCATTGCAAAAGCCTGTGCGGGCTGGGAGAGAGTGTTGTGGTCTCTGGAAACACAGTCTACCACACAACGAAATCATCTCAAACCAGATTGAGGCAAGGAGAACTGATTCTAAGGAGAGGTCTTATGGGGGTGTCTTAGAGAACCCAAGGCCAGGATGTGCAGCAGAGGGAAGGTCTGGATTGGGAAAACCATCCAAAATTTAGGCAGGATCCTCCTGGCTTCCCTGGGGGCGCCATGGTTTCCCCAGCATACCCACTTTCTCTGTTTTTCCATGGTCTTGGACCCCGTGAGGCTGTTCCAGGATAGTACCACTTCAACCACCCCCAGTTTTTGGGAATCCCAGTTGCAAACCCCAGAGTGTCAGAGTGGCCCAGCCTGGGGCAGGTTTCCCCCAGATGCGGAAAATGGGACCCAGAGACTTTGAAGGTGCTGCCCACCACTGGGAAGTGTCAGCTCCGGGTTCTGACCCTGGAACCTCCATCTGACTCCAAAGCCCAGGCTCATTCTTGCTGCCCTTGAGCGCTCACCACTACACCCCCCTTGCCCATCCCATCAGTCCTTGTCAAGCTCAGACCTGTGGGAGCTAAGTGGGGCTGCATCCAGCAGCCAAGCTGCCTCCTAATCAGCAGCCTCCTCTGGTTCCTGCTCGGGAGGGGCGGGGGACAGCATCGTGCCATGCAGGGCGGGTGGGGGGCCACTTAGAGGTATAATTCATCTAGAGCAAAAGGCTTCAATCACCCCAGCGGGTTTCCTGCCTTCCCACTCCAGTCCAGCGTGGGCTGAGAATGTGTAGTTTCTGAAATGAGGTGCAGAAGGGGGCTGGCAGTAATGTTCACTTCTGAGCCTCCTCGGTGAAGGCAATGCACCCTTCCAGAAGCCCTGATGAGAAAGCTCATTATATCTCCCTGGGGTCTGGCTGCCTGGTGGGGATGGGACTCGCCAGGGCTGCCTCTGACCTACACCCTCTCCTACAGTCTATGCAGACCCCTACAGTCACCTGCACCACTTTCCTGGCCCTTCTTCCCAAGGGCTGGCCTGCTCTAGGGGACCTCTGTACGCCACGCCCCAGCATGTTTCTCTTCTCTGCAGGGCTGATGTCAACCCACCACCTGAAGTGCCCTCCTCCCGTGCTGTACCTAAGCGTATCCTCCCCACCCTCCAGGGTTTGGTGCAGAGGCCTCATCTTCTTCACGATACCCTCTTTCTGTTTCCGAGAAAGGTTTCTACCTCCTTTTGGATATCTGTCTCCTTTCAGCTTGCATCGCTGAACTTTGGGACACAGGCTTTAAGGCTTAGCACACCCTCATAACACATTCTTTGTTTATTCAGCTACTGTTTATTGAGTGCCTACTATGTGCCAGGCACTGTTGTAGCACTGGGAGCAGAACGGGTGACTCTCACTGCCCTTGTGGATTTGCGATTCTGTTGCAAGGGGCAGGTGACAAACAAGTTGATTCATTCAAGTGCATAGTAAAGTCACAAGGAGGTAGGTGCTATGGGGTGAAATGAAGCAGGGGAGGGAGATTGGAGGTGCCCCAGGTGGGGGAGGATGGTACAGTTTTTAAAGGGTTGAGGGAAGGTCTCACTGAGAAGGGGACACTTGAAGAGGCTTAAAGGAGTGAGGGAGTGAGCCATGGAGCTCTTTGGGGGAAGAGCCTAGCAGAGAACAGGTGCCAAGGGTCTGGGGCGGGAGTACATGAGGCATCTCTGGGGCACAGCACACAACGTGCATTTCGATCAAGAGGGAGACACATGGAGCCAGAGAAGGAAACAAGCAAGGCCATGTGAGGTCCTGCGGGTTGTTCTAAGGCCACTGACTTTTACATCGAGAAGGGTTTCACAGTTAACTTGGTGTCAGTAATAAAGAAAAGTGTGTAAGTGATCATGAAATTAATAATATATGATAACTAGCAATATTATTTTTAGTTCTTCCTATATGCCACACACGTAAGTACCTTACGTACCCTAAGTACCCTATGTAAATAACCTCATTCAATCCTTGTGACCACCCTGAGTTGGACTCTCATTATCCTCATTTTATAAATGAGGAAATTAAGACTTGAGAAGATGTAGTAACTTTCCCAACATCACACAGCGAGCAAGTCATAGCGTAGAAATGTCCATCCAGGCTGACTTCTGAGGCCATTCTTGGGACTACTGACATGGCCTTAAATGAATGAACAGGTATTCATGGAATCCTTCCCAGCTTTCATGCGATTCTGTTCAGTTTCAAGATGAAAGGATTTAGTCATGTACTGATCGTCCTCTTTTAGATGAGAGCCCAGTCATCCATCCATCCATCCATCCATCCATCCATCCATCCATCCACTCTTCCTTGCTTCCCTTCTCCCTCCTGTCTACCCATCCACTCATCCAGCCATTCAGCATTCACTGAGGCTTCCAATGTGTCCAGGCCATGCTGGATATAGTCCTCAACTATATCCTGTTGACATATTCTTATTCCATGGAGAAAGGCAGTGGGACCTGGAGAGGAGCTTCAGATTTCACCCAGCTCTACCTTAACCTGCCCTGTGACCTCTCTGGGCTGGTTTCTCTGCCTGTTTCCAGAGGGGCTTAGCCCTGTAGTTGCCAGCCCACTCTGCCGTTCCCTGGCTGTGGTACACGCTCTTCTGTGGCAGGTGAGCTGTCCCCGCGCTGCAGGTGAGCTATGGGGATCCCACATGCTGTGTATTTGGAGGCCCAGGTCGGGGGTGGCACTATGTGGAGCTCAACAAAGGGCTTTTGTCTTTTTGTTTTGCCCTTTACGTGGGGGGAAACACGAGCCTGTTCCCTGCCACCTTCTCTTTGTATGAGCCCTGCGTGGGGACACCCTTCCCAGTGCCATAGAAACCAGGCGCATTTCCACCCCCCACCCCCATCCCTGATGCACAAGGCTGCCCACTGAGGCAGAAACGGGCCCTGGGAGCAGCGAGGGGCTTCCTCCAGCCTAGGTGTGGGCAGGATGATGGATTTCCAGAGAAGGACCTGACCTCACAGCCCAGCTCACGGCACTGCCCTGCCCTTCAAAGCTCTGGTCACATTTAGTCACTGTGGGAACTCCTATATGAGACAGCCGGAGGGGAAGGACGATTGTGCACACACTGCTGGCAACGGAGCACGCCCCAGCCTCCACGTGATGGTATTAGCAGGGGGGCCTTTGGTTGGTGATCTCGTGTAGATTAGAAGGTCACGAGCGTGGGACCCCCATCATGGGGTTAGTGTCCTGTGGCTTGGCCCTTTGTCTGCCGATATTTCTAGGTTGCATAATATAATTCTACCTTGAATTTGCACAGTCCCATCACATCAACCTCTTCCATGCCAGCACCTCTTCCCGCAGCGTGAGTCAGTGATCGCCTTCTCCCCATTCCCCTAAAACAAACAGGCTTCCTGAGGTCCCTCAGCCAGTCAGAGGAGCCCCTGTAGACGACGCCCACTCTGATGAGACGTGACTACTCTGATGAGACGTGACTCGGTGGTGAATGTGGGCCTCTGTACCCCGATCCTCAACTGCATGGACAGCGCCGGGGCCCCAGTGTGAGAGCCCATGGCAGACAGACAGAGCCTCTATCCCCGGAAGAGAAGACACCCCACCAGGGCTACACCTGGAGCAGCGAACAAGAATCACCACCCTCTGGTCCACGGCATCTTCAAGGGACTTGCTTACAAGCAGCCCCGGAGCTGGAGTCATGCAAATCGCTGGATTTGATTTTAATTTATTTGCAGATGAATATCCCTCCCCGGAGGCAGGAGGAGGGGGAGTGCACAGTCTCTTTTTAATTATTCCGGGCATTATTTATAAAGCCCTCTGAGCTGAGGCGCTGCCTGAGGGTGAGTCTGGTCTCCAGTGATTCTCTACTCAAATGTTCTTCCACAGTAACACACCCAAGAAATTGTCCAGAGACGCAGGAGGAGCCCAGCCACTTCTTTCTCTGCAGCTGCCCCCGCCCCACCTCTCTGCAAACCCAGACTGGGTGCCTCTGCTCACAGAGCTTGGGTGAGCACCGCTGAGCTCGGTCCTAGGCACCAGGGTCAGGGGGGCTGGGGCTGGAGAGAAGCCCAAGCAGAGGCTCGAGCTCCCCGGGGAGCTGCTTTCACACTCTCCTCTCATGGGCCTTGAGGCCTATGTCTGATGGTGTTTCTCCTCCGCTCAAGTGCCTCGAATGACTTGAGGAAGTCTCAGAGGAAGAGCCTGGGCCTGACCGCGGCCCACAAGGCTCGCCACACATACAGACCCACACGAACCGCACACCTGCCGCTCACACACATGCACCTGCAGGCACACTCATCCCCCGTGTGCATGCACACAGATCCTTGCACAAACAGCACACAAACACCTACATGGTCACGCACACACTGTTCCTGGAACTTGCCAGGCATTCTCCTGTCTCAGGGCTGTTCCCTCTTCCTACGAGGCACTTATGCAGTACCTGCTTGGCTCACTCTCTCGTCTCGTGCCTCGGCTGTCTCCCCACTGAGGCCCTCTCTGGCGACGCTGCAGTTGATGCTGAGGCACGTCACCCAAGGTACACATTTCTATGCATTTCGTCCTCACACAACCCAAGGGGAAGTGATTTTATGATCACCCATATGTTACAGACGCAGAACCCAATGGCTCAGTCATGATGCTTGCACAGCAGGGCTGGGATTCAAACCCACGTGTGCGTGCCTGTCTGTCTCTGGAGTAATACAGACTCTGGAAGCTGCCTTCCTGGCCGCTCCGCCTTGGTGTAGAGAGCATCCTCTGGGCACTGAGCACCTGAGTCACCTGCACTCACCATCACCTCATCCCACTTTGTAGGTGTGATGGCGCAGCTAAGGTAGAGGAGCGCAGCCTGCCACTAGGGTAAAGGAGCCCAGCCACTTCCTTACTGTGTGGCCCTAGGCAGGTTCCTTAACTTCTCTGAGCCTCAGTTCCTACATCTATGAAATGGAGATACTTTGAATCACTTGGCAGTTATGAACGTGGCCTAGAGTGTGCCACGTGTTGGGGATAGACACAGTCTTGTGGAGCATGTGGTCTGGTGGGAAAGGCTGATGTGGAGCAGACAATTCCAGATAGCTAAATAATCACTGAGCTTACTAGAGCTCCTCACGCGGCCTTGTTGGTGAATCCCGTGGCTTAGGGGGAGCCCACCTCTGCATGCAGACCTGAGTGTGAATTAGGCAGATCCCTCATCGATCTGCTCCTTGAAACAGCGGGACTAAGAAAGAGGTGAGTGAAAGAAGGAACAGAGAGCCAGCTGCAGACCCAGGGCCCCAAACAGAAAATAGGAGAGTGGCAAGGAACTCCAGGGGAACAGCTGCTCCTGGCCAACCTGCACAGCCTGCTTCCAACTCAGCAACCCATCTCTGACCAAGTCCAGCCTCCTTTGTTCTCCAGTTTTGGGTCCATCCTTGCTGCTTCGGTGTGAATGGGGAAACCGAGGCAAGGAAAGAGCCTGGGACCTAAGGAGCACATCGCTGGAGCCTTGGGTACCTGGTCCTCTTGTCTTCCTTTGCACTTGCCACCCCCTCTCCGGCTCTGAGCCCTGGAAGAGGGTGAAGCCTTCCTGCGTGTGGGAGAAGCTCTGAGATGGGGTCCTCGCAGGAGAGCTGTAGTAATGCTGGCCTTGTACCACCTGCACCCACACACCCCCATCCCCAGGCCCCCCGCCCACGGCCGTGGGCTCATGCCCAGGGTGCAGCTGGCCTGCACCTGGGCTCCTGGGCTCTGGACTGCTGGCTCACCCCGCGGCGCACAGTGTTACCACCAGGCTCCAGGCCAGTTTTCCCATCCATCAATCTGGGGGTGGACTCCATGGTCTTCAGGGGTCCCGCCTGCAGCGCGGGGGCTCCTCTTCCCTGCCGGCTCTGGGGGAGCGAGGGCAGCGCGCTCCATCCTTGGTGCCCCCATCTCCCAGCCACTTTGGGGTTCCTCGCATGCCCCCCCCCAGGGCCACGCGGGAGCCAGGGGCTCTAACTGGCCCGCTGCTTTCAGCCGGCGGGGCTCTCTTAATGGACTTGCAGAGCCGGCTGCCTTTGCCGCCGCAGTTGGACGATTTCCCTCCTCTGGGGTATTGAAGGAAGAGCAAGCGGTTGTGCCCTTGGAGGTCTAAAACGGGCACTGAAACTCCGGGGGGCGGGGCGGTGGCACAGCGGCATTTTGCAGGCCGGCAGAAGCGACAGCTGACACCTTCCTCAGATTCAGAAGTTATCATTACAAAGAAAAAGGCTTTGCAGGCTTTCCAGCGCCTCTAGTCGAACAACAGCGGGAAGCGGCTTGCTCCCTTAATTGCAGATGTGCGCCCTCTCGGCGGAGCCCCCCGGCCTGGCAGGGGGGAGGCTGCGCGGGGGGGGGGGGGGGCGGGGGGGGGCAGCAGGGGCGCACCTGCAGGTTCCCCTGGGAATGCGCCCCCGCCCCCGGGCCTGGCAGGGGCTCGGCCGCGGCGGGGGCGGGGGGGGGGGGGGGCAGCAGGGGCGCACCTGCAGGTTCCTCTGGGAATGCGCCGCCCCGCCCCCCCACCCCCCGGCCTTGCAGGGGCTCGGCCGCGGGGGGGGGGCAGCAGGGGCGCACCTGCAGGTTCCCCTGGGAATGCACCCCCGCCGCCCCCCGCCCCCGGGCCTGGCAGGAGCTCGGCCATGGGGGGCGGGCAGCAGGGGCGCACCTATAGGTTTCTCTGGGAATGCGCCCCGCCCCGGCCCTGCTTCCTGCGGAGCGCAGGTCTCGCCCACCCACCCAAGCTCAGGCCAGTGGTGGCACCTCCACCAGGAAGTCCTCCGAGTTCCCAAGAACATGCCCCTCCCTTCTCCGCAGCCACGGAGAAGCCTGTCACCCCCCTTGCTTCCTGGCCCGCCCCTTCCGATGGAGGAGGCCACAAGGGTCAGAGCCCGGTCCCCCAGCCGCACAGCCTTCCCGATGGGGCCCTTGATTCACGCCGCCCTCTGTGGCTCACCGCCGCTCCCTCAGCCTCTGCTCCCAGCCCTCACCCCCTTGCCTGGCACCTCTGCCTGGGAAAGCCAAGCAGCCACTGTAGGAGCTGTCCCTGACTGTCCCAGGGGCCGTGCTCCCTCCCCTCTCCTGAGTCTTGCCCTGGCCCTGTCCCCTCGGGAGGCAGCGGCCCCACCAGGTCACACCCCCAGCCCCATCTCTGGAAGCCCAGAAGCTATTTCCACTAGACCGACTTCCCCGTGTGTGCTGGGCTGCAGCAGCCCCTCTTCACCGTCTGCTTGCACACCCCGCGGTGATGGGGAGCTCACTCTCTCCCTTCCACAGGAGCGCCCGCTCACCCACCAGTCCCACCCGTGGACACCGGCCATCCTTCCTGTGTTAAGTCTTCATCATCACGCTCCCCCAGGGAAGTCTCATGCCCCCTGAGTCCCTCCTGCCCCCTCCACCATTCTGACACCTCTGGGAGAGCAAGAGGGGGCAGGAGGTCATTGCCTTCACAGCCATGGGGGGTGGGGGGTTCTGCGTGGGTCTTCTCACCACCCTGTCCTCTGTGCTGGCCCTGTGCTGCGCCCTCTGAGGTGGAGCTCAGCACCCACCACATTGGAGAGACTCAGCGTGTCTTGAAGAGCCCACCTGCCATCATCTGGTTGTGTGTGTGTGTGTTTGTGGGGGTGCTCCAGAGCCCATCCTCACCCAGGTTCTCACGTTTCCTCAGCAGAATCTGAAAACCAGACCAGGTTCTTACCAGGCAGGCCACCCCTGGGAGGGAGCTGGGTCAGCCTTGAGCACCACTATCTTCTAGAAGTTCTGGATCTGCAAGTTGGAGTCTAAGACTCTTCTTAGGTATCCTGTAAGTACATCTTCCACGAATACATTCCCAAGTTCAGTAATTCCCAGAGTAAACGCTGTTGTTCTTTGGTGTTTGGACAGGTGGAGTGGGAGCAGGGTGCTGGGCTCCACCTCCCAAATACTATGTGTGTCCTGAGAGATGGCGATGGCCACTGCGAAGCTGTCTGTGACCAGGGATGCCACTGAAGTGGAGCTGGGAGCTGCCTGCATGGTGCTGGGCACCACAGGGACATCCCTACCCTGCTGGGACCATCCTGTCTGCCCAAACCCAGCTAGGCTTCATCCCCACTCATGCCTCAGCTTCCTATCCCACAGTCTCCCAGGACACACACCCCCACCCCACCATGCTACCCCAATACTTTCCTCCTTTTTTGTGATTGTGCCATTCTGGAAACTTGATCCTCTCCTTATCTTCCTCCACCAGGGTCAAGCTCTGGGCTCTCCCCTGGCCTTCAGAGGGACTCCCCCATCTGCCACTGTCCTCTTCAGGGGCCTCACAGCTCTGAGAGTTGGAACCCACACTCCAGCTTCACTCTGACTGAGCCACTGTGTGATCCCTGGATGCCCAGCAGGGCGGGGGCCTCCTCCTCTGTGCTCCCTGGACGCGTGCTGAATTAAACGGGAAAGCGTTCTAGTTCTAACAGTGGCCAATACTTCATGGCTCTCACCTTGGGCCAGGTGCAGTGCTGAGCGCTTAGCATATACGAACCCCCCCCTAAAAAACAAAAAAACCATATACGAACCCATTTCATCTCCACCGTCATCCTCATTTTATGTATGGCAAAACCGAGGCAGAGAGAGCTTGAATAACTCACCTAGGTTCACATACCTGAGTGTCAGGGTCAAAGTCAGATCTCTCTACTGCCCCTGTGTATAGGGATTGGACGGATGGACTGTTGAGGTCTGGGGCCTCCAGGGACGTTTCCTGGAGCAGGGGACTCTGTGACCAGGAACAATTTGCTGATGGGACGACGGCTAGTTGAGGATCATGCTCACTTGTACAGATTCCTATGTTGACACTGCCATATGCAGAAGGACTTAAGACCTGTCCCGACCCGATGAGGCTCACAGACTGTGGGCAATCAGGACATGTCAATAGAGCCTCGCAAAGCCATGTAGCACCGTGTGGGTGGTGAAGGGGGAAGGGAAGGTGGCTGCAGGTGGAGCTGATAAACTACCCAGACTTAGAAGGAAGGGGAGGATCTATCAAATGTGGCCACAGCTAAGGTCAAGGACATGAACAGCAGTGCAACCAGCACATGCAAAGACCCTGTGGCAGGGAGGGCTGAGGTTCGGGGAGTAGTAAAGTCATTGTGGCTAGAATGTTCGGGGTATGCACATGGGGCGACCCCTGAGGAAGTTTGGAGGAATTCTTGTTATCTGTCCATTTGTGGTGCAGCACAGGAGTAGAGATCCCTCTCTTTCCCGAATTCCAAGCTCCTTAGCTAAAGCTTGCATTTTCCTTTTCTGCCATTTTAATCCCTGTTTGGCTCCTGCAGGACAGAATGTGTTGCTTGTGGATGTCAAGGCCAAACAGAAGGAAGCCCCATTCAGAGGAGGTCTTGGGATGGGTGGGCTAGCTACCTGTTGGAGATGGGGCACCAGCTTAGGGTGGGTCAAGCCTCCAGAGCCAGGAGCCTGAGGGACAGAGCAGCACTCAGGCAGCTGAGCCTGGTCTGGGAGAGCCATATGCAGGGAGGGCTGTCGTTGAAGTTTTGGATCCAGCTCAGGGTGAGATTAGTCCCTGGATTGGAGGGGACAGGGCCTGAGAACAGAGGGGATGAGTCGCTGGGTGAGAGAGAGAGGGAGTGGGGAAGAAAGAGACCTACAGAGATGAAGAGACAGAGCAAGGGCCGAAGGGGAAAGGTGACGATGGAGAGGTGGAGACAGCCATGGGACGGAGAGACAGAGACAGAGAGAAACACAAGAGAGACACACGGCAACAGAACGAGGGAGCAACACAACTCCAGTGATCCTAGCTAACAGGCAGTGAGCACTCAGCGTGTGCTAGGCATTCAGTGCTCTACGTGTGTGAATTCATTTAACGGTGGGCAGAAGAAGGTGAGGCGGACAGGTGTAGAGGAACTACTACAAGGACCCGGAGGGATCCGGAGGGGACAGACGAGAGAGGAGACGTGTGTGTGTGTGTGTGTGTGTGTGATGTTTGTGATATATGTTTATGTGGGGGCATGTGTAGTGTGAGTGGGTGTGGGTGTGCGTAGGCAGCGTGAGATCATGTGTATGCATGTGGGCGTGTGGTGTATGTGCATGTATGTGTTCAACGGACAGTGTGTATGTGATACATGTTTGTGTGTGTGTTTGCGAAGTGTGTGCATAAAGTAGGCATATTTTTAAAAAATTTTTTATGATTATTTATTTCTTTATTCATAGGGACACAGAGAGAGAGAGAGAGGCAGAGACACAGGCAGAGGGAGAAGCGGGCTCCATGCAGGGAGCCCGATGTGGGACTCGATCCAGGGTCTCCAGGATCACGCCCTGGGCTGCAGGTGGCGCTAAACCGCTGCGCCACCGAGGCTGCCCAGTAGGCATATATTTTTTTTTTAAAGTTTTTATTCATTTATTCATGGGACAGAGAGAGAGAGACAGGCAGAGGGAGAAGCAGGCTCCACGCAAGAGCGTGACGTGGAACTCAATCCCGTGACTCCAGGATCACGCCCTGGGCCAAAGGCAGGTGCCAAACCGCAGAGCCACCCAGGGATCCCCTAGTGGGCATATTTAATTGTGTGTGCATGGCATAGTGTGTGATATGTGTGTACCTTCACGTGTGGGGTGTTGGGGTGGGAGCGAGTGTCCCAGGAAATCAGAAAGAGAGAAGACTGCCCAGGGTTTGCACTATCTGTTTCTTTCATGTTGCTTTTTTTCTTTTTTCCCTGTTTCTTTCATTTTTCACCAACGAAGCTTTCCTCATATATACAGCAATCCTTAGCTGTCTCCTCATGGAGTCAGGCACTACTGTACTTACGGGGGGTCATTTTGGCTGACCTATTTGTTGGGGGGACACTCGATGTCGTTTTCTTGGGCTGGTCAGATTGCCTAGCAAAAACTTCCCTAGCTTCCCACGGGAGGGTAAACCCCTAGTGGCAGGCATTCCGGGAGCTGGGTGAGAAGGAAGGCCAAGAGCCTTGATATCCAGTATGTAAATCTTTATGATCCTTTTATTGTCGGGACAGTGTTTCAGACACCTCTGTTTTGGCCTCTCTAAGGAATGCACCTGTGGGTCCGGCTGGCTGGGGTAAGGAGACCAGCTGTCCTGGGGCTGTGGGCAGGGCGTGAGAACCTGGTCGTGTCCCACACAGCGTGCAGCAGTCCTCCTGTGGTGAACCCACAATCAGCCACCCTCACCCTTTCCAGAAGCGGCCAGTCCAGTCTTTCCAGAGGCAGCAAGTCCCGTCTTGGGGTTTTCCTAAAGCACATCAAGTTGCCAGTCAAGTTCCACCACTGTGGGTTTATGATGCAGCTCTGTAGGATCTGCTGAGTCAGTAACCACTCGTCAGTCTGCTCCCAGCTTTAAAAACTGGGCTGCTCTCTCCTCCCATTTGCCCTTGTGGCTCATGGCTTTAAATAATCTGTATGGTGCCGTGTGAGTGGGGTTTCAGGACAGAGCTCCAACATGTGTTCAATCTGCCATTTTTAACTGAAGAGTCTATCTGTGTTTCACCTGATCCCATAATTAGAGGCTCAAAACAACAAGCATTAATTATTTCTGATCCTGTGAGTTGGCTGGGCAGCACTGCTGGTCAGGGCCGGTTAGGCTACTCGGCGCACTCAGCTGGCATCTTGGCTGGCTGATGGTCTGGGATGCCCTCACTCACATGTCTGGCAGTTGGCTTGATGTCAGCCGGGGTAATAGGCACGACATGGCCATCAGCATCCAACAGACCCCCTGGGCTTTTCCATATGCGAGGGCTCCCAGGGGTCCCAGTAGCAGCAGGAAAGGAACGAACTCCAGGATTCAAACACTTAAAAAGAAACAGACTTTTTTAAAGAGCAGTTTTAGGTTCATAGCAAAATTGAATGGAAAGCACAGAGTTCCCATTTACCCCTGGTTCCCTGACGATCAAAATCCCCCTGACTATCAGCAGTGCCCCCGCCCCCCCAGGGGAGGACTTTTGTTGCCATCAATGAACCTGCACTAACCTATCATTACCACTCCAAGTGCACAGTTTACACTACGGTTCACTCCTGGTGTTGTACATTCTATGGATTTTGACAAATGTATATAATGACACGGATCCACCATTATAGTATCACACCCAGTAATTTCACTGGGAAGGGGTGAATAAGGTGAGCAGAGACTCCCCCCACCCCTGGCCCTGCAAACATTGATCCTTTCACTGTCTCCGTAGTTACCCTTTTCTAGAATCTCATATGGTTGGAATCCTATAGTATGTAGCCTTTTCAGATGGGCTTCTTTCACTTGGTAGTATGCGTTCAAGGTTCCTCCGTGTCTTTCATGGCTTGACAGATCATTATTTTTTAGTGCTGAATAATATTTCATTGTTGGAATGTACCACAGTTTGTTTATCCACTCTACTGAAGGACATCTTGATTGCTTCTAAATTTTGGCGATCGTAATAAAGCTGGTATAGATGCCTGTGTGCAGGATTTTGTGCAGAAATAAGTTTTCTTTTTCTTTTTTAAAAATATTTTATTTATGTATTCATGGGAGACAGAGAGAGAGAGGCAGAGACACAGACAGAGGGAGAAGCAGGCTCCCTGCAGGGAGCTGGATGCGGACTGGATCCCAGGACCTGGGATCCCGCCCTGAGCCAAAGGCAGATGCTCAACCACTGAGCCCCCCAGGTGCCCCCAGAAATAAGTTTTCAACTCATCTGGGTAAATGCCAAGGGGCAAGAGAGGGAACAAGCCCCAGTGTGCCAGCACTTTCCAAGTTCTTGCCGGCCTCGCTTTGGGGTAATATTGCATTGGAACAAAGAAGCCCAGTGTCCACGCCCGCCCGCGGGAGGGGAGAGGAGGTGGAGACCACAGACTCCAGGGCTCAGTGGGAGGAGCAGGAGTCGCCTTGTAGAGACACGTGCCTCCCGGAGAGGGAAGGATTTCTTTTTTTTTTAATAATAAATTTATTTTTTATTGGTGTTCAATTTGCCAACATACAGAATAACACCCAGTGCTCATCCCGTCAAGTGCCCCCCGACAGTGCCCGCCACCCAGTCACCCCCACCCCCCCTCCCCTTCCACCACCCCTAGTTCGTTTCCCAGAGTTAGGAGTCTTCCATGTTCTGGGATTTCTGATCGTTTTTGCAGTCCACTCCCCTTAGGTACCACTTTTGCAATTCTTGGTGCTCTGCGTGAAGCACCAACTTGCCTGACCGTGGCCCATTTCAGAGGGCTCCAGAGACTGTGGAGGTCAAAGGGCACAGAGTGGTACCTAGGAGGCTTCACCCCACGAATGCTTGTTGGGCGGCTACTGCTCTGTGCTCTGCGCTGGGAATGTGTCCCTGAAATGGAGAGAATGACGGAGGGAAGGAGGAGAGAGAACACGGGGTAGCACGAGAGGTGAAGGAAATAAAGGGGTGCTCCGGTGGTTCTGGAGGAGTAAGGGGGGAGAATCGACTGTGTGTCCGAGGGCAGGGACAGGGGACAGCGGAGCTGTGGAGTACAGGGACTCCCAGAGGAGGCTGCTGAGAAGGAGCCCTGTGCCCTTTCTCCAGCCCCCCTCCTTCCCCCCTTTGTTTCGGGTCCTCCTCTGTCAACTTCTAGATCAGGGCTTTTAGACTTCTATGTGCACGAACAAGCATACCCTGGGGAGCTGGTTAAGATGCAGATCTGCAGCAGAAGTCGGGGCTGGGACCCGGGACCCTGCATTTCTAACAAGCTCCCTGGGGATGCCATGCGGCTGCCAAGAGTCTGGAGGTGGGGTAAGTGCTGACCCTTCTCAGACCCAGGAAGTCCAGGTTCAGAGGAGGGCATGTGCTGGAGGTGAGGAAAGAAGGGAGAAAGGGTCAGATCTCAATTGACCTGTCACCCCCCTACTCCCCACCTCCCCCACCCCAGTGCTCAGGACAGGTTCATGGCAGTTCTCTCCAGGGGAGGCACCTGCATCCCACCTGCCCCCTGGGGAAGGGGCAAAGCAAGAGTACCATACACCTCATGGGATCTCTGAGCTGATGTGTGGGAGTCTCTGGATACCGTGCCAGATGAGGAGAGTGAGGTCAGGGAAGAGGAGGGGCTCAGCTGGGATCAGTGAGTGAGTGACCGGAACCAGCACTGGATACCATGGCCCTTGGCTCATTTGTCCCTACAGATGGCATTTATCAAAAACCTACTATGTGTGGGGCTCACTGTGCACCAAGGAGGTCATTGGCTGGTGGAGAAGATGGAGAGAGACAGGAAATGATGGACATGGATGCTGGGGGCCAGGTCAGGAAACCATTGCAGAACTGAGGTGAAGAGATTATCGCCGAATTAGGCAGTGAGAACAGTTGGTAGATTTGAGACTGTTGAGGAGGCAACATGAAGAGGCCTGGGTGAGCCAGGGTAGGGGCAGAGGGTGAGAGAGGAAGGAGGTTGGGATGGGTGAAGTCAAGGATGAAGGTGTCCTCACTGGGATGGGTCCATGGGAGGAGGAGCAGGAATGGGGAATGGGGAGTTTGCCTTTGGACCTGCTGAGTTTGGGCTGCCATGGGCCAGACAAGTGGAGGTGTCCAGACACTGTGGTCAGGAGGGCAGGATAATACAGACAGAGCTCTACGGATTAACTTCTAGAAGGAATGAGTGATTCTTGGATGTTCTGATAGACATATCAGTAGAGACGGTGCAAAGAGATCTGGCTTCGATGGTTCAGAAGGGCCCAGGTCCTGAAGGATGTGGTCATCAGGGGTGATTAGTCTACACATGGACTACTTTATTGTGTTCTTCAGTCCCCCTCCCCCAGCCAGTATGGTGCCCAGGCTAGGGGGAGTTGGAGAGGAGGCACCCCTTCTCCATATGCTTGTTATCCAGACTTGTTCTAGAAGCTAGCAGCAGCAGCAGCACCTGGAAACATATTAGAAATGCAAATTCTCAGCTCACCTCAGAACTACGAATCAGAATCTCCATTTTAATAGTCTGCAAGTGGTTCCTCAGCAAAATAACATTTCAGAAGCAGTGGCCCAGGCCAGTAGTCCTCAATCTTGGCTACCTGGAGATTTTATGAGACACTGCGGCCCGGGGCCCCCCCAACCCCACCCCAGAGCTTTCAGTCTCACGGGTCTGCAGCAAGGCCCGTCTGCCTGGGCGATCCTGCTGCATATCCAGTGAGAACTCCGGCCCCAGCCCCCACCAGCCCCACCAGCCTCCTCAGGCGGACTAGAGCCAGGACGTTGAAGGCGAGTGACTTTGTACGAGCGACTTTACATCTTTGGGCCTCAGGATGAAGTCTGCAACAACGGTCGCCCTGTCCGCTCTGCTGGGTGGCGCCTGGGCAGGTGCTGAGGGAGGGCTCCGTGGCCACAAAGAGCTGGCTGGCAGGCATCTGTTTGAAATACATACTCTTCAGAGTTCATAGTTGAATCGCTCCCCAGGGTGACTCACAGGCATGTTAGCTTGGAAAGCCCTGGTCTCCTGGCCCCTAGAGCTAAAATGCGGTGTCCAGGGCCCACCCAGAGACAGGAGGCTTCTGGCTTCACGAAGGCCTTGTTGTCCGGGGGTTTTCCGGCTCCTCTGGGTGGCTTGGCTCGTGAGTTCTCTGCTGGGTGAGGCCTAGCAGAACCTCACTGGGCCAAGAGGTGGCCCGAGGAATACTGTGACATCTGTCCGCCCTGCTCCTCTGCTGGCAGCTTTCTGCCCTGTACTGCCCTCTGGTGCCCTTGGGGTGCCACTGCCATCTCTCACTGCCTCACGTCTGCCTTCAGGATCCCGAGACCCAGCGGCAGGTGGAAGGAGGACTGGCTATCCCTGATCTCTGGCGTAAGACTCAGACACCCCCCAAGAACACAACAGGAGCAGTTTGGAGAAAAGCTGGATGTTAGCGACAGGAGAGCAAATGGACGCTGCTCCTTTCCCTGGGTGAAGGCTCCTGGCCCAGGAGGGCAGGAACCAGCCCTCCTCCCCATCACTCCTCACACCTTGTTGGAGCTGCGTAGGGCCAGGACACAGGCTGGAGGAGACAGAGAGGCCTGTGTCACGAGGAAGCCCCTGGACAGGTTCAGGGAGCCTCGTGGGGCGGCTGCAGGACGCAAGGCAGCGGCCAGGTTGCGGAGGGCCTCGTGGGTCCTTAGGGACGAGGTGTCAACAGGGTGGAGGCGTGGCTGCGTCTGCTCTGGGGGGCACCGTAGTGGAGGATGGGCTGGATGGGGACACCGGGAGCTGAGAGCCCGGTGAGGGGCCGTGCTGCAATTCAGAGAACGTGAGAGGCTTCATGTGAGCCAGCCTCGGGTGGAGAAAGGCTGACGCCCGTCCACACTGTCAGCCCAGTGTTGGCAGCCCACTGGAAGGTGAGGGCTGTGTGGGCAAGGGAGTCCTCAGAGTCATAGGGCCTTGTGAAGTTCTTCTGGGCTCATGACCCTAGGCCTTCCTAGAAGTTCTTGGTCCTCTGGATGGCGCAGCCTGCCTGCCTGTGCTGCCCGGCCTGGTTCAGCTGACCTCTCCTGAAGGCTCTATATTGTCACCAGGTCCATAGTAACCTGGACTCACAGGTCCTCTGGGCGGGGGGGAAGGGGGGGGCTCTGTAGAAACCTCTGGTTCCCCTCCTAAGCACAGTCTGGCTGGGTCCTTGGGATGACCTCAGCGAGGAAGAATGAGGGGCATGGAGTCCGCAGGCTGGGCGCAGGCCCCTGCCTCCCCCTGGAACCTTCCAGGCCTCACCTTGCACCCTGCCCCCGGCAGCTCCAGATCCCCCAGGTCTATCATAGCCTGGACCCAGGCTCCAGTTCTGGCTCTGCAGCTGACTCGCTGAGCCATCAGTAGCCAGTCACCGACTGCTCCAGACCTCAGTTTCCTCATCAGCAGGGAACAGCAGTTTGGCCGAGAAATCATTGAGTTCTTGCAGATGCCTTTGGGCTTTGAGAACCCAGAAGAGCCCACACTCCAGCCAACAGGGCACTTGTGTCTGCTGCAGACCCCCTTGGAACCTTCTCCTGATCCCCTCGGCCCTCTGGCCCATCCTCTGGCGGCCAGCACCTGCAAGCCTTTGCCTGATGTTCTTTCCCCGCTGCCCCCTCACAGGCAGGCCGGAAAGCTGGCCACTTACTGCGCCCGGGGCGGCCCTCGGCCGTGACCGTGGGAGCTGGACACGTGCACCAGCTCCCCGAGTGGGGCAGCTGTGAGGCGTGTGCCTGTCCCCCGAGGCCCGAGCACAGTGGAGAGCCCCTGTTGCCCCCAGCGGCACTGGACTTGACAACACACCCTTTTATCTCCTGCCTGCCTCATATTCCTTCCCACACTCCTAGGGGTGTCTCCTGGGATCCCCTCTCAAATAAACTATTTGCTCTCCAATCCTTGTCTCCGAGTCTGTTTCTGGGGGATCCCAAATCAAGACAGTACCCAGCTGAGCCACTTTATTTTCCTGATCTTTGCTGCAGGATGAACAAGAGACAGAGTGTGAGAGTTAAATTCCTGGGCTGGGTGTGGGGATGAGAGGCTTGCTTTTCCCCTGGGACCTTGGGGTGAAGTAATAGGGGTGAAGGGGTAGGGCTCTAGGCTGGATGTGTTTTAGGGGGCCATGGAGCGAGATTCTAGAAGTGCTAGTCCTGACTTCGCCTCTGGGGCAGGCTCTCCTCTGCCAGGCAGGCCTCAGGCCCCGGGGTCCTCACGGACAACCACAAAGCAGATGCCCTCACTGGTGCAGTAGGCCTCTGAGCACCACCTTAGCACCTGGCAGTCGGTCTCCTGCACGGTCTTCTCTACTGTCTCCTTCTCCAGGCACAGCCCAAGAAAGTTCTCGGAGCCTGCCATGTAGTGCTAGGTGCACAGAGCCACCACGGTGACCGGGTGCCCACCTGGCTTCAGCAGGCTGGCCAGGCCCCGCAATGTCACCCAGCAGGCATCCGCATCCGCAGAGCAGGTGCTCCCCAGGGCCAGCGGGGCCATCACCTAGTCCACCAGTGGCACCTGAGCCCGCCCCAGTGGCTGGGGCTTGGTCACATTGCACTGTGGCAACTGTCTTTTGGAACCCGACTTCCTTCTCCTGCCATCTGCTCCTTTGGGGAGGGACACAGAGGGAGGATGAGCATCATGACAACGGCCCTCCACACTCAGTGAGGCCTGTGCTTTAACCCGTTCAGGGACTCTTTGAGGGAGATATTATTTTCCCATGGTATAGATGAAGAAACTGAGGCCCGGAGAGCTTGCATGACATGTCCAAGGCTACAGGGCTGATAGGTGACAGTGGATTTGATGTTTGATTCCTCTTTCCTCCTCTTCTCCCTCTTCCTCCTCCTCCTTTTTAACAATCCAAAATAATACAATTTTCGGTATATTATTATTTTTTATATTGTTAAATGTATATAACAAAGAATTTGCCATTCAATCATTTTTAAGTGTACAATTCAGTGGCATTGACAGCATTCACAATGTTGTGCAACCATCACCACTGTCTACGTCCAAATTTTTTTATCATCCCACATAGCAACCTGTAGCTGTTAAGCACCAACTCCATGTCCCTGCTTCCGGCAGCCCTGGCTCTTTAAAGCTGCAGGTCCTGTCCTCCTCTGGTGGCCCTGGGACTCATCACAAAGTTCTTACCATTTACCATGGTCCCGCACGGAGAGGGGCCTTGGCTGCCACCCCTGACACCTCACTGTCCTGTTCTCTGTGCTCCATGCACACCGACCTTCTTCCCCGTCCTCAGCCAGCTCTTGCCCCTGCGAGGCCTTTGTCCTTGATGTCTCCTCTGTCCAACACTGCCCTTCCTTAGAGCTTCGTGTTGTCTCTCCCTCGCTTCACCCTGGAAGCTTCTCTGAGGGCTCCTCTTTGGACAGAGCCCTTCTCTTACTATCTGCAATGGATGGGATATGTTTCCCATGTTGAAGCCCTAACCCTCAGGGGAATGGTATTGGGAGAGGGGTCAGGGGAGGTGATCAGGGTTAGATGAGGTCTTGGGGTTGGGACCCTCTTGATGCAATCCATGCCTTTTAAAAGAAGAGACACCAGGGTGCTTGGGGAGTGTGGTCGGTTAAGCCAACAACCCTTGGTTTTGGCTCAGGTTGTGACCTCAGGGTGGTGGGATCGAGCCCCAAGTCAGGCTCCAAGCTCAGTGCCGTGTCTGCCTAAGACTCTTTCTCCCTCTTTTCACTCTCCCTCTCTTTCTCTCTAAAACAAATAAATAAATTCTTTAAAAATAATAGTAATAAGAGACAAAAAACTTGCTCTCTTTCCCTCTGTCCTCCACGTGAGGACCCAGACAGAAGGTGGCCCTCTGCAAGCCAGGAAGAGGGTCCTCCCCAGACCCTGACCCTGCTGACACCCTGATCCCAGAGTTCCAGCCTCCAGAACTGAGAAGTAAATGTCGCTTAAGCCAGCCAGCCTGTGGCATTTTGTTATGGCAGCCGAAGCCGACCGAGACACAGCATACCTGCATGGCACCCCGTCTCTCTCTAGGCCCCTTCTGGGTGAAGCTTTTTCTCTGCACCACTTACTGTTATCTGAATGTCCATCTAGTTTGGGTGTTGATGTGTTCCCTACTAGAATATGAGCTCTGTGGGGACAAGATTTTGCATGTCCCCAGTACCTAGGAGAAGGCCTGATGCTCAGTACATGCTGCAGGAAGGATGGCAGGAATGAAGGACGCCTAGGTTGGTTGCTGGGGCGGCCCCTGTGTTCAGAGACCCTCCAGCCCTGTCCCCCTGCAGGCTGCCCCACCTGTAGCTGGGTCAGGGTAGGGCAGGAATCTGAGACTCTGGTCTTTGTCCTGGCTCTGAGGGGGGCTCGAGGTCACTCTCCAGTTTGCTTAGCTGTGGATTTGGGCCAGACTCCTGCCTGAGGCTCCCATGGATGCATTCACTCTGTGCACTGGGTGGGGAGGGTGCCTGGAAGAGTCAGTGCTATTGGTCTGTGGGGTGGGGTAGGGTGGCGGCAACAGTACCTTGTCCTACCAGGTCTCTGGTTAGCAAGCCTTGAGGAAACAAGGGGGACTTGACACATACCAGGCTGTGCCCCATTCTCCAGCCATCAACCACCTGAGTCTCAGGTGCGTGTCTGGTAGCTTCACCCAGCCTGGGGGCCACCCAAAGGCAGGGTGTAGAGGTGAGACTCACTCAAAGGGAAGGGAATGTGCACCCCACGTGGGTCAGGACAAAAGTGCGAGGAGATGGCTCATGATGCAGGTGGGCAGGCTCACACTCTGTCTGGGGAGAGACGGGGAGGACCCCACCTGAGGAGAATGGTGGCCTGTGGGTACCTGTACGACTGAGGACCAGCTCCATCCTCAGCTGAGCTCCAGGACATTCTGCTCAGCACAATCTGTGGCGATGGTCTCCTGAAGTCTCCCGGGCCCAGAGTGTCCCTGGCAGATGGTGGGGCCTGTGCCAGTGTCGATCAGGATGTCGCCTCTCACTCCTTCTGCAGGAGACAGCGTCCGCCAGGTCTGCGACGGGGGGACACCCCAACTCCATGCCCAGCTAAGGCAGCTGGAAAAGAACCACAGGCTCTGCCCTTCCCCGGGACTTGTCATCTGGAGAGGGTGACAATAGGAGACCCGAGCCTGCCTTTGGGTGGTCCCCAGGCGGGCTGTGTGGGGATACCAGCATCCACCTTGCTGCCCCACGTGTTGCCACCAGGGACCTGGTAGGACAAGTTCTGCACTTCCAGGCGGGTTTCAGAACGACTTCTCAGTAGGAACTGGTTTATTTCCAACAGGGTCTTCCTCTGCAGGGACAGTGACAGACTCCCTGCTGCAGAGGATAAGGGCTCTGATAAGGGCTGAGACCTGAGCCCATGGGTTCCTATCTGGCTCAGCCAGTCTGGGAAGGTGAGAGGATTTGGTGATGAGTTAGTGGGGAAGGATCTGTGCCTCAGAGTAACACTACGTGCACTGCCCTTTCTCCCCACTTTCTCCCTCTTCTATAAAAACCCACTTGTCGGGGCAGCCCGGGTGGCTCAGCGGTTTAGCGCCGCCTTCAGCCCAGGGCCTGATCCTGGAGACCCGGGATCAAGTCCCACGTCGGGTTCCCTGCATGGAGCCTGCTTCTCAGATTACTATCTGAGCGTTAAGATTTCTTTCCTCTGTATTCTTGTAGACGTTACTAGATATACCTTTGTGGCCCTGATTACATAATTAGGTAAGGTTTGTTGAGCGATTGAGTAACCCCTAGAGTGGTGCACTACACTCCCTGCCCAACAGTGCATGACAGCCCTGAATTAACCGATCTTAATTGAGTCTTGCTGCCGACTGCCTGCCTGACCATAGGCCGGCCACCCCTCTCTCTTCCACCTCAGTTTCCCCTCGTGTGCATTGAGGAACGTGGACAAAAATCTCGGCCAGCTTACTCAGTTCTGATGCCCCAGGGTAGGGATTTATAAACTGAGCCTGTGGTTTGGCTTTGGATATCCATGAGTGAGCTCTCTCTCTCTCTCTCTCTTTTTTCCATGAGCTCTCTCAATTTTGGGTAAAAACTTTATGAGTAGGTGTGTATGTGTGCAAAAGCTTTCATCAGATTTTCAGAGGGATTTCTTTTTTTAATTTTTAAAAAAGATTTTATTTATCTATTCATGAGAGACACAGAGAGAGAGAGAGAGAGAGAGAGGCAGAGACACAGGCAGAGGGAGAAACAGGTTCCTCGTGGGGAGCCCCGTGAGGGACTTGATCCCAGGGCCTCGGGATCACTATCTGAGCTGAAGGCAGACGCTCAACCACTGAGCCACCCGGGCGTCCCTCAGAGGGATTTCCAAGCCTACAGAGGCTCTGCAGCCCAGAATTACAGCCACTGTAGGGGACTCAGGAGGAGATGGTCAGGGATAGGTAGTGTGCTCGTATGTGTTCTCTCGTTTCCTTCTTCCATGTGAACCTGTGAGCCCCACCTTTGAGAAAGCCTTCCCACGTTACAGGTGGAGAAACTGAGGCTGCCTGTCATAGACTCGGAGCCTGTATCTCTGGCCTCCACGGTCTGGCTCCAGCCCCACCACACTGCCCTCACAGATTCACCTGCTGGGGTGCCTTTGCAGCATCCTGGGTGAGCAGTGGCCCAGAGGATGGGGCGGCCCGCAGCAAGCGCAGCCCTGCACTCCTCCCCATGTGGAGGCCAGCTGCTCACCCAGAGAGGAGGCCTGGAGGAGCCCTCCGCATTGCATTTCAAGATTTCTTTTGGGCAAGGGTCCCTGACTCTAAGGTATAGCAGGTGTTTCCCTAGTCCTGGGGGCCGAGCTCTTTCTCAGTCCTCGTTCCTGTGCACGGCTTGCCCTCTGTTCTGGCGGGGGCTCCCTCCCTGTCCCCCTGCTTCCGCCGTTCTGTTCCTTCTACCCTTGGTCTCCCAGCCCCTTTCCAGAAGGAGGTTCCTGATCTCACAGAGCAAGCCCTCCGTCTTCAGGAGGAGCAGAGTCCACACACAGGGGGCCAGGCCACACCATTAGCTCCCCTGGCTGGAGTCTATCTGGGGGGTAACTATCACGAGCAGGCGAGTGTTCTGGGGTGTTCCTGGTCTTGGTTCCTGACAGGTGATGTTTTGGATGGAGGTGCTACGTGTGAAGGGGGGAGAGGGAGAGAATATAACAGAGGGGCAGGTACAGAGAGAGATGGAGACAGGTGGCAAAGGAAGAGATAGAGACAGACGTAGAGGGAGACGAGGTGTCTCCAACAGGTCAGGGATGCTTCCCTCTTTGGGTTTGGAGGGAAAACAAGAACCAGAGTGCAAAGATCCCTAAGGGGGAGGGAACAGGGATCAGAGATGTCAGGTTTCACTGGCCAAGGACAGTGAACTTGCTCTTGAAAACGGTTTGTCCTGGGGGCGCCTGGGTGGCTTAGTCATTTAAGCATCTGACCCTTGATTTCATCTCAGGTCATGATCTCAGGGTCGTGAGACGGAGGACTGTATGGGGCTCAGTGTTGCGAGACGGAGCACTGCATCCGGCTCCGTGCTGGCTATGGGACTTGCTTAAGATTCTCTCTCTTGGGGATCCCCGGGTGGCTCAGTGGTTCAGCACCTGCCTTCGGCCCAGGGTGTGACCCTGGGGACCCGGGATCGAGTCACACATCAGGCTCCCTGCATGGAGCCTGCTTGTGTCTCTGCCTCTCTTTCTCTCTCATGAATAAATAAATTAAATCTTAAAAAAAAAAATTCTCTCTCTTCTCCCCCCCCCACTCTCATTCCCTTGAAAGAGAGAGAGAGAGAGAGAGAGAGAGAAAGAAAGAAAACAGTTTGTCCTAAATGTGATTACATATTCCTTCCTGTCTTCAATCCTGTTTACTTTACTTGCTTAGTCAATACCTTTTTTTTCCTTTTGCTTGGGTCAGAAGTAAACAGCTAGGGCTTCTGAAAAGCCTGGGAAGCCTATGTTTAGATAAACCATTTAAAAAAGTGTTGCCGTGTCGGGGCGCCTGGGTGGCTCATTCGGTTAAGTGTCCAACTCTTAATTTCGGCTCAGGTCATGATCTCAGGGTCGTGAGATGGAGCTCCGTGTGGGGCTCGTGCACAACAAGGAGTCAGCTTGTCCCTCTGCTCTTCCTTCCCCTCAAATAAGTAAATAAATAAAATCTTTAAAAACTGTGTTGCCATGTATAAACAGAACATGTGATAAAATTGCATGGAACTTAACACACCCCCCACACACACCAGTAAGAGTAGGGAAATGTGAATAAGATCAGTGGGTTCTATCAACAACAATGTCCCAGTTGTGATATTGTACTATTATTATTATTTTTTAAAGATTTTATTTATTAATTCATAGAGACACACACAGAGAGAGGCAGAGACACAGGCAGAGGGAAAAGTAGGCTCCATGCAGGGAGCCCGACGTGGGACTCGATCCCGGGACCCCAGCATCACGCCCTGGGCTGCAGGCGGCGCTAAACTGCTGAGCCACCGGGGCTGCCCTGTACTATTATTTTGAAAGATGTTCCTATTGGGGCAAATTAGATAAAGGGTACATGGATCTCTCTGTTTCCTACAACTGCATGGGGATCTAATTTCAAAATAAAAAGTTTTATATAAAAAAAAGTGTTGCCAAATGTCTTTCAAAAATCCACTGAAGAGCAGAGATTTCAAGCAGTAAACCTTCATGTGTTTTGCAAATGGCCAAGTCTGGGGCCTTGGCCTGGAATGAGCCGCCCCTCCCACAGATGTCGAAAGAGAAGGACCAAGGAGAACACTTGGTGGGAGGATGATCCCATGGGGTACCTACTGTGTGCCAGGTGTCCCTTGGCTTCTGCCGTCTATGAAGTGGATATTGGCACCCCCACCCCGCCACAGTTGAGGGAGCTGAAGGTGACGCGTGTTTTCCCGAAGTGGCCTTGGCAGCAAGTGATGGGGTCTGGGTTCAAATTCAAGGCCTGGGTCCAAAGACAAAATAAAGACCGACTCTAAAGCTACCCCTGTACCCATCACACTATGCTGCCCCCCAACGCAGTCTGTCTGTGTCTCTTAGCACTGTTGCTCAAACTCCTGTGCCTGGGAATCATCCCCCTGCCCAGGGACCTTGTGAAGACGCAGAATCTGGTTCAGAGGCTGCCACACTCTGAGTAGTAAAGCCCCTTCGTCCTACTGGTCAGAACCAAAGAACGTCAGCTTTTATTTTTCAGGATTTTGAAATTCAGCAGAATATCAACTTCAGGTGTGTTGTGTTCAATGCAAATTTCCCCCTCCCCTGAGATGAATAGAACCTGTACTGTGTGGTATTTCCAGTCGCTGAGAGAAAAGGTTGATTAAATGACAAATGGTGGTAAGACACCTGCCCATCTGGTTGGAAGAAAATAACGTTAGACTTCTATGCAATTTGTTAAAAATGTATCTCATATTAAAATGCAATTAGCATAAATTCTAAGTAGATTAAAATGATGGGTGATACTGAGCATGTCCTCTTGGTCTCAGGGTTTCTTATCCCCGGGACACTTGCATCTGGAATGTCTTTGCAGAACTATAGTCTTGCTGAGTGTGCTCTTCTGTGCCTGCTTGTTCTCTAGTGCTGGGTCAGCATCACCTCTCCGTGTCACTGTAAAGGCTCTGGAAATGTTGGCTTTTAGGGCTGCCTAATCAGTAGACTACGAGGAGGCTCCTGTAGGTTGGCTTAACTGCTCCCCTGGTGGCTGACAGCTAAGAGACTTGCCGTGATGGTAAATCACATTGAAATCCATTTCCTTACACATTAGACTTTCCTTGAATTTTGGATTCTGGCTTTAAGCTGGATTCTTAGATGTGGGATTACAAAGTCAAGGTTCTAAAACTTTTAGTATGGATATGTTAGTCTAGTAATGTGGCAAAAAATAATTTAGGTAAATTATTGCCAGATTATCTTTCCAAAAGGAAAACTTTTTCTTTTTTTTTTTTTTTCCTCTTAATTCCTTTAGGACAAATATTTGTTTCATTTTTGTCTAACGAAATGAGTTGTTTTTTCTTTCTGATTTTCTTGTACTTAAGCTTCGTTTGTTTGGTTATTTAAATTTATTCATGAGAGACACACAGAGAGAGGCTGAGACATAGGCAGAGGGAGAAGCAAGCTCCCTATGGGGGAGCCCAATGTGGGACTTGATCCCAGGACCCTGGGATCAAGACCTGTGCTCAACTGCTAAGTCACCCAGGCATCCCTTGTACCTAAGCTCTGAAAACCCTTCCTGATCCAGAGATTTGGTAGCTGTGCAATTGCTGCTATAGCTTCTGTGATTGAGGTTTGTTTGTTTGTTTGTTTGTTTGTTTATTTATGATGTTTAAAAAGACATTTAGCCTTTATTTTTTGGTGTTTGGTGTGACATGAGAGGCTCTATGTGGCTGCTTACAAACTCACCAGAGTAAAGTCTTGTTTATACTTGTAAATTCCTCTCTGGACCTTCTTCTTCCCTCCACGAGGTCAGGCGGGGAAAAAACAATTATGGGGGTGTCAGACAGCGTGGAACGCTGATGGCAGTTTTCCTAATCTTAAGAAGGAGATTGATCCTTTCCTCATCTGATTGACTTTCAAGAGGTTTCATTTTCTTGATAGGCAGCTTGAAAGTTGATCATTTTCTTGAAATTAAGGCAGACGTCCCCTCGAATGGAACTTCCCTTGAGTTATCCAAAAGTCATGATGCAGAAAGATGCTCAAGGTGATGCAGATGTTTTTAAAGGGGATTGAAACCGCCCTGGCATGAATGAAATGTTGTCAAAAAAAAAAAAAAAAAGGCAACGTCTAGGGCAGTGGTTCTCAACTCAGGTAACTTTGCCTCCCAGGGGACATCTGGTTTGTCTGGAGACATTTTTGGTTGTCACAACTGGGGATTGGGTGCTACTGGCATCTTGTGGGTAGAGGCCAGATTTGCTACTACATATCCTCCAATGCACAGTTCAGCCCCCACTCCGGTAAAGAATGTTTGGTCTGAAATGTCAGTGGTGCTGACATTGAAAAACCCTTCCTCAAAATATATTTATAAAATACTTGACTTGATGGGGATCCCTGGGTGGCTCAGCGGTTCAGCGCCTGCCTTTGGTCCGGGGCGTGGTCCTGGAGCCCTGGTATCGAGTCCCACGTCGGGCTCCCTGCATGGAGCCTGCTTCTCCCTCTGCCTGTGTCTCTGCCTCTCTCTCTCTCTATGTGTATCATGAATAAATAAATAAAATCTTAAAAAAAAAAAAACCTTGACTTTGAGCTGATTACCGTAGTGCCCTGGAGACCCCCAGCCAGGTCAGGATGTGTGCTGGGATGGAGAGGGCAAAACTGGTAGGGATGTTGTTGGGGCCTGAGGGCCGAGGCTCTGGGAGGCCAGGGGTGTTCAGATTCATCTCTCTGGGCAGCAGGATGGACTGGAAGCCCTAAGTTGGGGTGGGCCTTCTCTGTGCATCCAGCTGTAGAAGAGTAAGTCGTTCTGGGAAGGGGTGATCTCCTTCTACCCCCGGATGTCCACATCCCACCATGTGGGCTCTGGGTATCGCCTGGATAGTACATTGATGTCCACGGTTCAATTCCATAATTGCTAATGTGATGCCATGTTGGGCATCTTCCATGTGCCCCTCAATACTGCTCACCATCCTTCTGTATCCTCTTGTGAGCCCTAGGAGGCTGACCTGCGTGGACTCTGTTAGCAGCTTCCCTGCCCTCCGGATTTCAGCTGAGGTTGGTAGGATATAGGAGGCAAGGAGGAGAGCAAGATTGGGGTATTTTTTTCTTCAGCTCCTTTGCTGTTGGCTGCTGCAGGAGGCCCTCTCCATATGGCTGTCTCGGGTCTAGGGCAGATGATGCCACCAATCAGCTCTTCATCCTGGAGTCTGCTGAAGGATAATTCTGTGTGTCCATTTAACTGGGCCATGGTGCCCAGATATGTGATGAGACATTATCCTGGATGATTCTGTGAGTGTGTTTTTGGATAAGATTGGCATTTAAATTGGTGGACTTTCAGTAAACACATTGCCGTCCATAATGTGGGTGGGCCTCATCCAATCAGTTGAAATATTGAATAAAATAAATGACTGCCCTCCCCTAAGCAAGAGGGATTTCTGCCAGCAGATGGTCTTTGGAGTTGAACTGCTGTTGAATTGGCTCTTTCTGGTTTTCCAGCCCGATAGCCTTCAGATGTGAACTGCAGCATTTGCTCTTCCTGGTCTCAGTCTATTGGTCTACCTTGCAGATTGTGGGCTTGCTTGCATATATATATATATATATATATATATATATATATATAATTATAATATAGTATAATAATAATTATATATCATTTATATATAATATATAAAATATATATTTATATGTAACTTTTTTTATTTTTATTTTTTAAAGATTTTATTTATTTATCCCTGAGAGACACAGAGAGAGCGAGAGAGGCAGAGACACAGGCAGAAGGAGAAGCGGGCTCCATGCAGGAAGCCCGATGTGGGACTTGATCCCTGGGCCCCAGGGTCACGCCCTGGGCCAAAGGCGGCGCTAAACCGCTGAGCCACCTGGACTGCCCTATATGTAACATTTAATATATACATATATATGTGTATATACATATACACATCATGTTGCTTCTGTTTTTTCTGGAATACCCTAACATAGGTACCTTGTGGCTTCCCTCAACCCTACCCACATCTTTGCTAATTCCATTCGTTTATTAAATGCTCCTCAAATTATATAACATGAGAGCTCCAGCCTCCCGCCTGCTCTGAATATCTTCTGTGGGCTTGCACCATGATTCCAGGCCTCCCTGGAAACTGCCCGGGTACCCAACCCTTGGAAACCAGGCCCCAAATGACTGTTGGGTTTTCTTGCTTCTGTGGAGGATTCAGTCTGTTGGGCCCTATGGGGTTAGAATTGTTTGTTTATTTAAAGTGAGAACAAGACATTCTTTTTTTGAGAGAGAGCGTGTGAGCAAGGCGGAGGGGTGGGGTGTGGGGAGGAGGGGCAGAGGGAGAGGGAGTGAGAGAATTTTAGGCAGTTTGGAGTCCAACACAGGGCTCGATCTCACGACCCTGAGATCATGACCTGAGCCGAAATCGAGAGTCGGACACTTAACCGACTGAGCCACCCAGACGCCCCAGAACAAGATATTCTTGTCCTGCCAACTTCCAGGGCAAAAGAGGCCTACATTTCCAGTGCAGCAGATTCATTTCTATCTGGTTTGTAGCCAAGTCAGAGTCACTCCCTGGTACCAGGAAAGGAGGCCACGCTTCTCTCTGTCTGTGGAGGTTTCATGACCCATGCCCACTTTAAGGGGGAAGAACACGGAGGCCTGAGGATTGGCTTACCTGGGGTCTCATGGCAAGTCAGCCACCAAGAAGCCAGGACTCCTCTGACAGCTTCTGTTTTCTGACAGGGCTCCCTTGTTCCATTCATGGAGGATGGTGGCTGTTTTCTGATATCGCAGTGGTCTGCCCAGTAAGGCAGAGTCAGCCATCCTGTTCTGTACCCCAGGGTCTGTACAATGACCTCCAGAAGGGCTGGGGTGATTGCAGAGACTATCTGGCTGCCCGGGAAGAGCCACTGGGCCCCACTGTCCATGAGGGGACCGATCGGGGCCTCACTGTGCCATCAGGATCATGCCATCTGTGGCCCAGGGAAATAACTTTGGTTCTTACAGCCAGTGAAGCAGGCATGCAGATGGGGATACTGAAGCCTAGTAGCTGCCCAGAGTCGCATGGCAGCATGTGGCTGGCAGAGAGGAGGAGGCAGGACTGAGCACCACTCATCATCACTGATGGACCTAGGTCCATCTATAGAGGAAGCAGGGCCCCACAGCCACAGGTCTCATGGCTTTAAGTTTACATGAGCTTCTGTTAAGGTATGTCAGGGTCCTGGGGTGGGGTGAAGGTCCCCAGATCCCCCTCTGCATCGCCCCAGAAGGGGCAGATCACAAAGAGGCTGGCATGGGAGGATCTGAGGGACAGGTACGGAATTCTAGGGGTGGAGTCTGGAGTATCTTGAGTCCTCATAAGACTCAGGCAGGCTGGAGGGGGCACACCTGCGGGAAGAGGGTGGGGGGAATGATGGGTACCAGAGACACTTCCTTCTACAGCTTCAACGGCAGCCCAAGCCCAGGCTCTGGGCACAATGTTGGAAGTCACACTTCATTTCAGCTTCCAGTTGACCCTCAACTAACCCCAGGGCCATGGTTCCTGGTCATCTCCTTCTCTGCTCTGGCTTCTTGTTCTTACCAGAACAAGCCATCCAGGTGGAGCTGGACATCCAGGGGAGGCTCCCAGTCAGCCTTGAACCTAAGGGCCCTGCCCCTAGAATGGCTTCTTTGGACCCTCTAACCAGAATCTGCTTCAGAGCAGGGCCTGGGGCTCCTGTTCTCTGCCTAGAAAGGTAGTGGTTACACTCTTGGCTGAAATATATCAGGCTAATTGTTTGTCCCCTTTTAGACTCAGTTTTCTAGTCTTTGGAATAGAAATAGAAGAGTAGTCACCGCACAGGGTTGTCCTAAACACACACAGTATTTAGCATGGTGCTTGGCATTCAGGAAGCGTCAATCCATGGCAGTGGTCGTGGTTAGTGCTGCTTCCCCCATTGCAGGACCAGGGTGTCTGTCTGTCTTAGGTCGTATTTCTTTCATCTGCCCTTTACCCTTCTCAGTCACCTCTCTCCTCTCACAGGGGATGTGCTCATCGACCTCAGTCCGGGCCATCCATCGGCCAAGTGCCTGAGTATACCTTCAGGAACATCATTCCTTCCTGGTTCACTGTCTGGTAGATGGACCCAAGAGCTGGAAGGGAGCACGCAGGACACAGGACTTGGGGAGGGGGGTTCTCTGGGGGGGCTGAGCTTCAATTTCCCTTCTCAGAGGCCTCTCTGCCCTCTCTGTTGTCCCTGACATTTATTTATTTATTTATTTATTTATTTATTTATTTATTTATTTGAGACACACAGAGAGAGGCAGAGGCATAGGCAGATGGAGAAGCAGGCTCCATGTAGGGAGTCTCATGTGGGACTTGATCCCAGGACTCCAGGATCATGACCTGAGCCACAGGCAGATGCTCAACCACTTAGCCACTCAGGTGCCCTGTCCCTGACATTTTCAAGACAGTAGGCTCCTTTGGGTGGGACAGCAGATGGGCCCCCTAATTGCAGGATGATAGCACTTTAAGGGGGCAAGTTTCTTATCGTAGGACTGCACTAAGATGTGATGTAGCCAGGCACCACGATCACTGAAGACTAGATGGAAAGATCTTTCCTCCCTCCCTCCCTCCCTTCCTTCCTTCCTTCCTTCCTTCCTTCCTTCCTTCCTTCCTTCCTTCCCTTCCTGCCTTCCTGCCTTCCTTCCTCTCTCATCTATTTTTCCTTTTCCCCTTCATTTGTCTTTTCCCGTTGTGACAATATTACATATCCATCCATCCATCCATCCATCCATCCATCCATCCGCCTGTCTGTCCAGCCTATCTGTCCACCCATCTTTTCTTCTTCCCTTTATTAACTACATTTGTTGTGATGATATTACATGTAGGGCTATGAACTCCCCACCCAACCTGACTACTCCGATATGATACTTACATGTGCTTTCCCCCTATTCCTTGCCCTCTCCCACCCCCACCTGAGATCGCTAATGTGAATTTTATATTTATCATTCTCTTGCTTTTCAAAAATAATTGTTATCACCCATTCATCTAAACTGTCAAAGTATGTCCCCAACTTGCGTGGGGCATACTTACCCTACAAAATGATTTATTGTTTGTCTGAGATTCTGATTTAACTGGGTGGGTGTTCTGTATTTCATCTGGCAATTCTGTTTCAGATCTGGTTGTTTGGCCCTCAAGGGGAAGAGCACAGGCTGGGAGTCAGGGCTGTTGAGAGCACAGAAGGGGCCTTTGCATGAATTAGTGAATTAGGAAAAGATGCTCCTAGAGATGGACAGATTTTAGAAAGGTGCCCTCTGGGCTGATCAGTTGGGGAATGTATTCCCTTCTCCCTCTGGAAGGACTATGAGAACAAGGTACCCCTTTTGAGCAGACCAATGAGAGAAAAGTGCCCTATCCTTACAGCTCATTTGGTCCCCTAAGTACTTTTCATTCTCCTTTCTCCTAGGCCGTGCACCTTTGTGTGGGGTATGCTCTGCACAGCTGGACCCAGCATCCCCGGTAAGAGTCAGGAGACCTGGATTCTAGTCTCAGCCCTGCTACTAATTGGCTGGATGACCTTGGGTGAGTCTTTTTCTTTCTTCAGGCCTCATATTTCCTTTCTGTGAAGTAGGGGTAATGGGATCCCCTCTAATAATCTACAAGAAAATTCTAGGAGCAGGAAATCATTGATGTGAAAGTGCTATGACAAGTAAAAGATTTTGCTCAAATGACTGTTGACATCGTTTCATAGGGATCTGGAACAGCCCCTTGAAATGACGGCGTCCAATCTCTTTGTTCTAGAGTTCAAGAAACTGAGGTCCAGAGAGGGTATGTGACTTGCCCAGAGACACACAGCAAGCTGGTGAGAGATGGGAGTGACAATGCTGGTGTCCCTACCCTCTCTTCCACTAGGTGTCCCCACAAGCTTGGAAAGGAGCAGAAGCCCCTCCCTCCGTTTGGGTCTCTCCAGCATTGGTTTGGTCAGCAACAGCAGCTCCAGCCCCTCCCACAATGTGTATCTATCTGAGTAGACCCCTCTCTAGACTTCTCTGGAGAGGCATCACGTATGGGGAGGTTTTAGAAATGCTTGTGGCGGAGCGATCAACAGGCAGAAGGTGGTGGGGTGCCCTCAGTATGAGACCCTTGGGTGGGAGCGGTACCCTCAGACACAGCACATGCATGGCCTGCTGGGACTTAGCTGGACACGAGAGAAGTCACCCTGCACCCACCCTCATGTCTCAAACCTCTTTCACACGCTCCTACGTGGGATCTGAGGGGAGCTGTGTGACAGCCTGTCCTTAGAGGTCAGTGCCTCAGTTTCCATTTCCAGCATGCACTGGCCTCCATGCGACAGCTGCTTCTGACACCCTTGTGGGAAGACTGGGAGAGCACGTGTACAGCATGATGGTTGCAGGCACCCCATCCGAGGCCCGAGGAGGAAGGGCTCTCAGCTCTCGGGCCCTCCCAGTGCCGTGAACTCTGTCTCATGTCGGGCTCACCAGGCTCACCTCAGGCCAGTTTTCTTCCCTGCCACCGCTCTTTGGCAGCAGTCTGTTTGGGACTTTCCCTGCCTTGTTCTATACCCTTCTTCCCTCCCAACAATTCTTTGTATTCCTATGAGATATTTTGTATGAGTTTTGCAGATGCAGCCCTCCTCCTGCCATTTCGTCTTTTTTTTTTTTTTTAAGATTTTATTTATTTATTCATGAAAGACACAGAGAAAGAGGCAGAGACATAGGCAGAGGAAGAAGCAGGCTCCCTGTGGGGAACCTGATGCGGGACTCGATCCCAGGACCCCAGAATCATGATCTGAGCCAAAGGCAGATGCTCAACCACCGAGCCACCCAGACGTCCCTCTCCTGCCATTTCTAGAGCATTTATTATAACAGTATTGAACTTGAGTGCCCACCCTAGAGGACAGGGATAGACAACAAACACCTAGATCATGGGCTAATATTAACAGCTGGCACCCTCATAGCACTTATTAAGTGCCAGCCCCTTTTAAAAATTATTTATTTTAAAAATTGTGGTCAAATACATATAAAATTTACCATCTTAATCATTCTAAGTGTATAGTTCAGTGGTATTAAGTAAGTACATTCATGTTGTTGTGCAAACTGCTCCACCACCCATCTCCAGAACACATACATCTTTCTAAGCTGAAACTCTGTCCCCATTCAAAAACAACTCTCTGGACACCTGGGTGGCTCAGCAGTTGAGCATCTGCCTTCGGCTCAGGACGTGATCCTGGAATTCCGGGATCGAGTCCCACATCGGACTCCCTGCATGGAGCCTGCTTCTCCCTCTGCCCATGTTTCTGCCTCTTTCTGTGTCTCTCATGAATAAATAAACAAAATCTTTTTAAAAACCACCCCGAACCAAAAAACAACTCTCTGCCTTCCTGCTGGCAACTACCATTCTCCCTTCTACCTGTATAAATGTGACTACTCTAGGTACCATACATAAGTAGAATCATGCGGTATTTTCTTTTTGTGGCTGGTTTATTTCACCAAGCATGGTTCTTTCTTTCTTTCTTTCTTTCTTTCTTTCTTTCTTTCTTTCTTTCTTTCTTTCTTTCTTTCTTTCTTTCTTTCTTTCTTTCTCTTTCTTTTTTAAAGATTTATTTATCCATGAGAGACACAGAGACACAGGCAGAGGGAGAAGCAGGCTCCATGCAGGGAGCCTGATGTGGGACTTGATCCCAGGACTCCAGGATCACACCCTAGGCCGAAGGCAGGCATTCAACCACTGAGCTACTCAGGGATCTCCAAGCATGATGTTTTCAAGTTTCATCCAAGCTATAGCATATCTAAGAATTTCCTTCCTTTTTAAGGCTGGATAATATTCCATTGTATGGAATACCCACCACACTATGTTTATCCATGCATTCACCGGTGGGCACTTACATCATTTCCACCTTTTGGCTATTGTGAATAACATTGCTATGAGGCCAACCACTTAAAAAAAATGTAAAACTCATTTAATTCTCACAATAGCCCCATGTGGAAGGTATTGCTTTTAATCTTCATTTTACAGGTGGGGAAACTGAGAGAAGTTAAAAGATTTGCTCAAACCACACAGCTACAAAAGAAGCTGAGCCAGGCTTCTGCATCCAGGCAGTGTAGCTCAAAAGCCTGAGAGTCTCCCCTGCAGCTCACACCATCACCTCATAGAGTGCCAGGAGAGCGTGGAGCTGGGCCTGGGGGAATTCCTGGAAGGCTTCCTGGAAGTGACCATTGAGCTGGGTTTTAAGAGTGAGTTGTTCACTAACAACGTTTAATGGAGAGGAGAAGGCCTAGCCATTTCTGGCAGAGGGAAAAACTTGTGTGATGTGACTAATAATACAAGGACCGAGGCCCACTTCGCAGGCACGGCCCCTGTGGTCCTGCAGTGGATCAGATAAGACAAGACACAGGCTGCTGGCTATAGATACTCAGGAGATTTCCCACTCTCCACGCCTCCACCCGATCATATTATGGGAATCAAGTACCATCCTAGGCCAAGCCAGACTTGGAGAGAAGCTTCCACAAAGACTCTATAGCTTCCTAAAGCATATCAACTTCCCCAATATCCTCCCTCCCCAAGATTGTAACACCCCACATCCTAGTGGAGGTGGAGGTGGTGGGTGGAGTGGGAGACAAGGAAGAAAAGACACAGTGATGGGATCTGTAGCTGTTGTCATTTGTGCCCTTAAATGCAGACCCATCTTGCCCTAGTGCCTTCAGGGCAAATGGAGATCCCCAGGCTCTATCGGAGAACTGACAAGTCCAGCCATCTTGCTACTCCATGCTAATTTCAAAACCTCCAAATCTCTTTTCCCTCCAGAGCTCTGAAAAAGCCCAAGGTCAAGAGAAACAGTTATTTACCACAGGCATTTAAATTTGCTTATCTAGGAAGGAAGGAACAAAGTTTGGACATTCTGGTTATCTCAGCTTAAATCAGCTTAAATGTCAGCATAGAGGCCACGGGAGAGGTTCCGTAGGCTATTGTCATCCCTAATAGGAAATGGCATTGAGATTTTAAGTTGTGCACAGGCATGGAAGCGAGATTGGCCCAGGTATGTTTGGGGATCGAGGTCTGCAGGGTATGGGCCTCTGAGCAACGTGCATGTCCAGGCACACCACTGGGTGTGTTGTGTGTACAGTAAATGCTTGAGGTGGAGAGGGTGCCATGATTTGAGATCCCAATAGAAAGGACCGAGGGTGTAGAAATATGCCATTTTGAAAGGAAACATCAGTGTGCCAAAGATTGTTCGTTGTCCTCCCGGGTCCATTGTAGCCATCCTTCCTTTCATAGTAATAGAATTTTTTAGCTGGGCACATGGCTGCCAAATCAAAACTACATTTCCCAGCCTCCTTTGCAGCTGAGTGTGACCAAGCAAGGGAGTTCTGATCATAGGGATGTAAGTGGAGTGTTCTGTGCCAGCTTCTGGAAAACTTCTTCAAGATGTGGTACATATGGACTCTTTGCTTTTTATTCTTCATCCTTTATCTTGCTACCTGGAACATGGGTGCTTCCATCGTGGTCAAGGCCATACAATGATGGAGAAACAAGAGAGAAAGAAATGGGGGAACCCAATATTGTGTGGCACTGTGTGAGTCCTGGATTTCTATAAAAGACAAACGAAATTGGATTTTCTTAAAGTCACTGATGTTGTTGTTCTTCTTATTATTTTGGCAGGATACCATTTCTGCGGTATTGTCTCTTTCAGTGCATAAGGAGGGACATGATGTTGATCTGTCCCATTGTTGGTGATGGTGACTCTGATCACTTGGGTGAATGTCATAGGGGCCAACTTTCTGTATTCTAAAGTGACATTTTTTTCCCATTTATAGAAGTGCTTTGAGATTATATAAATGTCCTGTTCTCATCAAACTTTGACCCATTAGTTTAAGCATCCATTGATGATTCCTGCGTGAATGAATGATTATTATGCTAGTTGTCAAATGGTTATTTGCCAATTCCATCTTTCTATTTGCCAATTCCAACATTCTTTCTATGTTTATTAGTTGACATTCAAATATGAGGAAGAACTTCCTTCCTTCCTTCCTTCCTTCCTCCCTCTGCCTGGATGGCCCTGTTGCACAGACCTGCACAGATGGCAAGACCCATCACCCTGGGACTCAGGAGGTCTCATGTGCTTTGGGCTGAATGAAAGGCCAAATCTCACCATGGTTGTGGCTGTCGCACTTCATCTTGCTGGGGCCTGGCTGAGGGTGGGTCTTCCATCTCCAATCTCACATTAGTGGCCATATGAAGTAGAGATTGGGAGGTGGCCAATGAGGTGGGGCTGTGTGGAGAGTTTGGAGAGGAACTGCTCCTTCATGTTGCCAAGGACAATAACCTGGAATGGACTCCCCGTCCTGACCTCTGGGAGTGGTGGCCAGATGGCTGGGAAGGACTGAGGGTCATGTCATTAAAAGGACTCTCACAATGTCCTTCCAACCCAGCTGGTCTAGACATGTTACACCTGGTCAGATCCATGCTCCCACCTCTGTTCTCTGGAGCCCGCTGACCCAGGTAAATGCCCAGTCCTGTCCTGCTCTCAAGGAGCCGAGGTTGGAAGGGGATCCATTCAGTCAGTCCCAATCTGGAGCATCTTGGAGGAGGCAGCACATGAACCACAACTCTCACAACATAATGCAGCAGGCCTGTTCTAAGGCCCATACCACGCCAGCTGGACCCTGCTCCAGAGCCCCGTGGGGCACCAGGAAGAAGCCAAGGACCCCATAAACTCCTGTGGTCAGACTCATACAAATGACACAAACTCAGATGCCTAGAGCCACTGCTGAACAGAGATGCCTATGATTTTACACATGCACGTGTGTGTATGCACACACGGCACAGAACCCTGTGTTATGAGACAAAGTCATCTAAATTGTCCCTCTGTTCCCCTTTCCTCCCCCCCCTTCCTTTGGACCTCAGGGGCATAGAATTAATAATATGCCGTGGTTCATGACATCCTCCTCAAATCAGTCCCTGCAAGGCCATCTTTTATTAAACTAATGCATTGATAGAAACGCTGTAACAAATGCCCTTGTGACATCTAGAACATTAAAATTACTTATATCTACCCATGTGGTTCTCCCCTACCCTGTGCTCCATCCTCCCCCTTCTGAATCATGCGGTCTTTGCTCCCTTGCTCTTTTTTTTTTTTTAAGATTTTATTTATTTATTCATGGGAGACAGAGAGAGAGAGAGAGAGAGAGAGAGAGGCAGAGACACAGGCAGAGGGAGCAGCAGGCTCCATGCAGGGAGCCCGACGTGGGACTCCATCCCTGGTCTCCAGGATCACGCCCCAGGCTGAAGGCAGCGCTAAACCACTGAGCCACCCGGGCTGCCCCCTTGCACTTTTTTTTTTTTTTTAAACTTTACCGGAAAGCATTATATTTTATATCCCTACAAGTTCTGATTTTCTGGTTGAAGTTGTTTTACGTTTACGCTGCATGTAGTCTTTTGGGAATTAACTTTTCCCACTCAGTTCCATTGCTGAAAGCTCAGCGAGTTAACTTAGGGGAAGAGATTACAGCTGATCACCGTGAGGCCGATGCTCTTGGTGGCTAATGCCAGTTTCGTGCTAGTCTGTGGCATGGAGAAATTCTATTTGCTGGGTACTGGGGTCATACTCTATAGCTTTGATTTACTCAGCAGCTCCATTTTACGGCACTCGGAAAAGCCTATTTTTCTTTCTTTCTTTTTTTTTTTTTTAAAGATTTTATTTATTCATTCATAGAGGCACAGAGAGAGAGGCAGAGACACAGGCAGAGGGAGAAGCAGGCTCCACGCAGGGAGGCCGACGTGGGACTCGATCCAGGGTCTCCAGGATCACGCCCCGGGCTGCAGGCGGCGCTAAACCGCTGCGCCACCGGGGCTGCCCCCAAAGCCTATTTTTCTTTGGGAATGCTTATCGATATTTATAATGATTGGGTCCTTATTTCCAGGACACCTGTACAACGCTTGGCGCTCAATTACTGGCAGTGTCATTATGGGACGGCAGGCACTAAGCGGGTGAGGCCCTTGTCCTTTAATTTCTGCACGGAGCTCACAGGGACCCGCCCAGCGCAGGCCGCCCAGGTCCCCGGGCCTCAGTGGGCCCAGGAGCCAGCTGCGGGGGGTCCCCCGGGGCCGAGGCAGGCCTCCCCCCGCTCCCCGCCGCGGGCCATCAGGGGCGCGCGCCGAGCCGAGGCTGGTGCGGAGCCGGGAGCTGAGCCGCGCAGGACGCTCCTCCCCTGGCGCCCGCCCTCCCAGCCCGCGGGCTCCGGGGAAGGGGAGGAGCGCTCCCGGCTCCGGGGACACGGTCGCCACGGCAACGCGGCCCTACCCGCCCCAACGGACCGGGGCCCGGGCTGCGGCGTCCGGCCTCGTCGGCAGAGCCGGCGGCATGGACAGCCTCTTCGTGGAGGAGGTGGCCGCCTCCCTGGTCCGGGAGTTCCTCAGCAGGAAGGTAGGTCGCGCCGCCGGCGCCGCTCGGGGCCGCTGCCCCAGGGAGGGGGCGCCGGACCCGCACCTCCGCGCGGGGGGAGCCGCCGCCGCCGCCGCCGCCGCAGCCGCCCGGCCCGGGATGCCCGACGGGAGCGCCTCTAGCCCGGGGCCGGCCGAAACTACATTTCCCAGGAGGCATCGCGGGGCCCGCGCAGCGCCCGCCGCCCCGCCGCCCGCCCCGCCGCCCCGCGCTGGCAGCCGGTCTCGCCTCTGCACGGGGGCGGCGGCGCGGGCCTCCCCGCCCCCCCCCGGGCCTCCCTCCCCGGCCTCCCCCGGGGGCACAGCCGCCGCCTCGTCGCGGCCGGGACCGGCCTCCCCGCTCCCGGGTGGTCGAGCCCTTGAGTCGTGCGTGGTCCCCGGCGGCGGCGGGAGCCCAGAGGCTGCAGGCCGCGGCGGCGCGCAGCTTGCCCCGGGTCGCAGCGGGAGAGTTTTCCGGGAGGCCCTTAAGCATCATCATGTGCAGCGGAGGTGGGGACTCCGTGGGAGACAGAGGTCGCTGCAGGTGACTGCGGAAGCCTCTGCCGCCTTCTGACCCCTTCCCTAGGGCTCGGCACTGGGTGGCTCAGTTGGTTAAGCATCTGCCTTCAGCTGGGGTCGTGACCCCAGGGAGCTGGGATGGAGCCTCCGCACTGGGCCCCCTGCTCACTTGAGCAGGGCGCCGGGGCGGTGTCTGGATTAAACAAACACACGAGCAAAATCATTTTTTTGGGGGGGCGGGGGCGGAAAAGGGGAAGGGCCTTGGAATCAGGTGGAGGGGTTCAAATACCGGCAACCGGTTAGCAGAGTGTGAGCCTGGGTGCGTCACACTGCCTCAGTTTCCTTATTTGTAAAACAGGATTGATAAGACCCACCCTTTGCAGATTTATGATGAGGATTAATAATAACATATGGGCAGTCCCCAAGCATTGTATCTGGCACCTAGTAGGTACCTGTAGTCAGCGTTGTCTTTACCTCTCGCCCCTCTTGTGCAGGTTTTCAAAGTGTCTTTCTTTGCTTCTTAGTAATGTTTTTTTTAATTTAAAAATTATTATTATCATTTTAACAAAGATTTTATTCACTTATTCATGAGAGACAGAGAGAGAGAGAGAGGCAGAGACACAGGCAGAAGGAAAAGCAGGCTCCATGCAGGGAGCCTGACGTGGGACTCGATCCCGGGACTCCAGGATCATGCCCTGGGCTGAAGGCAGGCGCCAAACCACTGAGCCACCCAGGGATCCCCATTGCCTCTATTAAAAAAAAAAAAAATAAATGCAATGTGGCTTCATTGTATCTGCTCTGTGTTTCAGGCTAATTGACCTTCCATCACCAAGTCTTGGCTGCACATCTGATGTCAATGGCACGCCCTGGGAGGCTGCCCACTATCATTTCTTTGAAGCCTGGGTCACCAAGCAAAACTCTGTTTTCCTCTTGCCTTTCCTTTCTTAAGAGTACAAATGAAACCCAAAGTCCTCCCTGGATATCTAAGGCTCCTCTATAGCTCCACCCCAGTGTACCACCCCAGTGTGGGTTCCAGCTTCTCCCACATGCTTTCGCCTGTTCTATCCACGGCCCACCCCAGGTCTGTTTCCTTCAGGAAGTCTTCTTGGATAACTTCCATCGGAATAACTGACTTACCTTGTCTGTGGCTTGCTCACTGGTGCTCACATTATAATTTATATGTCTGCCTGTCTCACCCACGAGACCAGTCCGCAGAGCTGACACCTGATCTGGGTGGAGCCTTGGCCGTGTCTGGTTCACCCGGCCCTTCTCCCTCCCGTTTTTCATCTGGGCACACTAAAGCCCTGACCTGACCAAGGAGTTGCCCACAGTCACTCAGAAAGTTGTGGAGAGGTGGGACTGCCATGTAGTCCAGCTGTACTTTCCTCGTCAGCTTCTTTCTGCTCTGGTGCAGAGACCACGTACTCCCCTCAGGGCTTGGCACAAGGCCGGTATAACCTAGATTTCCCATCATGATGTGAGGTGCCTTCTGGTTGCCTGTTTGTTTTCTCAGATCCTCGTAACAGGCCCGAAAGACAGGAATACTTACTCCGTTTCATGTAAGATGATCATGAAACTAGGGGGCAAAGAAACTTGCCCACAGTGAGCAAGTTAGATCTTGTCATGCCTTGACTCAAAACTCTCTATGAGCTTCCTGCTACAAGCAGCATAAAATCCAAGGGAAGGCCTCACCGCCTCACCTGGGCTACGAGGCTCTCTCTGACCCTGTGCAGGCGGTGCCTCCGACCTCATCTGCCACGACTGCCTCCTCTGCCCTCTCCCCTACATCGTACCCAGCTACGCTGGCCCCCTTCTAAGTGTGGGCTGCCCTCGGAGAGTCATGAGCATCTCCTGCAATGTCAGGGTGCTCCAGGGTGGCTCTTCTTGTGCCCCAGCCTCCCTCTCCTGCAGTCACTTGTTCCCATCCTACTTATGCCACCTTTCCAAGCGGGCATGTCCTGGGCCTGTGGTCACCAGTACCCTTCCTGTAATCTGTGCAAGCAGTCTGTCATCATCACTTGCAGCTTGCCTCCTTAGCAGCCCGCCCATCATAAACTGTTCTTCAGTCTCACTCACATCTGCATTCCATAGTTCCTGCCAACTTTTCCCGGGGCCCTCCAGTCCTGTTGTGACCTCTCCCCACTTCTTACCCTCCCGTCGTTATAATCCCACCTTCAACAACATGCTCACCTCCCTTGCCCTTCACTTCTTTCATCATGTTCCCTCCGCCAACCCCCCAGCCCTCCGAGTTTTCAGATTCCCTTCGGCCTCCTCCATGCCTGCCCCTGCAGTGCCGAACGGGGCTGGAGAGAAACACGGCAGCATGCGGATGGTTTCAGGCCCCCCAGCCCCCTGAGGCCTCAGGCATGGCTGCCCTCCTGGTTAGAGCTCCCCAGCCTGCCCCCTCTCTCTGCTCTGGGATGGCTGTTTCACACCTGCCCTCTCATCTAAGCCCACACAACAACTTCCCTGTTCTCATCGCACCAAGCAAACAAGCAGTTTTGAGAACCTCCCCCAGCACACACACACAGGCTGTACCACTCCAGTTATGAACCTTCCTGGGCCTGGACCTTCCCTCTGCCTCCCTGCTGCTCTTACCAGGTTGTTCTCCATGCTCCTGGGAAAGGCCAGCCCCTCCCTGCGTGCCATCCCCTCTTGCCTGCGTGAGGGCACTGCAGCAGTTCTCTCTCTCCGTTGCATATATATTTTGTCTTCTCTACTGTCGTTCCTACAGAACCCCTTCTTGATTCCCAGGTCCCTCCAGCTACTGGGTCATTTTTCTTCTCCCTCTTACAGCCAAACCCCATGAAAGAACTATGTGTGCTCTGATCCTCATCCTTCCTGCTTGCTCAAGCCTGCTCTAATCAGGCTTCTGTCCCCACTGATCCATGGAAGCAACTCTTGTCAAGTTAGTTTATCAATGACCTTTAACTATAGTTCCCACACTTCTTGATCTAATACTGTGTTTGGCACAGCTGTTTTGTGCCCTTCTTTCTGGAAACTCATTCCGCTTGGCTTCTGGAGGCCACCTTCTGCATTCTGTCCTCTGACCTCTCGGGGTGTTTGCTGGTCCCCCTCATTTCCTGGAGCTGTGCTGGGGGACTCAAAGACTCAGTGTTCTCTTCTCTTCTTCACTCATTTTCCAGGTGCCTCCTCCAGCCTCCTGGATTCCAGGGCCATCAACATGATGACAATTCCCAAATGCCTGTCTGGCCAAGATCTCTCCCCGAACTCTTACATTCTTACCAACTGCCAATTTTACATTTTCCGTTGGGTATACAATGAATATCTTAACATGTCCAAAACCCAATTCTTGATCCCCTCTGTGTCTTGCAGCTTTTCCCATTTTGATAGGCAGTGTCACCATCTTTCTGGTCACTTGGGCCGAAAGCTTTGCAGTCGTTCCTGGCTTTTCTCCCTCTTGTATACCCCACATCCAGTCCATTAGTACATCTGTTGGCTTTACCCCCAGAGCATATACAGCATGCAGCCACCTCTTTCTACTTGTGCTGCAACTGCCCTAGTCCAAGCCACCTCTGTCTTTCATGTGAGTTGTCCCACAGCATCCTAACTAGTTTCTGCTTAAATCCTTGCCTCCAAAAATCTGTTCCCAACCTAGCAGCCAGTGATCCTTTACAAATACAAGCTCCTGTTTTCACCCTGCCCCTACCTGCCGCCCCCCCCCCCCCCCCCCCCCCCAAGATTTCATCGAAGTCAACAAGGCCTTTCCTTTTCAGGCTCTAGGCAACCTCTCTGACCTCATTTCCTGCCATTTCCCCCTGGCCACGTGGCTCTAGCTGCACTGGCCTCAGGGCCTTTGTACTTGCTTTTTCTTGCCATGAACATACTTCCCTGAACTGTCTGCATGGCCTGTTCCCCTACTTCCCTCACATCCCTGCTCTAATGTCACCTAATCACGAAATCTTTCCTGATTTTTGTAAAGTATCAAACCTCCTTGCACCCCCTCCTGGTCCTTTCTGTTTCCTGCTCTGCTACACTTCTTTTCCCCACAGCATATTAGAGTTGTTGGCTTTCCCCCATAGAATGTAAGCTCTGTGAGGGCTAGGACTTTGATCTGTTTACTCCTCTGCCTCCAGCAGCTGAACTAGTAGACTAGTGGTTCATTCCCTTCATTTGACAGATGGGAAAACCGGAAGACAGGAGTGAGCCTGCAGATGATGCTCAATAAGTAGCTGACTATCTAACAGTGTCCTTCTCTGTGTCTCTGCTCTCATTTTATTTGTCTGCATAGTAGTGCACGTCAGCAGCTGCCTGCTGTACATTTACCCCTGTTTGTGGTCCACTTCCCCAACAGAATGTCAGCTCTGTGAAGGGGTGAAGTTTGTCTTATTCCATTGGTATCTCCTGCATCTAGAACAGCCTGCTGCATCGTAGGTACATGGGAAATGTTTGTTGAGTGATAAAGATTAAGCGGACCTGGATGGGACTGAGGACTGGCTGATTCCTGAGGGATCCTTGTCCACTCCCGCAGTGGCTTCCAAATGTCAGTGTGTACCACCATCCTGGGGAGTTTGTTAAGTGTGCCAAGACTTGCTGATCTGAACTCCTGACAGACATAAAGAGTTATCCAGCAGAGGGGGACTCTCATGGTTTCTGCCTTGCTCTCATTGGCTGGAAAGCTGTGGGGAAACCCAGATGCAATGTAGGTGCTTGCTGTGACCTCCTCCCTCTAACTCCCAGTTCATTCTCCTTAGGGCACCCAGGTATGCCTCTGCCTTTCCCCCAACATGCACACCCATTTCTTTCTGTTCCTCCTCCCTAGGACTTCCTTTTTATTCTCTTTGTTTCAAGGTTGTGTTCATATCTCTTTTTTTCACAAATTCTGCTTCCCTCAGTTAATGACAGGAAGCAGGTTTTGTCTTGTTTTCCCATCAGTGGGAGTCTCTGTAAGATTGTGAACACAAAACCTGGGTGAGATGTTGAGGCCTGACTAGCACGAGGGGCTGGATCCACGAAGCGCAAAAGGCTCCCTTAGCACCACGCTGAGCTGTTTGTGAGGTATCTCTTCCTCCTCTGTGTTGGGTGATCACCATGGTCCAGTGGGGTGGGCAGGCCCCAGCTTCTGTGGTTAATTTTTGGATGAAGAAGCCAGGCTCATAGTAGGGAATAGCACTTGCCATCGCTGGAGTGTCTTCATTGGGCCTTTTGGGAGGTGAGGACTGGATGATGGCAAGTGGCTTCACTGGGACCTCAGCAAACGTTTACCACGTGCTTCCAGGGGCTTCAGTCCTGGCATTGCTGACTCACAGGCTGGGATGGTCAGAGCCCCCTGCTCTGTGATTCTCCTGTGTTACCTGGGCAGATCAGTCCTTGCTCTTACCCAAGAAAAGAAAGGAATTGTTATTGACCTTTTGCTTATTTTTTTCCTTTTATTTATTTTTAAAGCTTCATATTCTGTGGCTCCAAATCTAGTGCAAACCCAGGGCTCCAGCCTTAGGTGAATCAGTTAGTTACCTGAACCTCACTTTCCTTTTCTATAAAATGGGCCAACAGCTCCAACCTTAACTCGGGCCATAGAGTTATTTTAAGATTCAGAATAATAATAATAGTGAAGATGTCAAGTGTAAAGCTTATATAAAAATAAACTCCTTTATTTAAAAAAAATATTTTATGTATTTATTTTAGAGAGAGAGTGAGAGCCAGAGAGATCACAGAGGGAGAGGAAGAAGCAAGCTCCCCACTTAGCAGGGAGCCCGAGGCGGCGCTCGATCCCAGGACCCTGAGATCAACCCTCTGAGCCTCCCAGGCACCCTTCACTTCTTTTTTAAATGATTTTATTTATTTATTTGACAGAGCACAAGCAAGGGGAGGAAAGGGAGAAGCAGAATCCCCGCTGAGCAGGGAGCCTGATGTGAGACTCGATCCCAGGACCTGGGGATCATGACCCCAGCCAAAGGTGGCCCCTTAACCGACTGAGCCATCCAGGGGCCTAAAAATAAATTCTTAAGTCAGTTTTTGGTCCTTGTAATTTCCTTGCAAGGAAGGCAGGATAGGCAGGATAGGAATGATCATAATGAGCATCAACAGTCTTTTATTTATAACCTACATCAGAGAACGGAAGCTTTTGATTTAAAATGAAAATAATGATTCAGATTTCTTCCTGCAGGGCTTAAAGAAGACATGTGTGACCATGGACCAGGAACGCCCACGCTCTGACCTCAGCATAAACAGCAGAAATAATCTCCGCAAGGTTTTGCATCTTGAGTTTCTCTACAAGGAGAACAAGGTACGTGCTTTGTAAGGTGTGGTGTAATGTTCTGGAACTGAGCTTGGCAATGTCAGAGCACTGGCGGGGCCCTGCCAAGCTGTCGGAGACGGTGGTGGCAGGAGGCTTGCTGTGCCTGCGGCCAGGGGAGCAGCAGACCCGGCCAAGTGCTGACAAATCCCGAGTGTGAGTTGGGTTTCCAGCCTCATGGAGGCCCTAGGCTGCCCCCCCGGGGCCTGTTGCGCATGTGTGGCGGGAAGCTCACCTTGAACCCGGGCCCTTGACAGTTACTCCCTGTGCTCCCTCCTCCCCTAGGAGGCTGTTTTTAGCCAGACCGTACTTAGGAATATCATATTCGGTTATACTCAAATTTTCCATTCCCTGCCCATGTAAAATTTTCCTTCTTCAAATCTGAGTAATAGCTTATTTTTAAGTCTACTGTGACATTTAATTTAGGCAGAAACGGGGCTTGGGCTCAGCTAACCCTGGTGCCTTGGATTGGGGAGGGTGGGGGGCTTCCCTGATCCCTCAGCCCCACCACCTCCCCCCAACCCTGTAGTTGTCCTTTGTCGTGCTCAGCACACTTATAATAGAGTATGTATAATAGAGTATGTCGTGCTCAGCACACTTATAATAGGTTGTTTAATTACCATCTGCCTCCCCACCACTTTGGATGCAGCAGGAGACCCGAGACTGGCGTCCCTTTTGTTCACTGTTGTGTCCGTGTACTTAGCCTGTTGCCCAAGGACATAGCAAATAGTCTCTATATGTGTTTGTGGATTATATCATTGGCCGACTGACTGAATGAAGCTACCGTTCTGGCTTAATTGTTTTTTTCTGCCACAAAGACAGAATCTTCTAATCTGACCGAGGAATGGGCTCTCCAGCAGATGTGGCCTTGTGGTAAGGCATTGTGGTAGAGTGGGAAAGAACCTAATGGTCAGGTAGTTTAGCATTTATCGTCATTTTTTAAAAAGGCAATACAATGACATATCCTGCGGATGTCCACACGTATGAAAGAAGGAAGAAGGAAGGAAGAAGGAAGAAGGAAGAAGGAAGGAAGGAAGGAAGGAAGGAAGGAAGGAAGAAAGGAAGCAAGCCCCATGGTTGAATTGGGGATGAAGAGGACTTGCCTTCTTGGCCTTCTTGGGCAGCCCCTCAGGACTGGGCTAAGCAGCTTTTCAACTGCTGGGAGACTGGGGGCCTCACTTAGGGGAGCTGCAAGCCACAGAAAAGTGGCCTGTCCAGGTGTCACAGTGAGTTATGGGGCAGAAGTGAGGCTAGAACCGGATCTTCTGATTCTCAGTCCTGCCGTAGTAATAATGGTCATCAGGCCTCCTGTGATTGTAACCCTCTACTCAAACGAAACCTTAGCAGATGGGGCTGAAATGCCAGCCCTCCAAGGCTGTTTCTGAGATGCCCAGAGGAACCTCAGAAGAGCTTGTAAACTACCTTCCTGCCCATTATCACCCATTGGGAAGCTCAGGCTAAGTTTCCCTGAGTAAAGTGAAGGATGGCATCAACCTACGGGAACATTCGGGTTGCCAGAAGTTTCTGTGCCCCACTTTGATGAGAAAAGGGCAGTGGCAGCCAGGTGCAGTCCTGTTGTCGGCTCAGGGAAGACATTAGCTCGATGCCCTTCTTATCTTTGGTCTTGGGGGTGACAGCAGGGCCCCACCACCTCCTCCCTGTGTTCAGCTGGAAGCCCGTAGACCCAGGCAGCAGATATCTAGCCCACCTCCTTTTGCTACGTTTGTAAGGCAAGAGTGTGGACTGTACATGTTAGAAAGATTTTTTTTTCCACAGAAAGTGAGACAGGTAATAGGAAAATCAATTAACCATGCTGGTGCAGTGGGAATTTTATGTAAATGCAACTTTACCTAATTTCCTGGAATCATCTTTGCCATTCAAGTTACTTTTACTTCTCCACTGTAATAGTTTCCCTAGGGTAATAATTATCTGAAGATACTTAAGATATTTCCATTAGGTTTTGATAAGTGCCCTGATTATTTGATTTATATAATAGTTATTTATTATATAGTGAATTGAGCTTATATTTTACAGAACAACATATTTCTTAATCTATCTGTTGCATAGTAATTTTGACATTTGCACGCAGCTAGCCTGATTCTAGGAAAGCCCCGCAATTTAATGTTAATTCCAGTAACTTGTTTTTCCCTACTCATAGTACGATATACAAAAATGCCTATGCAAAATTGAGGTTTTGAAAAATGGTGTCCAGATTCACATAAAGGCTGTGTCTGTTCTGAGCAGAGTGTTATGAAAAGCCATAAAGTGTAATTCAGGTTATCTAGGGCTATAAATCTCTTATATTGAAAGAAAAAGCTAGGAGGTCAAAATAAATCATACAACATCTTTCCCCTGACTCTCTTCCTCATGAGTTTCATTTAGACTTAGACAAAATTGTTTTTTTTGGGTTCCACCCTAAGAAAATAAAGCTGTCCCCTGATTCTAACTGCCTGATAAATCTGTTGTTATTGGTCATAACCCATCTGGCTGTGGGTGCTGGTCCCAGAGTCCTGCTGCATAGACCCAGGCACTAGGAAGGAGGGAGGGCTGCATGTGCCTGAGGGGCTCTCTGTGCCAGGTGCTTTGTCAGGCGCTTTACTGCTCTCACTGCAGTCTCATCAAATGCCAGCCCTCCAAATGCCCCATGTCTGGCCACACTTGCCAACAGCTTGGGGTTCCTGGACAAATGGGGTGGGGACTGACACAGTTATGTGGCCTGAGGTCAGACTGTGGATTGCTGCTTGGATGACTGTGTTTGTCCAAATGACTTAGGAATTTTAAGAGAAATCAGGACTCTAATCTTTGCAATTTAAGACACAATAGGGCCTGGGAATATATATCTCTAAAAACCTCCAGAGATGACATTTGGCATGATTAGGGTCAGGAAATACTGATGTCATTTCATTTCTCTTTTTTCTCTCCTTTTCTTTTTCTCTCTCTTTTTTTTTCTTTCTCTCTTTTCTTTCCTTCCTTCCAGAGAGAGAGAGAAAGAGAGAGAGAGTAAGTGCAAGTGGAGGTGGGGAGGGGCAGAGGGAGAGGGAGAGAGAATCCTAAGCAGGCTTTGCACTCAGCACGGAGCCTGACTTGGGGCTTGACTTCACGACCCTGAGATCATGACCTGAGCTGAAATCAAGAGGTGGATGCTTAACTGACTGAGCCACTCCGGTGCCCCTGATGTCATTTATTTCTAAAACCAATTACTGAAGAATTTTAATGTTTTTAAGATTCAGGTATAGATTGAGACAGTCCTGACGGCCTCTCTGTGTTCTTTGCAATAACCTGCTGTGGTACCGTCCCTGCAAGCCCCAGCACCCAGTGTTAAATGCAGAGTATACAACCTATGAGAATACTCAGGTCCCAAATGTTTATAAGCTTGTAGAGTTAATGATCCCTAAAGATTTAAGTTTTTTTTTTTTTTTTTTTTTAAATGAAAGGCTATTTTCTAAAGTTATTCCTATGAGGAAAACCAAGAGGAAATTTGCTTGGGTGTTTTTTCTGTTTATCTTGTATTTTATTACAGCTGTTGGTTGAATCGCCTGACTCATGCATTGGATGTCCATTCTTTTAGGGTAGAGATTTTTGTCTTCATCTCTGTGTTGTAATACAGTGCCTCACGTCTGATAGGCAGTCAGTGGACATTTGCTGAGAGGGTATGAATGTAGGAGAAGCTGATAAACTGTCAAGGAATTGGAAGAGCATCGTTTCTGCCCTTCCCCTGAAGCTGTACATATGACTAATGATTTTTGTTTTCTTCCAATGATAGGCAAAGGAAAATCCTCTAAAAACAAACCTTGAACTCATCACCAGATACTTTCTGGATCACTTTGGAAATCCTCCCAACAATTTCACTCAAGAAACACCAATCCCTGCACTCTCAATTCCAAAGAAAAATAACAAATTAACATCAAGGTGCTCAGAGACCATGCTGGTAAATATATATGACCTTGCAGATGAAGATTCAGGAAGGAGAACATCATTGTCAGAAACAAGCAAAGCCAGGTATCTCTTATTTACACCATGGATTAGTCTCTTATCGCTGCTGTGACACATGACTATGAACTCAGTGGCTATAACAGGGTTTTCCAGAAAAGCAGAACCAATAGGATATGTGTGTGTATGGGTATGTGAATACATGTAAATATATATACAAATAGTGTATATATACACACACACATATTATATTGGTTTTATATATCCCATATAAGGAGATTTGTTTTATAATTTTACTTTTTTTTTTTTTTCACTTCTTAACATTTTTTTTTTTACCCTTTTTTCTTTTTTCCTAAGAAGGCTCTATGCCCAGTATGGACTCCAGTGTGGGACTTGAACTCACAACCCCGAGATCAGGACCTGAGCTAAAATCAAGAGTCGATGCTTAACCAACTGAGCCACCCAGGGGCCCCAATTATAAAGAAATTTATTTTAAGGAATTGGCTCACATGATTGTGGGAGCTGGAAAGTCTGAAATCTGTAGGGCAGACTGGCATGCCGGAAGCTCAGGAAGTATTCTGTGTTACAGCTTTGAAGCAGAGTTCTCTGGGAAACCTCAGTTTGCTCTTAAGACCTTTAACTGATTGGATGAGGGCCACCCGTGTTATCTAGGGTGATCCTCTTTGCTTAAAGTCAACTGACTGTAAATGTTAGTCATAAAAAAAATACCCTCAGGGAAGCATCTAGGCTAGTGTTTGACCAAACAACAAGACAAATAGCCTAGCAAAGTTGACATGTAAAATGTCACCATCACCGTGTCTTAAAGCAACACAAATTTATTATCTTCCAGTTCTGAGGTCAGAGGTTCAAAATTGGTCTCACCAGGTTAATGGCAAAGTGTCAGTAGGGCTTGTTCTTTCTAGAGACTTTTGCGGGGAGAATTGGTTTCCTTTCCTTTTTTGGCTTCTAGTGGCCACCTACATTCCTTGGCTTGTGGCTGTTTTCCTCTGTCTTCAGAGCACATCACTCCAGCCTCTGTTTCTGCCATGGCATCTCCTACGCCTGGCTCTGACCTCCTGCCTCTCGCTAAACAAGCAACCTTGTGACTCTAATGGGCCCTCCCAGACAATTGAGGATAATCTTCCCAACTCAAAACCTTAACACATGTGCAAAGTCCTTTTTCCACAGAAGGTAGCATTCACAGGTTCTGGGATCAGGCCATCTGCAGGGGCCATTATTCAGCCTCCGCATTGTGTGCCTTCAGATTCCCTGTTGTGGAGCACTGTTACTTTCCTTGGAGGCCTTGAGGATGGAGGGGGATGCTGAAGAGGATGCTTATGATTCAAATGTTTAATGTTTGTCAGCTTCAGGGGCTTGCTGGGTTTGCGTTTTCTTAAAGAAATAGGGGTATAGACTTCTAAAAGCAACTTAATGCTGTAGAGATGAAAACATCTATAAAAATAAGGCCTTTTAGAACTCTTAGGAAGGAAATTAATTGCCATTCTTGATTGAACCTCCAGTATTGGAAAGCACTGATATTAAATTACAACCTTAATATGCTGTCTGTAGTCACTAGCGAGTCTAACTCCCTGGGGCTGCATGCTTCCTTCTGGCTCTGCTGAGAAGCATTTTCTTTCCCAAGGGTAGCTGAGGGGTAGGGTCTGGCCAAAGGACGAGGACCACTGGAAATATTAACTCAAGGCTTAAGACGTGAAAGTGAGTCAGAGTAGTTTGGAAGAAGATGGTTCTTCCTTCAGAGGTGCTTACTGCCTGGCTGGGAAAATAAATATTTCTGAGGTGATAAAGAACTAGCAGAAGTGGGGGCTTCCGAGTTCCACCCAGTTATCCAAGCTACAAACTTGGGTATTATTCTACTCTATCATTTTTGTCTCTGTGAGCCCTTAATGATAGTAGACTCTTGCCTGCTTTCTCTGCCCTGGCAGCAGTGCCTCAGTTCACACCTCCCCTCTTGCCTGGGCTAACTCCTATAGACTTCCTTGGTTTTCAGGCCTCTGGTAATCTGCTCAAATCCCCCTTCCACCTAAGATAGTGTGAGCTTCCCACGAACAAGCCTGGCCATGCTGCTCCCCTGTGGAACGGCCTTCAGATGCTTCCCATGGCTTCCAAGATGAAATCCAAACTCCTAAGGGTAACTTGCAAAAACTCTTTCCGTGATCAGCCTGCATGGCTCACCTTGGCCTGGCCTGCTCTTACAGGCCTTTGTGCTAATGCCTGGGGCATTCTGGTTATCTCCTGCGTGCTCATTCCTTCACACTCAGGGCTGGCTTCTCTATGAGTCTTCGGTTTACCCAAGCTGGTTCTGGAACCTTCCTTTGCTGGATATACCCCTGTCATAGCACACACATGACTGCTTCTCTCACATGTGACCCAATGCTTGGTAGTCAGCAGCTTGGGATAGAGCAGCAGTCAATGCCCCTTTAGGCCAGAGTCCAATGGTAGAAAACATGCCAGCCTGTGTCACAGGAGTGCTGAGCTGTGGCTGATCCATCACAGATCATAGGTAAGAGTACTCTTGAGCTGGGCCTCTTGCACTGTCTTTTTCTCTTTCTTATCATTCCTCCTTGTTTGCCTCAGCATCTCATCTTCTTTTGTTCTATCTCTCTCTTTCCCCTGTACACACACACACACACACACACACACACACACACACACAGTCTCTCTCTCACTCTGTTTCAGTGCCAAGCAGCCCAATAAGAGAAGCCATTGGCATGCCCAACTGAACCTGAACTGAATAGTTGGAGAACACAAAGTTTGCCACATGTCTCCATCTGTTGATCTCACTGATGTGCAGTAAGGCTGGGCTTCATGTAGCTCATGACTCTCTTGGAGGGCTGTGATTTTCTGTAATCACTCAGGTCTGGAACAAGGATGCCCTTTATATTTGAGGACACAAAACGTTCAAGGATATTTGAGGAATCCTATCATAGGTCATCAATTCTGATTTTGTTTGTTTCCTGGTCTCATTTTGTAGGTCAGACTTGCCCTGGTGTGAAAGTATTTTCTATTCTTTACCTTTAATGATAAAGTACTAGCAGGTTAGAATCATCACAGATGTATGAAGGGGCTTGCTCTGAGTTGAATGTGGGACTTATTATTGTTGTTAGCTATTGGGGAATCTGTTTAATGGAGAAATCCCTTTTTTGCAGGCACGACAATCTTGATGGGGATTTGCTTGGTAATTTTGTATCCTCGAAAAGGCCCCCACACAAAAGTAAGCCTATGCAAGTTATCCCAGGTGAAAGCCCTGCCGTGGCCCCTGCGTGGGAGAAGATGGACAAGCTTCTGTCGTCAGAGTCTTCCTTGGACACCAAGAGGGTGGGCGAGAAGATCAGGTCAAAGTCTGGCCTGATTGTCCGAGGCATGATGGCCGGTCCTATTGCCAGTTCCCCGCAGGTAGAGTTGCTGCTCTCAATGCTATGATGAGAGTGGAAAGTGAGAACCAGGCAGGGCTTAAGGGGTTGCCTGGGTTTATTTGAGGGCACCCCACAAGATAGATCTGTGTGTTGGGATGGGAGGGACACCTGCCTGTTTTTCCTCTGGTGGTACTGTTAACTCCTTGTGGGATCATGGGCAGGCCTTATCACCTTCCCTGACCTCAGTTTACCCCTCAAGTCAACAAGATGGATGTCATGGCTTTATCTTCCTCTGCTGAGTGAGAACACATCTACCAGTTTTACCTCTGCCATTCAGAAGTCAGGGGCAAGCCATCCAAGTCTAGAGAACATCTTTTTTATTATTTTTTAAATATTTTTTTTTATTTTTTAGAACATAATATTAAAAGGGAAGAGGAAATCCCAATCCTTATGGTTTCATTTGCTTTGCTTTAAAAAGAAATTCTGATACTTTCATATCATTGTTTTATATCTTTCCTTAAGGAGGGACTCTGGTGGGAGTGTCCCATTAGGTGGGGAGACTCAACCAAATGAGAGAATGAATGTAATAGGAGTTTGTAAAACAACAAAGAAATAGGAAAACAAAGGAAAATCAAACACCAAACTCATAGGGCAGTATTAGTCCCACGAGGGAGTCTGAGCAAACCTGCACAGATCTCGTGTGTCTACTTCGGCTGGTCACCTCCTCTCCCACCCTGTATGGCTAGATGTGGGCTGTGGCTCGAGAGGCTGGTGTTCTTCTCCCAATTCACCTGGAATCAGGACAGAAAGAAGCTGACTATCTCCCTGCCTCTGCCTGTATATCGTGGGGGTTTTGGTAGTTTGGAAAATACTGGTTAAGTTATCTGAATTACTGAGATCTTCTGAATGTTGACATTTCATTATGAAAAATTAACCCACATCAAAAAAAAAAATCCCATGTTTTGATGTCACCACCCAACTAATCAGAAAAGATTTTAAGTGCTGAGAAGCCATCCAATCACAGCGGCTGATACAAGTTTCCCCAGATATTAATTTTTACCTGACAACTTGTATTTTATCATGGACAGAACACATCAGTCATTTCCCTTGAAGTGACAGGCTCCTCTTATTATCAAGGAAATGCCTGCTGAATACCCAAGTCTGAATAACCACAATTAATCTGTCAGTTGTTCCACGGAAGAAAGTAGCAAGTTCAATTCACAAATCAGATGGTTGTGCAAGTGCTTTTCCTTGAGACAACTGTCATCCTCTGCATCTGGCAGTGTTTATATATACCTCCTATTTTGTCATATGGAATATTAAAGAGATGGGTACCATAGGGTTGAGACTGAATATAATTAATACTTTATATGCTTCAGCATGGACATTTTTAAAAAAGATTTTACTTATTTATTTATTTGAGAGAGAGGGAGAGCCTTAGCAGGGGGAAGAGCAGAGAGAAGGAGAGAATCTCCAACCTGTGTGGAGCTGACCTCACAACCCAGAGATTATGACCTGGGCTGAAATCAAGAGTCGGGCGCTTAGCCGACTGAGCCACCCAGGCTGCCCCAGCATGGACATTCTTAGATGAAATTAGCATTTTACTTATTTATTTTTGTTGCAAGTGGTGGCAGATACCTCCAGCACTTGATTTGTGCTATGGGCCAGCAGTTTTTCCCACCAGTTCATGTGCATCATTACTGCAAACGTCAACACGATGAAAAAGGCAAATTGTGTCATATTATTATTATGAAAATAGATTTGAGCTCCCTAAAAGGATTTGGGGACCTCTAAGGCCGGGGGATCACACTTTGAGAACTGGTGGATCAGATGAATGCTAAGGTCCTGTCCTACAGTGACATCCAATCCGTGTAGTTGAGACCCTCTTCACAATTAAGGTGTGAAGATTTGGAGCAATATTATCTAGGAGATTGTCCCAAACTTCTAAAAGGAGGAATAATTGCTTTGGGAGGTGTGTTTTTCCCTTGAGGATATCCGAATCCTGTGAAGGGCATTGAAAGATAGGATAGGTTGTTGTAGAATTTCCCCAGGTTTTCTGGAAAGTGTTTTGTGGGCTTTTGAGTACCTTGGCCATACTTGGTTGCTCAAGAGAATAAAAGCAAGCTTTGCTAGTTTTTTTTTTCCCCCCTACTAGATCAGCTCTGTCCTTACAAAGGATGAATAAGAGGCTGGGTTCCCTGCCTTGGGCCTTGTTTGGGTCTACTTGGGAATGGTGACTAATATTTTCTTCACTGTGTGGCAAGGGAGGCCCTGGTGGCTTTTGGAGGTTTGTAGTGCCTCGTAATTTCCACTAGGCAAGAATACTACAGAATTAGCTGTTTCTATTCCAGTTCAGGCTTTCCCATTTGGTTCTGGAATATTTCTGGAAATGCTAAGAGATCCCAAATTTTAAACCCTGGAAAAGCCTAGCAGGTCTATTCTTGTCTTCTTTACCTCCACTCCCTGACGCTAGGTTGGTAAACAGTTTGACTTCCCATTTTATCAGTTAATCATTGATAGCAAGAGAGGACATTTCAATTGACTTTTTTTGGAATTCCTTCATTTCAAACATTAAGCAAGCCTTGAGTGCTTACTAGGAAGAAGTTACTGAGCTGGGAGCTCGGTGGACACCAGAGATGAATGAAGAATGGCTTCTGCCATTCTTGGTCTGTTTCACAGGAGGATTGAGGCCCTGTGTGAGTGGGGACTGGAGAGAAGCTGTAGAGCAGTGGCTGATATTTGTTGACTGCCCTGATTGGTCTGGCTCTGTGCCAATGTCTTCCATGGGGATCCCCTTTAATACCTCGATCCTGTACAAGATAGGTGCTATAGGTCCCCAACCCTTCACCTGACCTTTGGGCCAAATGTGTTTTGGAATTCAGAATTTTATTTTCAGAAAAGAAACACCATGCACAAGCCATATACCACCTACCACCTGCAGTAGGGTTTGGGGTAGCATCCCATAAGCAAAAACGTTAACATTTCTACAGCTAAAGATAGGAATATTCACACTTATAAAAAGAGTATAAACAACCTCATAGCAGTTAAAAAGAATTTGCCACAGAACTCCAAAAGAAACTTGTTTTAACATGAGAGACACCTAACTCTGGGAAACGAACAAGGGGTAGTGGAAAGGTAGGTGGGTGGGGGGTTGGGGTGACTGGGTGACGGGCACTGAGCGGGGTACTTGGCGGGATGAGCACTGGGTGTTATACTATATGTTGGCAAATTGAACTCCAATAAAAAATATATATATATGAAAAAAAAGGAACTTGTTTTAAGAGGTTTTAGAAATGGCAGATAGTAGATTGTGGGCTGCTTATATTACAGAGGAGGGCAATTGAAGCAGAGAAACTAATAACTTGGCCCAGGGGATATGGCTGGTAGGTGGTGATGTAGGAATTTGGATGGAGGCCTGGCCCTGGAGCTACAGGTCCACTGCTCCTGGAGCAGAGCACGCTGTCTGCAAGGGCTGCGGGAGAAGGGCTGAGGCCGGCGCCTGGGGCTTATGCAGGTGGAGCACAGTGAAAGCAGCTCAGATCTGGTGGCCCAGGAGGACCTTCTCAGACAATAGGTAGGATGTTCAGAAGAGCTGGGGGATGGATGGGGGAAGACGTTCCTGGGGGAGTGGACATCATGGGCACATGCCTGTGGGGGGATAGAGTTTTTTCCCACCTCCCTTGAAGGGGATCCTTACTGGGCTTTTGCTTGGCCCTTTCAGGATTCCGTCCGCAGACGCTCCCTGAAGTGGTCCCCGGCCTTGAGCAGCAGGACCCAGGCCCCCGACTCCGAGAGCCGGAAAGTGCCCGAGCTCTCTGCCCATGCCCCAGCCTGTCCCACCACCCAGGACGGCCTGGCTTCCAGCCCTGGCTCCCCTTCCAGGAGCCCTCTCGGTGAGCTGACTGCAGAAAAGCAGAGAACCACACCCGGCAGCCCCCGCCACTTGTCCTGCAAAGGGCTGCTGCGGAGGGGAAGCGGCAGATGGCAAGAGCTCGAGGAAGATGGCCCAGCTGTGGACAGCGGCCCAGAGGCCAACAGGACGCCGTTGAAATTCTCCTTGCCAGGTGGGAGTGCCAGGATGACCCAGGAGAGGCTGGAAAGAACATTCAAAAGGCAGGAGAGCCAGCCCCTGCCCCTCAGGTGAGCATGCTGTGCTGAGGCCATGGCTTTCTTAAAGATCCGCCCAGTCCTCCGTGGCTCCTTGGGCTCTCAGAGTCAGCCTCTGAAGTGGACAAGGTGGATATGGCCTCTCCACCAGGGAGCAAGCAGCCCAGAGTACACCCATGCGGGAAGCTTCGGGGTAGGTTTCCTTGGTCCTTTTTTCTCCTCAAAGTCAAGAAAGCTTTAGCAGATGGTTCCCATGGTTTCCAGGCTGACCCATAGCAACGTGGCCAGGCCATGGCATGCAAGAAGTGTTTCTTGGGGAGGCCCCAGATTTGGCAATGGAGCAGCGCCCACAGGCCCCTTCTGGGGCATCTCTTTTTTTTTTTACTGCATCCCTCTTTTTTTTTTTTTTTTTAATTTTTATTTATTTATGATAGTCACAGAGAGAGAGAGAGAGGCAGAGACACAGGCAGAGGGAGAAGCAGGCTCCATGCACCGGGAGCCTGACGTGGGATTCGATCCTGGGTCTCCAGGATCGCGCCCTGGGCCAAAGGCAGGCGCCAAACCGCTGCGCCACCCAGGGATCCCTGCATCCCTCTTTATTCCTTTTATTCCTTTACAGTTGACCTTGATCAGTCTTACATTGACTGATTTTTAAATGTTAAACCAACCTTACATTCCTGGAATCAATCTTACTTGGGTATGATATATTATCTTTTTACATATTGTTTGATTCAATTAATATTTTTACGTAAGGGTTTGTACGTAAATACAATTTGGAATTGTCTCTAAATTCGTGAAGGTGATCGGCTGGCAAATTTCTTGCAAGAGCCTCATGAGATTCTGGTATCTAGGGTATGCTAGCAGGGGTAGTCCTTCTTTCTCTTCTCTTGACTAGTGAGGTACTTAGGTGCGGGTGGTACATGGCAAGCTAAGTAGATACAGTCTGTGAACTCCATTCGTGACCCTAGGGAAGCTGGGCCTACTCTGCTCAGCACATTTTGTGGCTAGGGTATCTGATGCATATACACATAGAATTTTTCTGTCCTCGGGATGGATAGATTTTTTTCTATCGTTGTGAAATCTGTCTTCATCTCTAGTAATGCTTACTGACTTCATGTCTGTTTAGGTAGAGTGACCTCAGCCTTCCTTTGATTCTAGTGTATCTGGGGGTTATCTGTTTTCATCTTTTTACTCTCATCCATTCCATAGCCTTCTACTTAGGGGTTGCAGCCAAAAGCCTGTGGGGTTTGCCAGGATCCTTCTTTCTTTTTAAAAATTTATAATTTATTTAAGCTGAAAAAAATCCATATATACATGTACACAAAATCCCATCTCATCCATTTCTCCCTCAGTCGTCTTGTATAATACCTTTTACAGCTAGCTACAGATTTCCCTCTGAGCAATGCTTTGTATCCTGTGAATCGTATGTTATGTATTCATATGATTTAGTTTAAATATTTTCTAATTCTCATTGTGATGTCTTCTTTTGCCCCATGGGTTATTTAGACATGTTATTGACCAGAGCAAACATCTGGGGTGCTTTTCTGGCTTTTGCTTTTGATTCCTGGCTTATTTTCCCTTCATCCATAAACATTCTGTATGATTTCAATCTTTTGATATTTGTTGATATTTCTTTACAGTCCGCTATATATTTCCTATCAGATAATTTTTATTTTAGTTGGAATAATTATTGCATTTACATTTTCTTTTTGTGTTTGTCAGGATGAAAAGATCCACCTCTGTTTTTCTCCATAGAGTGAGACAGTTTTCCCAGCACCATCCACAATCTGTTCTTCAACCCAGTGGTTTTTTGAAGCCACCTTTATTCTTTCCTAGGTTCCCATTTCGACATGGGTCTGTCTTTGAGCTCTCTATTGTGTTGTCTTTTGTCTTTTTAAAAAACTGAAACCACGTAATCACAGCTTTTGTTACTATGGTTTTGTAGTTATAGCTTAGTATCTTGGTAGGGCCAGTCCCCCTTCTTTTCCTTTGTGTTAGCATTGATGTAGTTACTTATGGATCTTCACTCTTTCTACAGGCCCTTTTTCCTATTACCCAACATTTGTAGCTTATTCCCACAAGAGGGAGAACTGGCTTGTTCCCCTGATGTAAAGGCCCGGCTTCCAAATCATCTTGTGACTGTCTCTTTCTTGTCTCTCAGATGTTCTGGACTCAGAGTGATTTTCTCTGACCAACTTCACCTCCGCCCCCACATCTCCAGCCTGTTTTGTTGTCCTCACAGGACCTATCATTACCTGAAATCATTTTACATATCCATTGTTTGTCTCCCTCACAATAGAAAATAAATTTCATGAGAACAGGGACTTTAGGGACGTCTGGGTGGCTCAGTGGTTTAGCGCCGCCTTTAGCTCAGGGCGTGATCCTGGGGTCCCGGGATCAAGTCCCACATCAGGCTCCCTGCATGGAGCCTGCCTCTCCTTCTGCCTGTGTCTCTGCTTCTCCCCCTCTCTCTGTGTCTCTCATGAAAAAATAAATAAAATCTTAAAAAAGAAAAGAGAGAGAGAACAGGGACCTTTATATTCCCTGCCCCTATACTAGTATTTGGTACACAGAAGGCACTCAATGAATATTTAATACTATTACTACTACCACCCACAGCAATAACAAGATCAATAAACTTCTGATATTGACCTACTTTGTGAAAGACACTGTTCTAAGTGTTTTAGGTTAATTCACTCTTTTACTTCTCATAAAATTCTATGAGGGATATACTATTATACTTCCCATTTTACAGATGAGGAAACTCACTCAGAGAAGGTCTTTTACTTGTCCACGTTTATATACCTAGTAAGAGGCAGAACAGGGATATGAACCCAGGCAGCGAGCTCCAGAGTCTGGTGAATACAAGAATGAATGGTTTCACCTCTCTTCCTGAATAGAAGTCCTTTCCATGGCCTTTAGGTGGTGACTGGTGTCCGTTTGCACACCCCCAGTGATGGGGAACTCCCTGCAGCGCTTCTGCATGATTCTGACTGCTAGAAAAGTCTTCCTCACATGGAGTTAAAATCTGCCTGCTGTCGTTTGACTCAGCAGACCTTGTTTTGCCCTCCAGTGCCATGCCTGTGTGCGTTGAGAACCGTGCCTCAAACCTAACGGAGTGGAAGCATTCTCAGGGGGAGAAATAGGAGTGGCTGGTGTATCAGGAGCCCTGGGTTCTAGCCCTCCCTTGGCCTGGCTGACCTGGCCAGTCATTTGTTTCTGACTTCATTGTCTCTGACTGTAAAATGTGGCCCCTGGGTAAATGGTTTCCGGGTTTTCCGCTGGCTTGTGCATTTTGCTGGCCTATGATTCTTCCGGAGTTATTCTGGGCCTTCTGCTTCAATTGTCAGATATTTATTGAGGACCTACTGGTTACAGCGCACTTAGGAGGTATGGCGCATGGGCTCTGGAATTGCATGGATTCCAGGCTGGATTCCAGGCTGGACTGGCAAACCAGTTCTGCCCCTGAGAACCCCTGGGGCCTTGGAGTGGTTATCAAACTCTTGAAAGATGGTATGAATTTTGTCTTACAGGAAGCAGGTAAAAGTGTATTCACAGCCCCTCCCCCCAATACTAAGCGAAGTATATAATTAGGGGTATTTAACCCATGTTTAGTAGTGTTGACCCTTACACTGATCTGTCAGAAAACATTTTGGGGGCTTTGTTGTTTGCCTACCACTTACCGTCCATTTGCTGGTCACTCTGCTAGGTACTTGTATATATTGGTCAGTTTGCTCTTTCTAATAATCCACTGAGATGAATATTATTATTTTTTTTCCTTTTGTGTTCTTGTTAAAAAGTATTCTTCTCCTGAGTTCTGAACAAATTGACAAATCAAACAAAGGGTATCCAGGTAGACCTGGATATTGTAGATAGACCTCATATGTTTGTGATTGACAAGGGGAAGATAGAAGACACAGCAAATCATAATCATGAGGTCTGATGGGCCCGGCACTAGACCGACTTCCTCACCTCGTGTCAGGCCCAGAGCAGGTCAGCTCACACGGCCATATGGTGGGAAGGGCCACCCCAGGAAAGCAGCTCCCTCTTAGGAGTGAAAGGGTACAACTGAGCTTCATGCCCTCTCTTTCTTTCAGTCAGATAAGTCACGCTTCCTCCCTCAGGATGCAGTGCATAGAGGAGAGGAGAGTAAAGGTCTACAGGCGGGTAGACTAGTAGAGCTCCCTCCAAACTCCCAGAAGATGCTGGGAGCTGAGAATGAGGATCTTGCTAGCACTTATTATCCCTATGTTACAGATGAGAAAACTAAGGCCAGAGAATTTAAGGAACCTGTCAAGGTTCTGGGTGGAAGTAGATCCCAGGGCTCATAGTTTGGTGGATGGAATATGGGTTGGCTTTCAGCTGTCTCTTGTCCCCTCAGCTAGGCATCTTTGTGCAGTGCACATAACTGTATGCAGCACCTTTGATTTAAAACCAGGGCCAGAGTAATCTCCCTGCCCTTCCCAACCTCCCCACCATCAGTCCTGCCCACCCGCATCCCCCTCCCCATTTATGTCATTCAATTCTGTAAAGGTGGATGTGAGTCCTAGTATGTATCAGATCCTGTGAGCTCTTCAAGGTGGAGAGACGTGTGCATGTGCAATCATTTTAAAGCGTGACAAAGGACAGTGAGGCAATAGCAGAGCTGGCTTGTATGTGTAGAACTGTCCCAGCACTCAAACCTAACAGGGGTGAGGGAAGGTGGCTACTTGGAGCCTTCTCTGGGCCTTGCAACATCGGGCTCAGAGGTGGCCCTGGAAGTCACAGCCAGGGGCAGAGGCAGGGGGAGGTGGTGTGCTCCAGGCTGACGTTGCCCTAGAATTCAAGCCTAGGATGGAGGCTCAGTTGCATGTAATTACTGGGGGTGCTTTTAGGAGAAAGGCAGTGGGGGAAGCAGGACAGGGCAGGGGAAGGTCTCAGCCAGGATGTGGGGCCTCAGTCTGATCCCACAGGGAGATGAGAGTGTGACTTGACCCACAGCTGTCCCCACCATTAAGCTAGTAGAGAGTTTTTTACCCCTTGTCAGTTATTGACTCAGGGTTGCCCATCCTGGGATGGGGTGGGCAGTGTGCCACCTCCTAGGTGAATCTGACAGAGGGGATTCCGTGGAGAGGGACACAGCTGTGAGCCGTTAGTAGCCAACATGGACAGCAGCTGAGATGGGCATGCTGAGGCCAGGGGACCTGGGTGGGGCACCAGGGTCTTCCCTGTCATTCTTATGGCTCCTTGTATACTTGCCCAGACCCCAGAGTTTTGATAGACTAATGGCAGAGCCTGTTCACGGCCATCACCTCTGGGATGCCCTGGTGAGGCAAGCCAGGCAGACAGACCCTAGAGGGGAGACTGGCACGAAGCCCGATTCAGGCCTGCAGGCAGCCCCTCCCATCCCGATGTCACAGCCCCCCCCCACCCCCCACCCAGGGAAGAGTGCCATTCACACCATCCTGGGCTTTGGGGCTGGTAATGTCCTGCTGTGTCGGCCAGACAGGAGGTGCCTCTTGAGTGCCCTTTGGGGTCCAACTCATCACTAGGGATGCAGAAGGGGGAGATGGCTCCCTGCCTCAGAAGCCCATGCTCGGGTCCAACTCTCCATACTCAGGTGCTAGATTGCAGCGCTGTCAGAGGAGTGGAAGACCTGAGTGGTTAGGGAGTGCTGTTGACAGGGCAAGGGGCCCTTGGGCTTGGAGAGGCCTTGTGTCCCTGCAAGGACTTCATGGTGACGTGGTAACATTGGGTGAGGAATGCGATATAACTGCCTTGTTCTGTGACCACCATGGCTCCAGGAGTATCAGTGTCCCTGTCTCCCGAGATTTAGTGCCTACCGTTAGGGCTGCCCTGGCTGATTTTTTGGGGTTTAGCAGAATGGACAGTAGGTGGCGGCAGATCTTCATCAATCCTCAGGGCTCCAGAGACCCTTGCTAGTGATTTCCTTCAGCAGCCACTCACCAGACCCCTTGCGAGGGCTGTGCACTGGGAGGAGAGATGAGTGAATCCTGGTCCCTCCTGGCTGCCCAGCCCCTCCTGGGCTCCTGGTCCTGAGTGGGCCAGCAGGCACACAGATGCCTGGCTGCGTCCTGATAGGGAATGAATAATGCCATCTGGGGCTTGGCAGAGGCTCCTCTGAGGATGTGGTGTTTGTGGTTTATTGACTATTCCCCATACTCGAGCATCCCGAGTCTGACAACATCTGCACCGCATGGGATGAGTAACGGGTGGAATTTCCATTTTAATTTACCTCTGCACATTATTTGGATTTATGTCAGACTCTAAAGGTTTGAAATTAGCTGACTCTTGAAACATGCACAACAGGTAGTTGCTTCCCTGTGTGCCAGCAGCCCCGGGTGAACAGGTGGGCGGCCTGGAGCTCCTGGGCTCATCCAGCTTCACCTTCATGACTGCCTCCAGGGACCTCTCCTCTGTGGTGGGTATGGCTGCCCTGTGCTCAGCTGGTTCTCCCTCTTACCTCTTACCCACGTTTACCCTACGTGTGCCCCCCATCCACGGTGGAATACCAGTTCTGTCTCCTGCATGCAGGCCTCTGCCTAGCGTGTGTGGAGCATAAATATGAGAAACTGCTTCACTGCATGTTACAGGCTACTTGGAGTAAGACGGGGGTATCTGCCCCTACCCTATGTGGTAATTCTAGCTGCTAGGTACCTTTAGCTCTGGAGCACCTGGGGCTCTTCTGTCCAGTGCATCTCCCAGGGCAGAGAGACTTCTCATGACCCAGATTCCCTCTGAGACCCTCAAAGCGTGGCTAAAGAGGTGAGAGTGCATCCACACCTCTCCGTGGAAGCGTGAGTGGTCTCATTTTGTCCATCTCTGGACATCAGAGTGGCAGCTCCGAGATCCTCCTCTGACCACATCTGGGCCTTGCTGCTGCTCTGCCCAAGGCCTGAATCCATAGCACACAGGCTGGAAAGCTGTTCCATGCAGGGGAAGCCACTGCTGCTGGGTGGAAGGAGGCTGTTAAGGCTCAGGGATAACTTTGGGGAGATGATTATCAGCAGGGGAAGTATATGGAGATACTTCTTTCCTGAGTGCCTCCCCCCCGCCCCCCTCACTCCACGGTGCTTATTTGCTGGTCTGCCAGTTAGCTCACTAGACCCTGGCTACCAGAACTGCAAAGAGTGGCCCATCTTGAAGTCAGCAATGGGGCCAGGATGAGAGTGAGCTAGCGAGGCATTTAGGGTATCGAATTTAAGGAGCATGCATTCTCAGGGTAGCTCATCTGTAGTGCAGATGCCTGCATGAACCTGGAATTGAGTGCTTCCTTAAATTTTGCATGCTAGGTTCCTCACATGTCTCACCCTAACCCTTGCCTGGTTCACAGGGTCTATATGCTTCTCTTCTGCTCCTCAGTATCACGGATAACCCTCGATATAGCATAGTGATTTGATAACTCACCTTTACTTCCATGAAGTCTTTGAGGACTTGAGTGGGCTTCCTTCTTCCCTTCCTTCCTCCCTCTCTTCTTTCCTTCTTTCCTTCATTCCTTTCTTTTTTTCCAGCTGTATCCCTGGACCTGGCAATGAATATTGAGCGAATGAAAGCCTGCATATAGCAAAGAGAAAGGAAGGGAAAATTATGCTGATCTGCTTGGGAAAGTGTCATAAAACTTAAACTGATAATTTTCAGTAGAATTGGAACAATTAAAACTTTATCCTCAAGTTCACTTGTGGGTATTCATTTTTTTTATGCATACATTCATTTAACCAACCATTCATCCAACCAACCGACCATCCGTTTAACCAACCAGCCCACCCACCAACCCACCAACCCACCAACCCATGCCACCACAACTATGATGTCCTATATTTAGGTTATTTTGCGTGTTGACTTTTTTTTTAAAGATTTTATTTATTTATTTATTTATTTATTTATTTATTTATTTATTTAAGACACACAGAGAGAGAGAGACAGACAGACAGAGACAGCGACACAGGCACAGGGAGAAGCAGGCCCCATGCAGGGATCCTGATGTGGGACTCGATCCCGGGTCCCCAGGATCACGTCCTGGGCCAAAGGCAGGTGCTAAACCACTGAGCCACCCAGGGATCCCCGCATGTTGACTTCTTTAGGAAGCTTTTCCAGATCTCTTCCCTGTTCTAACACCTGGACATTACTCCCTTCTCATACTTCTCATAGCACATGGCACACTGAAAAGAGCTGACAGGCTTCCTTGTTTCTCCTGCTGGACTGTCAGCTGCCTGAGCATGGGGATTAGTTGTCTGTGACCCTTCATCCCCCAACTTTGCTCAGAATTGTTCCATATTAATGGATGGGCCTGAATTATTGGCTTTGCCTTGAGGAGGGGGAAGTGAAGTGTGAGGTCTTCCCTTCACTCAAGGAACACGCGGGAGAGTGGGATTAGTGATCTTGCAGACAGAAAAGGTCACCTAAAAGTAGCAGGCAGTGTCTGTCCCAGACCAGATGGATGGTGCCCATTCAGGTGCTGCGGGATCTTAGAGGAGGGGGTGCTCCTGGGCTGGGCTTAAAGGGTGAGCAGAGTTGGAATAGCCCAGCTGGAGAATAGCCAAGGGGCTCACTGCTGTGCCTGGACATACTCATTGCTCTTCTCCACTTTCCTCCAAGCTTGAGATTTCTTGAGGAACAGCTTGCTGTTGTCCCTGGGAGTCTCATTCCTAAAAAGCGAAAGTAGCTCTCTTATTTTTCCTCAGCCCTTCTTTTCTGGGGCCTGCATTGGGTTCTGTTGCATTCGCATACATTTTTGGATGATATGCATGTATGGGGGCTTATGGAGAAAAGACCCTAAGCTCATAGCTTTCCTTCAGGATGGGAAGGCACTTTGATTTAGAGAAGAGATGGGCCTCCTTGTTAGCACCCCAAGTATAACTATGACAGGCTGACTGCTGTTGGGACTGGGGCAGAGAGAGCTGATGCCTCTCCCCTGCCAAATCCCTTTCTGTTCTGACAGAGTGGACCTTCCCTCATGACTCCCCAGCCGCTTTTCCCAAGCGGCTGTGGGCAGGAGTACTGCTGTGACTCACTCAGGCTGGTGCCTCCACCGTAGAAAGATGGTCTTTGATCCTGAGTTCTGTCAGGGGCATTTTGGTCAGAGTTCTTCAAATCACAAAGATGACCTGCCAGGGCAGTTTCCTGTATAGCTGGATTCCATGTGTGTGCCTCATTCCAGAAAATTCTACTTTGTTTTCTCTGCTCATTCCATGAGAAGTTACTAAAGCCATGGGATTCCTTCCATTTCCTGTTGAGGCCACTTTTGTAACCATGGGCCCCTCAGAAGTGGAACCTTTTCCCAATAGTGTAAACAGTTTTTGATCTCAATCTAAACACATATTATTTAATTTTATTCAGTTCAACAAAGCATTTATGGAGTGTGTCTTGCTTGTTTGAATGGTGTTGGAGAGAGAGGTGATGGATAGGTTCCTTTCCCACAGAGGCTGAGACGTCCATGCAAATGACTGTCCTACAGGAATAAAAAAAGGCAAGTGACAAGGGGACAAGGGCAGAGAGCCATGGAGGTAGGATCTGGGTTGTCTCAGGGATAATGAAGCTCTTGCTATTTATTGAGTGCTCACATTTGGCAAGTCCCTTGGCAAGAGCTTTGGGTGTATTACCTTATTTAATCCTGACAGCCACACTGGGAGAGTTATTGGCTTCATTTTACAAGTGGGGAAAACAAGGCACAGAGTGACTGAGCAGTCTGAGTTCACACAGACAGTCTGGCTCTAGGGGCCTCAGTCTTAACCACTGTCCTTACGCCCCTATCTTGGGAAGGAGAGGTGCTAGGGAGCTGACACTGGTGAGGACTTAGAGAGTTGGTCTGGCAATTCAGGGAGCAGACCCATCCCAAGCTGAGGGGCAGTGTGAACAAAGGCAAGGAGGTGGGCAAGATGGGGTAGCAAGGACCAGGAGGAGAGGAGACTGGAGGACCGGACTGTGCCTTGAGAGCTGGCCCAAAGAGCAATAGAGGGATAGAAGTTATATGGGGTTGTTTTTAAGGATTTTATTTATTTATTTGACAGAGAAAGCATGAGCAGGGGGAAAAGTGGAAGGAGAGGGAGAAGCGGGCTCCCTACTGAGCAGGGAGCCAAACACAGGCTTGATCCCAGGACCCTAAGGTCATGACCTGAGTTGAAGGCAGATGCTTAACTGACTAAATCACCCAGGCATTCCATGGGTGTTGTACTTTTAAAAAATCAGTTAGAGCTGTACTTCAGGAAGATTAATCCAGAGGCACTATAGGACAGCAGGATGACTGGTTGCAGGAGCTGGACCTAGAAGGCATGGTGGGTTCTGACCTGACTGTACCAGAGGGTCAGGGTGCAGGGCACCTGGGACGAGAACCTATAGGACCTAGCTGTGGGATGAGGAGGGCCAGGAGGCTGGGCATGCAGGTGGCAGAGGTGGAGATCCAAAGGGGAGGCATTGCCTGGGTCACAAGGCGATGAGAGGTTGGATGCTGGACATTTCCAGCTGAGCTTTTGTTTCCACAGTCTGGTGTGGGGCAGAAATGCAGATCCTGGGAAATGTTGATTGAGAGGTATCTGGGAGGTCCTGGCAAAAATTGAAGTCCTTGGAGCGATGGACACCAAATCTTGCAGTGGGAGAGCCATGTGTTTGGTGTGGTAAGGAAAAGCAGTGGTCAGAGCAGAAGGAGGACCAGGGATGTGAGGGAAGAGGGGGTTTCTAGGGAGCAGGAAATTGATAGCTTTGGACCCTTGGGGAGGTTGGGCAGGTCACCAGGTATGATGACGGAAGTAGCTTTGGAGAGAGCTTTTAGCAGGGGACTGGGGGCAGAAGGTCAACTGCAGCGGGGTGAGGAATAATGGGGGTAAAGTCATATGCAGAGAACACAGAGCTTTTTAAAAGTTTAGAGGTGAAGGGAAGCATAGGGACTGGATGGCAGCTCAAGAAGGGGGAGGGTTAGGGAACAAAATTTTTTTCCAGGATGGGAGAGATGTGAGCATGTTTGTAAGCCCAGGGCTGGGCGGCAGCAGCAAAGGAGAAACTGGCCATTCATGGAGACTTCGAGAGGCAGGAAGTGTGTGCTTGGGTGGGGTCTTGGAAGGGCTGCACTGACAGTATCTAGATTCATTTTCGGCCGTGCTCCATAACGGTAATAGATGTTGTAATGATGGGCCTGGGGCATTACCAGTTCTCAAAGTAGCTTTGAAATCCCCAGTGAAAGAGCCAACAGTTCTCAGTAGAGTTTTTGAGTTATTTGAAATTTATTCCAATTAAGCAAAGCTTTCTTAAGTTATTGAGGACTGCTGTTTAGAAAACATGGCATTTTATTGAATTCTAAAACTTTGAAACATGGCTCTCCATCTTTAACAGATTTAACGATTCTCAGTGTGGTGAGATTGAAAGAACCTGAGATTTAGAATTGGACAGATTTGTCATTTACTAACAGGATGACCTTGGACACAATGTTTTTGTACATCTCTTTGTGGCTTAGTTTCTTCATCTAAGAATGGGATGATATGACCTGTCTTTACGAAGATTATTATGAAGATTAAAAGAAATGATGTATGTAAAATATTTGGCCCACAATAGTTAAAAAATACTAGCTTTCTTTCCTACTGTTTTGTTATCCAAAACCCCCTGTTTCTTAAGTGGATGGATATATTCCTGAATAAATGGAAATTTTGAAAGAAAGGTGTGGGAAGTAAGATTAGAACCAGATTATGGGTCTAGAAACATGGTAGGTCTTCAGGGAGCATTTGTGGATTAAATTTGCCTTCCATTAGGCATTGAGGCTGGGCCTCCATTAAAGCTCTAGAGGTTGACACAGATGTACACTCCTGCCTTTCTCTTTTCTAGAAGTTCTTTCTAGGCCACGTGTGGACAGTGGGCTGGCAGGATAAACTACCCTTGCCTGGGCCCCTATGGCTATGGTCGTCCAGCTCAAGGCTTCTGCACTTCGTGAGGGCTTCATGAGATTCCATGAAAGAATAAAGAGACATGGGAAGTCCATGAGAGAAGGATGGCGTTCCTGTCATTGACAGTGTTGCTTCCTTTGGTCCCAGTGTCACTTTGTTCAGCTTTTTTGCCTTCAGATAAGATTTCCTTTGAGAAAAAGAAATCAACCAACCAGAAAAGTCTCTGAATGACCAAACTCTCCGCCATCATCTGAGACTGGAGCCTCTTTTGCAGGGTTTATAATCACTTTCATAATTTCATGTTCATCTCCTCATGAGCAATGGCATACTGAGCATTCACATTCCAGAACTTACTCTCTAGAGGGCAGAAGAACTTATAAGGGCATTTTGACAAGTATCTAGGAAACAATGCTGCATAAGTCAAGGAAATCCATCTGGGTTCTACAACCCAGTGTCTCTCCCACACCCCTGGCCCCGTCCCAGCTTCCTGACAAATTTCAGGTCCCTTTCTAGCCTAGATGTGGATGGACAGGCATCCTTAAAACCTAATACACTCCCAGGAGTATTTTAAAAGCAAAAGAAAGAAGTTGAAAGTATCCATTTTAGATAAAAACCAAAAGTGGAGCTGGCCCATTTAATAAAGACGTTATGACTGATTTACCCATCTCTTTAAAGAAAGTAACTCTAAAAGGTACACTTACCAGATGCAAAGAAAGTAACTCTAAAAGGTACACTTACCAGATGCCAGGACGTGGGAGAGCTAAAACAAGGATTTTTGTTTTAAAAAGTATTGTCATGCAAATAAACCCCACATGGGTTTTGTAGGAGACTGTCCTTGTTCTTAGGAGATACAGGCTGGACTCTTTAGGGATGATGTTATAGTATCTCCAACTCACTTTCAGATGGTTCAGCAAAAACTAAAAACAAAAAACTTGTGTTTCTATGTGTATGTGTGTGTTTGGAGGGAGGAGAAAGTGGGAGGAGAGAGGAAAAGCAAATATGGTAAAATGTTCATCTGTTTCTCTAAGTGAATGGTGTACTGCTGTTAATTGTGTTATTCTTTCAATTTTCCTGTAGGTTCAATATTTTTCCAAAATAAAAATGGGAAAATAACATAGGAAAAATAAGAAAAACAAATAATCCGTAGAATCTATCTTTTCTCTCTCAGTGAAGATCCTAGAGAAGTGTAACAAAGTCACAGTGTGTCAGTGAGGGTTGGGGTCTAGGTGGGGTGACAATGTGAAACATAAGGCTAGCCCAGGAAGCACCTAGGGAACAGCCCAGTGTGCCCAGTGAGTCGTGTGGCAGGCCCGTCCCTATTACATAGGGGCATCCTCAAGCCCTTTGGAACCGTCCCTTGCCTATTAGAGAAGCAGTAGTTCTAACAGACAGTCCAGATGCACAGAGAGCAGACTCTTTCCCGGTGGTGATTCCTGCCCTGTCTCCCCCGAACCATCCTCCCCTCCCCACGCTGCTAGGACTGGAGTCCATACACCCACAGCCTGGCAGTGCAAGCTGGCAGTGTCTTCCCTCTGCCGATCCTCTGGATGTTTTCTCGAAATCTCCAGTCCTTTGATTACACCCACATCGTGAGGTTCAACGTGACATTTCCAACAGGAGACTGCCTGACGTGGGTCCAGCTGCTTCACATGGTTTTTATATTTGTTCTGGAAAAAGCTCCAGCTACCTTTGGTCAAAGCTCTTCCTGTTGGCCGCGTTGCCAGGGCCATTTCTCACCCACACAATCCAGAAGGGGCTGCCATCTGTAGGCCCCTGCACGCCTGCCCCACTGGGGACAGGTAATGGTGGCAGAGGGCTGCAGCCTGGAGCAGCAAGGGCTCTGGAGTGTTTTGGAGAGTCTGTGCTTTCCATCTCATTCTTGTGTTATTTAGATTCAGATCCTTAGAAACCAGGGAAGCCAGAGCCTTGCCAAAGGGCTCTTTTCCGCTTCTGCAGAAGTTTCTCTATTAAGTAGAAGAGAGTGCTTTTAAACTCACATTAATTGGTTACCTCTTAAGGACTTGGGAAGGAATATTTGCCTTGTGCTAAAATTCTAAGTCCCCAGTTTCCTGACATCTGAGTGGGCCCTCAGCACCTCTGCCTCCGGGCTCGTAGAATGTTCCTGCGTGGATTTCCTCCCCACCTTTGAGCAGTGTCCTTGCTCCCCACTAAATACCCCCACCTGCTGGGCTTCCTGCCCAGGGGCCACCTGCGCTCAAAGCAGATAAGCAGAGGGGTAACTCCGGGGAGGGGGGGGCAGTGAGGGACCTACACGCTAGTGGGTACTCAGGGACCCTCACACCCCATTTCAAGTGAAAACAGCTGTCAGAAGAGGCTCCCTGCATAGGGAGGCTGCCTAACTGGCTCAGGGACACATCTAATTTTAGCTCAGGGTGTGCTTGTCCTGAGTTGGGGCTGGCCCACCCATGGAAATTCCATAGCTCTCTGGTTTTATGTGTGTGAGTGGTGTAATGCTCAAAGTTAGCAAAGCTAACTTGATTTTAAAGCAACATGTTTCTTTCTCTTTTTTTCTAAGAACTTTCCAGAAACCAACTTGTCCTCTGTGCTTTTGGAGTAGGTCAAAATTTCCTGAAGATTCCTTTTTCGTGATGGGGCAATGTGGGGTGGAAGAAAGATGTTCCGAGAACTGAGCCAGCCCTGGCTGGGCCTTTGTCTATGTGAACTAGGGTAAGACAATGGCAGGGTCTTTGGGTCAAGAGAGACTCTGTGTCAGACAGCTGGTACAGTGAATACCGAGAGTTCATAGGTCAGCAACATATAAACAAATGCAATAACAAACAACAAAATCCTGGGGGACCTACTTGGTTCAGATCCAGAGGTGGATGGCCTGAGACAAACACAGTTTTAGTGGCCTCTTTCAGATAAGGAGTATAAAAGTATCTCATTTTTGCAAATTTTGCAAAAATAGAAGACCATGCCAACACATTGCTTGAGCCTCTTGGAAGGGGCCTGTACAAGTGAGGGCCCCTGAAGCTTCAGCCCTGTTGACTTCACCATTGATCGGATGCTATTAGCTGTTGTTACTGATTTTCTGGCTAATAAGAACATTAAAAACCAATTTCATAAAATTTATTATTTTTATTTTTTTAACCATTTATTTATTTATTCATGAGAGACACAGACTGAGAGAGAGAGAGGCAGAGATACAGGCAGAGGGAGAAGCAGGCTCCATGCAGGGAGCCCGATGTGGGACTCGATCTCAGATCCCAGGATCACGACCTGAGCCAAAGGCAGGCGCCCACCTGCTGAGCCACCCAGATGTCCCAATTTCATAAAATTTGAGTATAATCTTGAAACAAAATTCCAGTGTTTAAGATGAACACATGAGTGAGTCCATGTGAAAGATGCACTGTGTTGGTGCTTATTTTCCTCACTTCACTGTAGACCTGTGTGTCATGGGCTGGTTTGTGTTGGACAACTTCCAAGCCTCTGAGCCTCACTGTCCTCATTTGTGAAAATGCTGCTTTCCACATAGGCCTTTAGTGAGAATTAAGTTAAAATTGATGGCTTGCAAGTGCTTGGTGAGGTAGATATAGATACCCAGGTAAATAATTATTACTGTAAGGACAAAACCATAGAATATTTAGAACACTTAGACTGTTACAGGAAGGGAAATGAAGTCCAGAGAAGGTGAATATCCACCTAGGACCACTTGGGGGAAAGACATGAGCTTCAAAAATAATTGTTATTTAAGTGTAACTGCCTTGACTTTCCTAAAAACAAATGAACCCAGATTTCTTTGTTTTAAAATGATAAGTTAATGTACCCAGACAGTGTTGTTTCAGCCTGGTGGCTCGTGGCTCTTTTACTACTGCTTATGCGGGGGAGAGTAGAGTTTTATGTGTGCAAAATGGAAATATTTCATCTCGGAAGTTGTTTTAAGCCACTCGTTGGCATATTTAACCAAACAGAACTGAAGTGGACTCACTGTTTAATGGGACTCAGAGAAAGTTGACCTCTCTTATTGGGACAGCTCCCTCCCTGGATGTGTTGGCTTTTAGTAGGATAGTAACAGGGCAGGGACAGTGCCCCAAAGCAGCTTCCCCTAGCAGCTAAGTAAACATCTCCACACAGCTTTCCAATCCACCGTAGAAACCAGTGGCAACTCTTATGTAATGTCTTTCAGGCAGCACGTCAGTGCCTTCCCTTTTATAACTCCCAAGTGTGACTTTTGACTCCCTGGCACAGTGCCAGGTTGTAGAGGCAATCCTTTCCATCCTGACTCTCCTACCAGCCTCAAGGAGGGCAGGGCCAGGGCTAATCTTTGTCTCTGGTAGAGCCATGCCTTTGTGTCCTCACCTTGATGCCAGGAGCCCTAATCAGAGGCGGGCTTGGGATCCCACTTGCTGGATGTGCAGTCTGAGGCCCAAACTGGGGGACCTCTGTGGCACAGGCCAGGTGCCACATCACATCTCCAGCTCTGGCCCTTGTCATTGGGCTCATCCAGGGTCTCATGGTGGTTGGGTTTGGCTGAGCAGTGCAGCCACATGCTGGAGGGCAGAGGCGAGGGGGCAAGACCATGGGAGATCATGGGCTAGTAACATTCTGCTTGGTGAACGGCACAGCTCAGGTGAATGAATGGTTCAGTGGATTTGGCCGTGCTCCAGAGATCCACTCCATAGAGACCACTTTCCTTCACCAGGGTTTTTTTTTTTTTTTTCTTTCCCTGGTGAAACATCAGCTCTACCCACCTTTTCACTGCCTGCTGAGCAATGTCTGCCTCTCTGCACCAGTCTCCTCATGGAGCTGAGCTCAGCCACACCCAGGAAACTGTAGCTTGTGAAAAGGGCAGGGAGATAGGAATTGGGAGAGCCACAAAGCCCTGTTAGCGGCTGTAAGGGAAGAGCAGCCAACCTGTCCTAATGCTTCTGGGTCATAAGGAAGTGCAATCAGTGCTTCAGCATTCAAAATGAACTGAGCCGAGAGTCTGGAGCCTAACATTTCTATTTCTGGCTTTGCCCACTACTCAGGGGGCCTCGGCAAAAGCTCCACACCCACCTCACCCCTACCCCCGACAGGGCTGCAGGATTAGACTAGATGGTCTGGATGGGCATTTCTAGTCCTTCCAGATGGATGAGCTGGATCTAGGTGAACTCTGAGAACTTCTCAGCTTTCAGAGTGGGCATCCATCGAATACCAGTTGTATACTAAGACATTGTGCCAATTGGGGGAATGGGAGAATAATATGAGGGAAGGTCACACCTAGTACAGTTTTGTTTTATGAATTGTGTGCCCTTGAAGGAACCCTCCCAGTCTGATGTCTTGGTAACTGGGTAAATTTCTTCTCTGTTCCTGGAATGTGTCAGAATCCGGCCTGACTCAAGGAAAGAGAAATGTTGGACCTGGTTTCAGATCTTGCTCTGGCTCTGCACACTTCTTATCAAGGGTGTGTGCCAAAGCCTGTGGGGAAGGGCGCATACGGAAAGATAGTTAAGCTGAGAAATCATCATCCCGAAAGAACAATGGTCTGGGAGGCCAGAGTACGTGTTCTCTCCAGCTAGATGGGCTGAGCCGATGACTTTTCCAGGAGGATGCAGGGCCATCCATGCTCCTCCCCTTCCCCCAAATCTGTCCTCACCGGGTGATTCCTATCTTTCTCTAACCTTCGTCATCATGGACCCGGATGAGAGAGACGTGGGTATGTAGCCCAATTTCCAATTACGTTTTTTTTTCACTAGTTTCAGGAAGATAATTTATTTGGATTGAATTGTTAAGGCAGATTGCTTTCACAGTATTCCAAGCAGAATGCTTTCTTACAGGAAATGTCAGACCAGGCAATTCTAGTCAAGTTTTCCACATCCTTAAGAAAAAAGAAAAGAGAGAGAGGGGGAAAAAATATTCCTATTATATGTTGAAGGTCAACAGTTTGAGCACTGGCAGCTGCTGGGTGTGAAACTGAGATGGGTTAAACACTGTGTTAGTGCACAAGACGACTTCCCAATAGCCTTGTGCTCTTTAGGGCTTCATTTGAAAATTGCCTGTCGATTGGGCTGTCCAGGGAGATAGAGTGCTTCCTGAGGTTGGGACATGGATCCCACAGGGCCGAGCATCTGGGTGGCGAGGATGCTGGAGGAGCTCCCTTCGTCTCCCCAGAGCTCAGTTTCCTCATCTCTCAAACCAGGGTTATGCCAGGGGACTCCCAAGCTTCTTCCCAGCCTAAGTCACCACAATTCTGTACCTTCATCTCGGGGAGCTTGCTGAGCCTCTGTAGGAAGCCGAAGAGAACCAGCAGGAAAGTGAAAGGAATCTTTCTTCTGTGGAGCACTTTGACTTTTTAAAAAAGTTCTTTTTAGGTCAGCTTGCCTGTCAGGGATCTACCTCATTAAGGCTTACTCCTCCTGAAGTTTGAGTTTCTCCTTAATGAGAGCCTTTAGGCACAGGGCTATGGAACGTCACTGTGAGGAAAAGAACGTGACACAACTGCTCCTCCGAGGGTGCCCCCTGAGGACTTGCTAACCCCCCACCCCAACCTGCACGTGTCCAGGAAGTGCCTGCAGGTGGGGAAGGGCTGGGTCCCAGTTCTGAAGCCTAGAATCACTGCATGTTATGGCCCTTAGAGCTTCCCCAAAGACGATTCTGGAGAAAGGGAAGCTGAGACTCAAGGCAGTCACAGCTCGAAGTGATGCCAGTCTTCTCTGGTGCGAGCTAGCCCTGTGGCTCGTCTGTCCAGTTCCTGTGTGTCCCCTGACAATGGAACAGCTCTCTGCTCCATTATCATCTAGCCCTGTTGTGCATTGTGAAAGGAGGTTCTATTGGAAGCCGGGTGGTGGCAAGAGTGCTGGACCTGCACCAGGAAACCTGGCCCCGGTCGTCAGGTTCACTTGTCTGGTTGCACTGCCTGCCGTTGGTGTGTTTCCAGGAGAGCTTGAATCTTGTGGGATAGGACAGCCTCATGAGGCCACTGCCTCCCGTAGGGATGCAAGCAGGGCTTCAGTGTAGGGATGTCCTGTCGGGTTGAGATCCGTCTGTACCAAGTAAAGCAAAGCCCTTCTTATTCCTTGAGCTTGCTAAAGTTTTTAGTTTGAAAGTACATATGAGTATTTATTGAATTTTTTTACCAAATGTTTCTTCTTGGTCTACTGAGATTTTTGTCTCCTCTGTTGGTATGAATTCCATGACTAGATTTTCTAATGTTAAAATATTCTTGCTTCCCTACTTGGCCGAGATTGTCTTCAAAGTCATGGCCAGTGCGGTTGTTTGTTATCTTACTTCATATTTTTGCACTCGTATTCGTAAGCTTAGGTGCTTGGAGTCAAGGTGCTACTAGTCTCATAACCACCATCATCCTCATGTCAGGGAACATGGAGCAATTCTGCGTCAGATGCTATTCTCAGCGCTCGATGGATTGATGTGTGTAATGCTCACCACAGGTCTTTGAGGTGGGACTGTGGTGAACCTCATTTTTTTTTGAACCTCATTTTATAGAGGTTCAACACGGCTGAATTCTCCTGTTGCATCGTTCCTTTTGTTGTTCTGTAACAAGTAAGTTTATCACTAATAATGCTTTTTATTCCAACGTCTACTTTTAATCCAATGATACAGGATTAACTACATTAGCTTTTATTTATTTAAAAAGATTTTATTTATTCATTTGAGAGAGAGAGAGAGAATATGAGCGGGCTGGAGGGAGAAGGAGACCCCCCACTGAGCAGGGAGCTCGATGCGGGGCTCGATCCCAGGATCCTGAGATCATGACCTGAGCCGAAGGTAGACGCTGAACCATCTGAGCCACCTAGGTGCCCTGTGTTAGCTTTTAAACGGTTTTCTCTTTTCTCCCATGTTGTATGGTTTACCTTTTGTGTCACGTACCTCGTGAAGCAGCATATTAATGATTAAAAAAAGGTCAATCCTGAGTGTCTCTGTCTTTTGGCTGGCAAGGAGTTGGTTTGCTGTTATTGTAATTACTGATACACTTGAATTTTTGTTTGTATTCTGTACTTCCGTTTCGCCATATGCTTTTTCTTTATTTCTTGTTTCCTCCTCTTCTTTTCCTTTTTTTTTTTAAAAATTTATTCATGAGAGACTCAGAGAGAGAGAGAGAGAGAGAGAGGCAGAGACACAGGCAGAGGGAGGAGCAGGCTCCCCGCAGGGAGCCCCAAGTGGGACTCCAGGATCACACCCTGGGCTGAAGGCAGATGCTCAGCCACTAAGCCACCAAAGGCGTCCCTTTTTTTTTTCTTAACCATTTTCAAGTGAGCGATTCAGTGGCATTTAGCATATTCATAGTGTTATATAACTGTCACCTCTGTCTACTTCCAAAGCATTTTCTTCTTTTCAGAGCAAAATCTGTTCCTGTCAAGCAGTTTCTCCCCATTCCTCCCACCCCCTGATCCCCAGCAACTCCCAATCTATGGTATTTCACATAAACGGAATCATATAATATGTGACATTTCGTCTCTGGCTTCTTTCATTCAGCATCATGTTTTTGCAGTTCATCCACGTCATAGCATGTCACTCCTTTTGATAGTAGAATAATATTCTGTTGCATGAATATGCCACATTTTATTTATCCACTCACCCATTGGTGGACATGTGAGTTGTTTTCACCTTTTGGCTATAGAGAATAGTGCTGCTGTGAACACACGTCCCTGTGTTTACTTCTTTGAGGTATATACCCAGGAGTTGGAATTGCAGGGGGTCATATGGTGATTCCTTTTTTTTTTTTAAGATTTTATTTATTTATTCATGAAAGACACACAGAGAGAGGCCAAGACATAGGCAGAGGGAGAAGAAGTTTCCCTACGGGGAGTCAGATGTGGGACTTGTTCCCAGGACCGTCCCAGGACAGTCCCAGGACGATCACGACCTGAGCCAAAGGCAGATGCTCAACCACTGAGCCACCCAGGCGCCCCTCATATGGTGATTCTATATTCATCTTTTTTGAGGAACTGCCAAATAATTATCCACAGCGGCACTTGTGAATCAAGTGGTGTTTATTTTTTCTTCTTGGGCTTTCTGATTTGGACGTTATAGATTATGTCTTTACTATTTTAGCAGTTGCTCTTAAAATTCTTTTTTTTTTTTAAATCATAACTGACTTAAAGTTTGGGTTTGATCAGTCTCTCTACCCTGTCAAAGAATACAAGGATTTTAGAAAGCTTCAGCTGCTCATTTCCTGTCCCATTTCCTATGTATCATCATCTAGTATTATCCCTGTGTTTTTAACTACCCCGTAATTAGTTGTTACTGTTGTTATTTTTTGTATCATCAGCTCTCATTTTGGTTTATCTACATGTCTGCAGATTTCTTTTCTTGCTCCTGCCTTCATCCTGCTCTTTTCTCCTGGGTTCACTTTCCTTCTAGCTAGAGTAAGTCCGTGAGTGGTTTGTGCAGTGAAGGTTTGTGATGGTAAACTTTTTCAGCCTTTGTCTGAAAATGTCTTCGTTTTGACCTTACCTTTAATATTTTGAGTATCAAAGATATCTTTTGTTAAAGTAATTTTTGTTTATAAATAATCTGCCTTTCCACTGAGATTTTTCCCATTGTCATTAAAATTCTGGTCGTTTCAGTATGATGTATCTAGGTGTGCTTTGCTTTCCACATGTGCCGTTTGAGGCTTCTTAGGTTTCTGTGAGGATTCGTGTCTGCTAGGTTGTTAGCCATTATCTTTCCAATAATCTCCTTTCTCACACACTCTTTATTTTTCTGGAATAGAGAAAATTAAAAAGAATATTTTTCTGGAACTCCTTTTAGATGGGTATTGGAATTGATGTTTTCACCTCCACATGTCTTCTTTGCTCTTGCACATATTTTCTCTCTTCATATTGGGCTGCATTCTGATCATGTCATCTGATAGCTCCTAGTAATTTATTTTCTCTTCATTGTATCCCATCTCCTGTTGAAGCTCACCCCAAGTTCCCCTAATGTTAAAGAAGATCTAATTTATAGAAAAGTTGGAAGAATAGAAGAGTGAACACCTATACCATCCTCACCTACACTCAGTGAGCCTAGGACTTTGTCATACTTGTTTTTTTTCTCTCTCTTTTCTCCTCTTCTCCCCTCCCCACATATAGTATATATATTTGTAACACATACGTTTTTTAAAAGATTTTATTTATTTATGTGAGAGAGACAGAGACAGAGAACATAAGCAGGGGGAGGCGCAGAAGGAGAGGGAGAAGCAGACTCCCTGCTGAGTAGGACCCTGGGATCAGGACCTGAGCCAATGGCAGACGCAGAACCCACTGAACCACGCAGGTACCCATTACAGTGTATTTTAGATTGTTCTATTATCTCAAGTCCATGGGAGTCCTTTTTTCTGTGTCACCTGGTTTTCACTGATGGTGCATGATTTTCTCATATATTTACTAGTTTTTTTGTTTTGAGCATATTTTCAGTGGTACTTAAAAAAAAATCTCTCTCCTGGGGACTCTTGTGTGACCTGCTTTGGAGAAGTGCCCCTCCAGATAATTTTACATTGCTTTAGTTAGGTATGCTAGGATATCACCATCTTGGGAAAATTTTATGTTATAGTCTGGATTCTTGTGCCACATGAGTGGGGTCAGTTTGGACTCCATTCACACTGGGTTCTGAGTTGCCATCAAATGGAATATATAGTGAGTGCTCAATGTCTTCTCATGGGACACCTTTCTTTTGTACTCTATAACTAATGTAGCCAAGTATCTAGTGCCAAACATTGAGGAAGGAGCATCTTCCCATCTCTTTTTATGTTAAGAGTCAGTGAAATAGTCTGAGTGTGAGGCTGCATAAACAGGAGAGCATCCTCAAAGCTAGCATGGCCCAGACACTTCAGGCCTCTCAGAGACCCTGCACCTGGTCCTGTCCTGTGGTGATGAGCATGCCTGGGCTTCCCCCAAGGTAGAGATGAGGCACCTGAGGCCCACAGAGGGGAGATGACTTGCCCAAGGGCACGTGGGGATTGATGGAACAGGGTCAAGAACTCAGGTTTCTAAGTAGCTCTTCCCACTGACCAGGGTTCAGTTATCCAGGATCGAGTCCTGGCTTCTCCTTTGGGGACACAAAAGGGAGCCTAGGGGAAAAGTGGTGACCTCAGACATGGAAGACAAGCAGGGTGTCTACAGCCTGGCTCCCGTGGGTTTACTGGATGCACACTTTGACATGTCTCTGGCTTATCTGCACCATCACATTTTGAAAAAGTGTTTTGAACCCTTGATTTATCTTTTTGTCATTGTTTTCCATAATAGTTTTCACTCAAAGGCAAGAATATGCTTTTAAACTGACCTTTTAAACTTTGTAATGCTTACACCACAAAGGGACACATGAAAGGAACAATGAGCATATCCCCTCAGTGGGAGCAGAACTGAAGTCTCCTCTGGTGATGAGGTCTATGGGAAACGGACACAAAGCATCTGACCTGGGTTTCTGCAGCTGATGGATGGCGCTCCGGGTGGAAGTCCCATGACCGGGGAGAGGCCCAGCTGTACCCCATGCAATGGGAACATCATCTCCACCCTCTCGCCGTGGCTCTTGGCCACCCACGTGCTCTGAAGCTTTGCCTGGAGCCAGTGGCCTAGGTTTGAGTTCTGGCTCTGGCACTTCTAAGCTGTGTGACCTTGTGTGAGTCAGCTGGCTTCAGTGAAGGTCACTCTGGGACTCGGCACCTATTTGTGGAACATTGCCTTGGTGCTGGGCATGCAGGGTACAGGGGTGACCAAGAGACTCCGTGGTCCTTCGTCCCTCCTTGTGATTACTCTTACTATATGTATTAGTATCCCATGGCTGCCGTCGCAGATTACCACAGGCTTAGTGACTTAAAACAACATAAATACATTATCTCACTGTTCTAAGGATCAGAGTCTGAAATCTGTTCTGTTGGGTTAAAGTCAAGATGTTGGCAAGGCTCGTTCTTTCTGGAGGCACCAGGGGAGAATCTGTTTCATTGCTTCTTTGGAGCTTCTCATGGCCACCCACATCCTGGACTTGTGGCCCTTCCGCATCATCGGAGTGTACTCCTCCAACCTCTGCTTTGGGCATCACACCACCTCTCCTCTTCTGTGTCACCTCTCCTTCTGCTTCCCTATTATAAGCATGCTTGTAATTTCATGGATCCTACTTGGATAAACCAGGATACCCTCTTTTATCCTAAGGTCCTTAACCTAGTCCCATCTGCAAAGTCCTTTCTGCCATCTAAGGTACCATTCACAAATATCTTTGGGGACCACTATTCAACCTACTATGCCCAAGTCAAATTGCAGTTTGTGTCTGTTCAGTTTCCATGCCTGGGTCTCCCTTGGGCAGGGACAGGCCTGCCAGATAACTGCCATGTGATTGCTGAATGAGAGAGTGAGGAAATGAATGAATGTGTGTTTGGAGTTGAGAAGGAAGTGGCATACCCTTGGGCTGTAGAGGATCACCATGGGTTTGCCAAAGGATGTTCTAGCCCGAATGAAGTGCTTATGAAAAGGTACAGAGGCAGAGGCTGAGAAGCTCAGCATGCAGGGAATGCACATGGAGTGCGAGGGTGCAGAGGGAGAGGGGGCTGGGGTGGTAAGTGGCCAAGTAATAGATAGCCCATAGGGCACCCTAAGGGGCCTGGATTTATTTTATTTTATTTTTTAATGTTTTATTGTAACTTGACCTCTACACCCAACATGGGCCTCGAACTCACAACCCTGAGATCAACAGTCATGGTGCCACTGATTGAGCCAGCCAGGCGCCCCATCCTGGATTTTATTTTTCAAGGAAGCAGTATATGTGGTGGTTGCTGCCTTTGTCTTTGGCATCATTGCCTGGGTTCAAATTCCTGTGCCGCCACTTACTTGTACTGGGAACATTACTGGATGTCTGTGAGGTTCAGCACAACAGCTTCTTCATAAGGCTGTCCCGAGAAGCAGATGGCTTTTGTTGCTTGCAGAGCATCAGCACAGTGCCTGGAACAGCCAAAGGAGTCAGTATTTGCTGTTATTATTGCTGTCATTTTTATAAATATTATTGTTGGTGGTGGTGATGATGATGGGGAACCTTTGAAGAATTTCAACCACGCTGTGGCGTATTCAGATTTGGTTTTTAGAAAGATTCCCTTGACACCCGTGTGAGAGAGATGTGGAGAGTCGGTGTGAGGTGGGGCATCACACTGGGGGTTCAGGGAACCAGTGATCTGGGTGAGAGACAGACAGAGAGAGCAGAGCCAGGTACAAGAGAGATGTCATTTTCTTTGGCTCCTGCTGTTCCCTGCTTGGATGCTTTGGGGCAGACTTTAGAGGTCATCTAGCACCGTGCCTCGATCCTCACTTTTCAGGAAGGGCTACTGAGATGCGAAGGAGAGGCATCTTGCCTTAGTCTCAGGTTGGAATAGTGACAGAAGGGACAGAAAGAGGTGGAACTCGGGTCCTCAGCCTCTAGTGGCAGAGCCAGTGGCGGTGGGAGAGAGATGCTTACAGAAGCCTCTGGTGAAGTGCAGTTTCTCATTGCTGGAGGCTGGGGAAGGGAGGCTGTGACACAGCATCTGTGTTGCTTCCCCCTCCACCTCCTCCTCCTGCCCCTCCAAGCCTCAGATTCTCTTTCCAGCTTGTTCTTTTACCAGTCCCCAAGAGAACGCTTGCTGAATCCTGGTAGCGTAGAGACATAGGAATTTTGTGGTTTTGAATTAGGGAAAAATGGGCTTGACCCAGTGGGGGAGGATCAGGGCTGCCTGGGAGGGTGGGGGAAAGGAGCTCTGTGTTCCAGAGCCCCAGGCCAGAGAAAGAAACTCAGAGTTCAGAGCAGTGTGTGCTCACGGATTTGGTGCCATGCATCCTCTGTGGTCTTCTACTCACGCCCCTTCATACATCTTCAGGAGGAAGCCAATTCAATAGAACGTACCGTGGCAAGGTTACGATTGTTACTTCAATCATATCTTACCCTGCAAGGATGTTGGAGGAAAATATATTTCAATGCCATGTTCAAAAGGGCTGTCATTTTTTAACATAGTAAATGGATTTTCAGAGAGTGATGTAATATTGTTATTCTTAATACATTCTTTAAAAAAAAAAAGATTTGCTTTAATCCAGAATGATGCATGCTAGAGGGAAAAAAAAATCTAAAGAGAGCTAAAATACAGGTGGGCCATTTTAAGAAAGCTCCACATGTACATACATGAACTTACAGATCAGAATCCCAGGACAGGTTTTTGGTGCATTTTAGAGGTTTCTCATAAATGGCTGCTGATGGCTTTACAAGAAAGCTAGGAGGAAAAAAAAAATAAAAAGAAAATAGAGATGTGATGAAAAAATATCTGTGCAATGATTAATTACAAGCACTTGATTTGTGTGTGTGTGTGTGTGCATGTGTGTGTGTGTGCGTGTGTTTTCTAGCAGTATCACAGTGACATCAGCAAGATACACTTGCATTTGGTTCTTAGCAAGTGTCAGACTACAAGGTATGTTGTCCTGTATTGGCTGCTGTGTGTATGTGTGTGTGTCCGTGAGAACACATATTTGAGAGGCACCTGGGAGGGTGTTTAGTCCCATCCAGTGAGGGAACCTGCGACCCAGAGAGGGGGAGTGGCTGGTGCGAGGCACACATGAATGGCAGGGCAAGGGCCAGAGAGAACCAGCCCCTGAACCCCCATCCAGTGCTCCTCATGTTCTTCTCTGCTTTTTGTGTTTCAGTATCATTTTCCTCTGGTACATTGACATTTTCTTTTTTTCTAGGAAAAACAAGTTGCCAGTGCCCAACAAAGCTGATGGTGAGCTGGGTGTCCTGCAACTTGGTAGGTGCAGCTGTGCCTCTATGCTGTGCCCGTGGGGCTCAGGGGGCTTTATTTGCTCCATCTGGGAGTTAGTGGGTGGGTGCTCCTTACCTCCCACCTGACCTTAGGAAGGAGACGCTGGCCCAGTGAGTAGAGCAGGCTTCTCTCTTTTTGGTTGCTGTCTTCTTTTGTCTTCTTTCGGTCCTGGAGAAATCCTTATAAGAAATCTGGGCATTTTTGGACCCACCTTGGGGTGGGGGGCAGTGGGCGGGGTACAGAGGGGCCTCTTTTGCCTTTGGAGGCTCTTTTAGGGCTATTGAGAACCTACCAAGGTCTCCAGAAGACAGCTCTGCCTGGCGGGGACCATCCTTTAAAAACTTTATCAACTTATTATTTAGGCATAAGCATGAAGTACTTAAGTGCACACCTGTTTTTTTTTTCTTTTTTAAATATTTTATTTATTTATTCATGATAGACATAGAGGGGCGGGGGGAAGAGACACAGAGGGAGAAGCAGGCTCCATGCTGGGAGCCCGATGTGGGACTCGATCCCGGGACTCCAGGATCACGCCCTGGGCCAAAGGCAGGCACTAAACCGCTGAGCCACCCAGGGATCCCCAAGTACACACGTTAAGTGTTTAGCTCCACGCATTTTCACATATATGTACATCCCTATAACTACTCTTCAGGATCCAGATAGAGAACATGTCCATCTGTTCTGGTTTTGAAGCGATCTTTTGTTTCCTCTTTCTACAATTCTCTACTCCTCAAGGACTGATGTGTTTGCGGGGCTTGGTAAAGCAGCAGTGAAATGCATAATGCCAAACCAGCGACCAGACTTGAAAGGATGAGCCTTGAGTGCCGTTGATATTTGGTCTTCTTCTGGAAGCCAGCAATTTACCTGTTGGGCCATTTTGGCAGACAGGAGCTCTTCACATACTTTCCCTCTCCTTTTAAGTGCTCCCTTTAAACCAAAGGAAAAAAGCAATGCACTCTTTAGAAGTTTCTTGTGTGAGACATGCAGTCTGACAATTTGCTTTGATGAAGTTGAAAGGCAGGGGGCCTCTCTCTGAATGACGAGGCAGGGGTTTGTTTATTCTGCTCAGCTCACTTCAGAGGTAACAGTTCCCTTAGAGTTTTAATCATCAGAAGTGCCTGGTGGGTGTCATTTGGCCAGCCCGGGAAGGGGCAGAGTCCTGCACGTGGCAATGCGGAATGAGGTACGGAGCCAGCAAGTGCTGGCATCCGAAGTGTTTCTGTAAAGCACTGCACTTTAAGATTTTCCAGTGAAAGCCACTCCTGTTTGGACATAAAATGAAGCACTTCCTGGCCTTCAGAACCCAGAGGGCTTCTATTGGAAGGAAGGCTTTTAGCAATTCTCTCAGAACCTAGTTGTTTGAAGTGTGTGTGTTTTCCAGAGGGAGGCAGACCCCACTTTGCTAGTGGCTCAGCTAATGATTTAGAAAAGGGAAGGACGTAACAGGTAAGAGATCATGGAACCCAGCCCTCAAGAGGAAGGGCAAGAGAAGTTTTGGGGTGAGGCAGAGACAAGGAATAAAATTTGGTTAGAGGAATAGAATCTTCTTCCCTACCCTGATTCCCAATTCATTTTCCTTTGGTCCAGTTCAGCAAACTTCTGTTGGTGATTATGTGCCAGGGCATAGATGAGGCCGTTGAAAGTACATCAAGGGGAATAAAAAGTGACCTACTTTCTTGGAGGGGTGAGTTGGGTGGGGCAAAGGAAGAGAGGTGTCCTCTGATAGCAACACATAAAGCAGATGATTAGCAGTTCATCAGTGCTTCAAGAGATGTATAAGCAAGCTCTGTGGTGGGTTCCAGAAGTCTCCATAGTGAAGTAGTATTTAGATGGGGCTCTGAAGGCTGAGCAAGGTCTTGCCAAGTAGGGATGTGCAACAAGCCTGTAGACAAGGCACGGAGTATGAGAAAGAGTGATTGGCTTGAGGCCGCTGGCCCATAGGGGAAGTCATGGGGTCAGGAGGAGATGGGGCTGGAACGAAGGTGTGCCAGGGCCAGGATTACCTTGAGTGCTGTGCTAACGAGCTTGACTGTAAATCTTTAGCCAGTAATGAGCACTTGAAGATTCTGTGCAGGTGAGTAATGTGTGCAGTGCTGTGGGTTCTGGGCTATCTCTGGATACCTGTGGAGGATGGATTTTAGAGATAAGGGCCTGGAGGTTGGAAGAACAGTGGGGGGGGGGGGGCTCTTGGAATAGTCTCAGAAAGATGTGATTGGTACCCTCTTCTGTCTGGTGAAATCCTCTGGGTACTTCAAGACCCTGCTCGAATAATTAGCTCTAATGGAAAGCTTCTGTTGCTCTCTAAGGCAGAACTATTTGCCCCTTCTCCTCTGCTCTTAAAACCCTTGCACTGTCTCATGTTACATTATTTGTTTGGGGCTCTGTGTCTCCCTCTAGACAGAGAGCTTCTTGAAGGCAGGGGTGGTGCTTTACTCCTCTCTGGACCTCCACTGTCCCACATAATCAATCCCTGGTACACCACAGATGCTTAATGAAGTGCTTGATGGATGGATAAAAAAAAGAATGACATATTCCTGTAACAGTGGAGGGAGACGGGGTAGGGGTGAGGTATGAGACATCCTGGAGGCAGAATGATCTGGAGGCTGGATCCTCGTGGTGTGTGAGAGAGAGCTGAGGTCTCAGGCTGGGGAGATGGGATCTGTTATCCGAATGCAGTCTTGGAGGGGTGCTGTGCTGAGATTCCGGGTCTGGGTGTTGTGGCACTTCCAGGGCAAGATATCTGCAGTCAGTGGGAAATACCCATCAGACGCCTGGAAATAGACATATATGGACCTCTATTATATATTACTGTGTGTGCGTGTGTGTATATATGTTTTCCTCTAAAGGGTAAATACAATGGTATGGGAAACAAACTCCCTTGCTTCTTTTCAACCAGACCCTTATTCCAGGGCCTTAAAAATAGCATCCTGAAACCACCGGCATTTGCAGATGGTTTTGTCTGCTTGGCCAACATGTCATTCTGGAGTGCTTTGTTTTTCCTTCGCATGGCGGTCCCACCACATCTGGGCCCGAGGCCTGCTCTGTGGTCCTGAACCAAATCCCTGCGCAGGGGCCAACTTCCTCCTGGCATAGCTGAGGATGGCTGCTTGCTCTCGGGGGCCCCACCCGGTCTGTGTCCCCCGGGCCCCCAGCTTTCAGTCTCAGATTCACTTCATGGAGCCCCGAGCAGAGCTCCTTTTGGCCCCAACTCCCTCCCGGACAAACTCAGACTAAACAGAAGCCTCCAAATAGGCTTAAATACTGCCCCTTGTTCGCCTCCAGGAAACAGTCTGGGCTGAGGCGTTGCAAGGAGCCCTTTGGGGCCTGGTAGAGTCACTCAGGTTATCTTCCCATCTGTTCTGGGCCTCAGCTGCCCAGGGTTGAATTAATCACACATCTGTTCCCCCAGGGAACATTCTCGGTATTGATCTTTGCAAGCCTGCCCATTGGCCTTCCCTCCCTGTACCTCTCTTCCTCCCCTCTCTCTCTCCCTCTCCTTCTCTGTCTCTCCTCCTCCCTGCCTCTTGCTTTCCTTCATTTCCCTTTAGCCCCACCCCCACGCTCCCATGACCCTCCTCTCCTCGAGCCACCATTCTCCAGTACTTAGTCAATATCTGTTTACTTGTGTATGTTCTTGCAAAATGTGTAGTGTTTTTTGTGTGCATGTGTTTGTGACGGTTGTAAATCGCATCCGCCTTACACATCCCATCCGCATTCTTGCTTTCTCTACTGAGCACCATGTTTTTAAGACCTATGTACGTTGCTGAGTGAACATTTGGTCATAATTCTGGGTACTTTTATAAGGCTGTGGTCACAGGGCAACTTTTTCAGAGGCCCTAACTAAGAAGAGTTCTCATTTAAATTCCAGACTTACTTTTAATTTTTTTCAGCTTAAAGGTGGAAGGGTTTCCTTCTCAGTGGAGTTGGCCTCGTCCTGTGCCTGGTCCTCCTCCAGGGGAGAAAAGGAGACTGTAGAAGAGGATATAAGACGTGTGTCCTGGGGATGTTGGCCTTTGGATAGCATCTCCAGAAGATGTGGGGCAGGGATAATGACAATTCTGTAGTCCCAGATGTACAGAATTATGAGCAATAATGTTGATTTCTATGTAGTGGAGTGTACTTTTAAAATAATCATTTAATCTTGGGAAAATGAGGAAAAAACAGGTTCAGTAGGCTCTCTGGAGACTGGTCCACTCAGCTTTGCCAGCATAATTATCCTGGATTGTTTTCACTTGGGTCCTTCCTCTGAGTGTTCTGGTAAATGCTGCAGCCGTGGGTAAAGAGGCAGGACGGAGGCTCAGCCAGCTAGGAAGGCACAGGCTGGTGCTGCCAAGACCACGCTGGGACCCTCTCCGGGCCTCTGTTGCTCCAGCTGTAGGAAGACCGTATGGGATATGTGACTTAGTGTCCCTTCCGGCTGGAGGTCCAGGGAGGTCTGGAAGTCTGGCTGGCAGGATGGCAGAACAATTAGGAGTTGGCCTGGGTTTTATCCTGTCTCTGCCACTTTTCCTTCTGCAGGCTATCAGGCCGGTCATTTCACTTCTGTAGGCTCAGTTTCTCACCTGTAAGTGGGCGTGGTGATAATTGCCCCATCTTGGGACTGTTACAGGACTTAGGTGCTAAAACACAAGTGGTTGGTAAGTGAAAGCCATGACAGTGATAATCTATTATTATTATTATTTCATCAGGAATGGTGGCATTTTCTTTCCTAATTCTGCCCTCTTCATGTTTGTCCTCGGCCATAGGTTTGCACGCCCTGCCCACCTTTTTTAAGAAACATGTCTGAGGGAGGCTTTTCTGGGCCTGACTCCATGCCATGGCTTCAGACCTAGGCTCTTGTTTCACTGCATGTCCGTAGGCAGAACTTTCTAGTGGACCAGTAGCCAAATCACAGCATACTTGTGCCATGGACCAGCATGGAGCTGTGACAAGGAGCAGCTTGCGAAAAGGAGCACCTTTTCTCCTTCTGGTGAAGGGCTGGGAACTCCAAAGAGGAGAGGCAGGTTGAAGCTGGGAAAGCCCTCCTTTCATTCAAACTTATCCATGTCTTTCGTGTTAAAAGATTTCTTTTTTTTTTTAAAGATTTTATTATTTATTTATTTATTTATTTATTTATTTATTTATTTATTTATTTATTTATTTGAAGAGGGTGAGCTGGGGGAGGGACAGAGGAAGAGGGGAAGGAGAGAATCTGAAGTAGACTCCCTGCTGAGTATGGAGCCTGGTAGGAGGCTCAATCCATGACCCTGAGATCATGACCTGAGCTGAAACTAGGAATTGGACACCTCACCAACTGAGCCACCCAGACACCCCAAGTGATTTCTTACTCTGTTCTCTATGCATCATAACGAGAAGCTCACATGTCCTGGTATTCTTTCAGAGGATGTGGAGGATGAACTGACAAGGGAAGAAGTGATCCTGTCTCCAGTCCCAACGATGCTCAAGCTGCAAATAGTGTCAAAGCCGATGGACCTTTCAGTGGCCAAGGTTGGTGTGGAGTTAAAAGTATGGATGGATACATTTTGATTTGAATTGGTATGAATCGGTGCAGTGTGAATTGAGGCTGTCTTGGTGTGAATTGGTGTGGGTGAGGTGACTTTGATCCCTCTGGCCCCATTCAGCTTATGTCTCAGTCATTGTTAAAATGGAAATTCCAGTCAGGAAAATGAGGGCCTTGTCCTCTTCAAGAGGAGGTGAGCGTACAACCTCCTCCCATTCAGACATTCCAGGGTCTCGTTCTCCTTTCGGCCTAGTGCTGCTACCCCACGTGTGCAACAGGCAACTCCAGAGTTGTGATGGCAGTAGGAGGACTGTCCTCATTAGACTGGCTCTTTGGCGCTCATCTCCCAAGCTGGGCTCAGGCTGCATCGAAGTGAGGGAAGGATATCCGGGTGTTAATCATTCCTTAGCATCGGGTTCACATCGGCATTGGCCTCCTGGGGGCACTTGAGGTCATAAGACTTAGGGAGCAGGTTCCTGGCCTTGTCAGCCTCCTCTGCAGGGATGCCCTGGATTCCTCACCATCTCAGCTGCCAGATGGCCTCACCTCTCCCCTTGGCCGGCAGTTTCTGGGGGATGGAATGCTGCTCCTGCTGTCTGCCACTGGCTCTTCAACCAGGATCCAGGAGGAAAAGCTAAAATGCCTGGGGATGCAGTTGACCTCCTTTGCTTCCTACCTATAAGTATTTACTCAGCTCACAGATAAAAAAGTCAAAGATTTTTCTAGGAGTGTTATCCCTTTCCATTCTTCCCCTCTCTTTTCTTTCCTTCTTTTCAGACCATAGGGCAGAGGAGGCCAGGGGGTCGGGTCAGACACTCTACATGGCCTCAAGCCCGGGAGTAAGTGCTCTGGCTATCTGTAGCCACAGGGCTGTGATTCATTGCAGTGCACACTCCTATTTTGAGAAGGGCCCTTTGAGACTCCTAAAATCAGACCATCCAGCAGTAGCAATTCCGAAAGCTGGAAAACCTGAGGCCCACCCAGGGAAAAGGAGGGCCCAGGGCACAGGCATCCATAGCACCCAGGCTTCCAGGCTTGCAACTCTGTGGCCTGGTGACCACGCTGTGCCTAGCGGGCTGTCGTTCTGTGATTAAGAGAACAGACATGGGCTTCAGCCAGCAAACTCCAGTCCCTGTAGTTTCTAAGCTCTCAAAAAACTCAGTACAAATTTGTTTTTGTTTGATTGTTGTTGTGTAAGACAGGAAACCAAGTCCTGGCGGTTGAATTCATCCAGCCTTCTCTCCTGTGTGCCGCCAGCCCACATTTGACGTCGTGTAGACAAATGCTTTGATCAATTAGACTTCCTCACGTGTAATGAAAAAAAAATTCTGAAAGGAAATAATCTGAATCTGCAGGAAAGATCTGACCTGGAGAGGTGGCCATACAACCCATGTGTTGATCCTTCAGAGACCTTATAAAATCATGGTGGACAGAGAGGAGGTAGAGGCATTAGGAGGGGGCATCCTAGGAGAGGCTCTGCCTTCCAGGGCTGCTCAGGGCACTTTCCAGGGCTCTGTAGAGTAGGTCTTGGGTTTATGGGAGATGCACAGTGATATCAATATCAGCTAGAAATTTAGAGGATACAGAGCTGTGAAAAAATGGAGGTACTGCCTTGGGGGGTGGTGGGAACCCCTTCACTGGGTTGTTGGGGTTCAAGTTGAGTTCACAGGGGACCACTTGTAGGTGATGGCATAGAGGAGATTCTTACATGTAGTAGGGGGTGGTACTAGCGCAGGGGCTGGCAAACTTTTTCTGTAAAGGGACAGATCGTGTATTTTGGGCTCTCTGTTGCAGCCGCTCGACTCTGCCATTGTAACGTAGAAGCCAGCATCAAAAATCTATAAGTAAATGGGTGATCCCATGTTTCAGTAAAACTTTATTTATAAAACATGTGTGGGGCCAAATTTGGCCTGTGAGTCATAGTTTGCTAAGCCTGTCTTACGGCACCAGTTCTCCAACATAGCTGCACTTTGGAATTGCCTGGAGAGCTTTTAAAATTACAGACACTGGAGTCTAACACCCCGGGGTTCTGATTTAGCTGGGCTGGTATGTGGCCTGAGCACCAGGATTGTTAAGCGCTCCACAGGTGATTATAGCGTGCAGTCGAGAACCTCCAAGGTCTCTTCTAGAACTAAAATTTTGTGTTTCAGTTTTCCTCTAAGGAACCTAAAAAGACTTGGGCCTGGGTCATCATAGGCTGGTTTGGCCTGCGGATGTTCCAGAGCCAAGACCCTCAGGGTCACACTTTCTCTTCTCTCAAATGTGAGAAGAATGAGTTTGTGAAAGAACGAAAGTCGATGACCTTGCTGGAAAACAGACTGCTCTGCTAGAATGCAAGACCAGCTCCTGAGGGACTTCAAACACTGAGCAGCATAATACTATGATTTAATACTAATAATACTAATAATAGTAATACTAATACTAATTTAATACTAATAATACTAAGTTTGCCCTTAAGACAACTAACGAAACCCTCTCTTCTTTTGACAGGACATAAAGACTCTTCTGTTCGGTTCCAGCTTTTGCTGTTTCAATGAAGAATGGAAACTTCAGAGTTTTTCCTTCAGTGACAAAGCGTCATTAAAATATGGCATCGTGCAGAACAAGGCAGGTTGCCTTTACGTCTCCCAGGGATGTTTCTGTGGGCCTGGCATGCAGGGTGTCCTCCAGTTTGCTAAGTCCCATGCACATTTCCTGAGCTATCCAGTGCTGGCTAGCCCCAGGTTCATCACCCAGTGCTGGGACTTCATGGGGGGCTGGCAGAGAAAGAGCTGGGGAATGTGACCCTCACCCTACCAAGGCTTCTCCTCAATGTCCAGAAGCCTCTCTGAGAGGGGCGGAAGGGGGCCTTGTGTTTGGCTGGGCGCATCAAAGAGGGTCCTCAGGCAGAGTCTTGGGAAATGGTGTTGCAGGTAGGGCTGGAAAGAGGAGGACACTTGAAGCAGGAGGCAGCATGAATAAAGGGGAGGCTTTGAGAAGAAGTGCATGAAGGGGAGGTGCCTTGTAAGACAGGGAAATGTAGGTAGGCTGGGGCAGGTGTGTACACATTTCCCGAGATACACACTTTAAGGGCCAGAAGATACTCGAAATCCAGCAGCCCAATAGGGTTCTGTTTCTCAAGCCCCTAGAGTCTCCCCTGCCTCTCACTGCCTGTGGAAGAACCGCAGGACTATTAGCCTCTGTCCCTAGTGTGGCCAAACTCAGCACCTCTTCCTGCACCCACAGTTCAAGGGTACTCACACCTGCTACTCTGATAATCCTTATACTTGTGGATGCCTACAGGGATGAACTCTAAAGGAGCTTTCTTCCTCTAACATGGGTGAGGGGGCCAAGACACACCTAATGGGTGCTCAGGCAGGCCACAGCTGGGTAGAAGGTGCTCACATAAGCAGAGGCTGCTGAAGGGGCTGCTGAGATCGTCAGGGAGGGCTTCCTGGTAGAGGACGCCTTTAGGATGGGCCTTGAAGGCTGAGCAAACCATTGACATCCTCAGCCTGTGGAAGCATGGCCCTGGATGACTGGGTCATACCTGGTTGTATACCTGACTGGCTGTGAGGGCGGGCTTTCCTCGCAGGAGACATTGCAGACCCGTTGCTTCTCCGGTGCTGGGCCCCGGGGCCTCTGTCCCCGCCCTTCTCTGTGATCAGGCTCAGTGCCTCGTAGAAGTACTCAGCGTATCAAAGGCCCATGTGTGAGAGGTGGTGGCTTCGTGGCCCCGTGTCTATAACCTGTGGGTAGAGGCTGGTTCTGGAGGAACAGACAGCTCTGCCTTGGGCCAGTCCTCACTGGCACTAATGTATGTCCTTCTTTGCAGGGGGGTCCCTGTGGGGTTCTGGCAGCTGTCCAAGGCTGTGTCCTACAAAAACTCCTATTTGAAGGAGATAGCAAAGCTGACGGCGTTCGGTAAGTCAGCGCTCATTCTAGCAATATCTTCTTTTCCCAAGTCTTTTCCTCAGTGTCCAGAAAAAACAAGCAAGGAAGCGTGTGTGTTCCCTGATATTTCCTGTCTTCTGGAAAGGGAAATGGCGACTGGCTCATGGGGCCAGCCCTTGACCAGTTTAAATGACCTGCATGCGTTTGCCTCTAAAAGAAGGGAGGGTTGCTAAGTCCTGCTCCACGTGGCAAGCAGCTGCTGGAATGGCACCCAGACTCAGGCCGCCCCCTCCTCAGCAGTCGAGCGCAGCAGCTGCCCGAATCCCATCCACACCCACATCAACCTGCTGACCCTTCGACTGAGCCCAGGTCTCCCCTCCCTCCCCATGTTACCTCACCTCTGCCAACAGCCATTACCACGCATTCCAGCCGGCCCCACAGTGCATTGCTTCCACTCCCTTCAGCCATTTGTTTTCCACCTCACACATTAAGTGTTTACACATGGGCACCTCCTTCTCCTCACTCCATCGACTTTTCTGGAACATCTCTGTGCAGGCAGAGTGCTCTGTGAGGTTGAGGGGTGGATAGAAAACCACAGTTGTTTACTGTGGTGGGTGCTAAGATAGGATTGGCAAGGTGCTGGCCAAGGCCGGGGCTGGATGGCCAGTTTGAGATCAGCTTCTTACTTTCATCACCGCATGTGCCCAGTTACTAGCTTGGGCTCGGTTACCCCCCAGAACTCTAGAACTGGCATGTGTTCTTTTGTCTCTCTCTCTTAATTGAAATAGAACATGCATACAGAAAAGTACACATCTCAAAAAAGTGCACAACTCCTATATGCTCTGCTCAGTGCATTATTGCAAAGTCCCACACCCGGGAACCTATCAGCCAGATCAAGAAAGAAAAATATCTCCGGCACCCCAGAAGAGTCCTCCTGCCTAGTAGATACTGCCATTCCCCTCCACAAAGTTGTGATTAAACAGATTCTAAAATCACAGCTGAGTTTTGCCAGTTTCTGAATATTTTTTTTAAAGATTTTATTTATTCATGAGAGACACAGAGAGAGAGGCAGAGGCACGGGCAGAGGGAGAAGCAGGCCCCATGCAGGGAGCCCGACGTGGGACTCGATCCCAGGTCTCCAGGATTACGCCCTGGGCCGAAGGCAGGTGCTAAACTACTAAGCCACCCAGGTGTCCCTAGTTTCTGAATTTTAATTAAAGGGACTTGCTCTTTGCTCTGGGCATTCCAGTGCCTTGAAAACCAAACCAAAAACCAAAACCAAACCAAACCAACCAAAAACCAAACCTGAGGTGTTATAAAGACAACAAAGGCCCATTCCTTGTTCATCCATGTTTAGATTCCTGGGAGAGATGCTGGCTCCCCTGATATCCTGCCAAGCTCAGGACAAATGAAACATCTTTTACCGGCTTAGAGGAGTTTGCCTCAGACAGGGCCTAAGTGAAGGTAGCTCTTCCTGCTTGGCATTTTAGAATTTGTCTAATAATATAATTTGTCTAATTACCAAGTAATCATCAAGGTGTTGTGTCTCAAGCTAATAGGTGCTAATTACCAGTGTAGCATAACTATAGCCAGAGCAGAGGGACATTTCCACAGCAGGATCCCACCTTGTCCTTGCTGTTCTCCGTGCCCATCCTCACCAGGCCGAACATAGCCGCTCCTGTCTGTGCAAGGCCTCTGCAAGGCCAGCCAGCAGACTGCTGCCCACAGTGACCACGGCCAACAGTTACCCTGCTGTCGACTCTCCTGGAGAGGCAGCACAGTGCATGAGATTCTGGAATGCTCCCTGCTTGCTAAGGGAGGGACCTCTTGCTGCCCTCAAAGGGTGCAGGGACTGTCCCTGAGTGCACATGCCCCTGCCTGCCCACCTTCCTTCCTTGCACTGAAAAGAAGCATGCAGGGAGGGCTGGGCAGGTGCTTGGAGGGAACACAGGGCTCAGCAGGACAGCCACAGCCTTGCTTTCATGGCACCTATGATCAAGCACGAGAGCCAGACAAGCAGGAGGCTCATAGGGATGTGCCAGATGCTCAGGGTTCACCAGACCTAGGCAGGGTGGGGCAGGCCTGTTGGAGGAGTGACATTTAAGTCTCACTGAGGTCTGGAGATAATCAGGACTCCCAGTTGGCCTCACACACATCCTTGCACATGCTTGTTCCTCCCTCAGTGTCCCCCGTCCCAGCCAATCCCTCAGACTTCTTCTGGGCTCCTCATAGCACAGAGTCCTTGATATCAGGGAGGTCTTCCCTAGTTGAGACAAACCTGGGCCCACTCCAAGGCCTCCCCACCACTTGGTGCCCTCATTCATTGACGTTGTTACCTGTCCACAGTCTTCTGTCCTTCCTCCTCCTGCTGAGAACACCAGCCCCATGGGAACAGGGGCCTCCCTGGGCGGCCTGGTTCGCAGCCTGTCCCTGGCATCCAGCCCAGGGCCTACTCCACAGAAGAGGCCCTCAGAATTTTTGTTGAATGAACGCATGGACAAATGCATGAGTTATCCAGACTAACAGGGAGGGGAGGGAATGGTGTTCCAGTAAGGAGAACAATATGTCAGAGGCCCGAGGGCAGTGAGAGCAGGGCAGAGAGAGGAGCTGAGAGTTGCCTGAGGGTGCCTGGGGCAGAGTTTGGAGGGGCAAGGATGAGATCTGAGGCTGGCGGATGGGTCAGGGCCAGGCTGCCACAAGGGCCTTGGGGTCTTACCAGCTGCTTGGGTCAGGCCGTGGCCTTGGCCCTCATGGGAGATGTCTCATAATTTATTTCGGCCCCCTTCTCCTTCAGAGCTGCTTTTGAACTTGGACTTTGTACTTGGGGGAAGTTGTGGATTGTTTCCCAAAGGTTGGGATGGGGTGTTTAAGTTGGTTCCAGGAAGGGCTGTTTCTGCCCAGGGCACACACAAGGCAGGCTTAGTTCCTTTTCGTCCCTCCCCACCACCACTGAGAGGATGTTCTAGCTTCTGTACCCATAGGCACATTCTCCAGGGAGCAGTCTGGTCCCCACACCAGAGAGGGGAGCCAGGGCCTGGAAGGCAAAAAGACGTCCTGGTTGTGGGTGCAAGTTGGGCTCTGGGTAGAAAGCAAACTGGGTCAGCTATGGGACGTGAGATTCTCTAACACCTCCCACCATCTGCAAGCCAGCCGCTGGCCATGCGTGGACTCAGGCCCCAGTTTACACTGACCGGTGTCTAAGCACTGACCAGAGGAGAGTTCCGTCAAGTCTTTGCTGGGAAGGAGGGAGGAGGGAGTGCATTCCTGGCTCCCACAGGCTCCCCATTGGCTGGGACTCAGAGGGGAGTTGGGGTCAGCCTAGATTGAAGGCCCACCGTGGCCAGGCTGGTGGGTCTGAGCTGGGTCCTAGGGGCAATGGTGGATAGGCAGAGGGAGAAGGGGGAAGAAGGAGCTGCTGGGGGATTTATGTAGGGGTGTGCCAGGTGGGAAGGAGCCCCAGTCTGGCTGCCTGGCTCAACCAGGAGAGGTCTGCGTGCAGTATCCAGGGAGATTGGCCTGCAGGCCAGGGCCCCCTCCTCCAGGAAGCATGGGAGCATCCATGCTGCGGAAGAGTGACCTCAGTTTTCTTGGGAGCCCCACAACTAGTCTCACAACTGTTCCTTACCAGAAACACCTTCCCTTCTGCACCCCTAGCCCCTGCTGCCCCAGGTGCTGCAACCAGGGCTGACCTCCATGCAGGTTGAGTGCCGTGGGCTGGCTTTCTGCTTCCATCCACCGGGGTTCTATCGGGGGCTCAGGAAGAGGTACCTCAGAGGGGGACGAGCTGAGGGAGGTCCCGGTGGTGGTAGGCTATAGGCAAGGGGCGGTGCCAGATGCCTACACACACACACACACACACACACACACACACACACACACACAAACACACACACGAGTCCTGTGTTTCCTTCTCCTACTTCCCTTGCTGTGGGGCTGTGGTGGGGCTCGAGGGGGATTAGGGGTAGGAGGGGAGAGTCTTCTGGGTTCAAGCTAGGACTTGCAGCAAACCAAGGTCAGGGGAGCAAGGGCCTGGTGCCCAGGGCTGGCAGCAGAGGAGGGAAGTGAGAGCAGAGTCTTTGTGGCAGTGAGGCCCTGCAGGTCAGAAGCCACAGAGGGTTGTCCCTGCCACGTGAGTTTCCACGCAGCCTGTAGGTGCCCATGCTGAGGCTAGAAGGAGTATCCTGCTCTCCTTAGCCCATTCCAGGGTGGGACATACTGGGCTGGATCCAGAGACCTGGGCTGCAAGGGCTTCACTTTTTCCAGTGGTGAATCTCTGTCTTGCCTCTAAGTTTGACTCGACGAGGAAATGCAAATCATCAAGGGCTGTGCAAGCAGGCAGGACCATAGGAAGCTCAGAAAGGGAAGATGCTCGCCCGGGGTCCCTCCTGGCATCTGCAGCTGAGCCTGTCTGCCATCTGACTCTGCTGTGCCCCAGAAGAAACTCTGAGCAATGGGAGAGCCAGAGGGGTCAGGAGGGGCTAGTGCCAGGAGGCTGATGGCCTGAGTTTAGAACACTTGGGTGCTGGACCCTATAGGGACTCTCATGACCAAGGTGCAGCTCTGTGTTTCACAGAGGGCTTCTGGGAAGACCCTCCCCCTTACCGCTGATTGGAAGAACTCAGTACAGAAGGGTACAAAGAGTAATACAGCAAAATCCTGGGGACCCCCTGCCTCGTGTGAACCACGGGTGACCTCCCTGTAGGAGCCTCTCTCTGTGCCCAGCACCTCTGGTTTCCTTGATTTCTTCATACAATTTTAATATTGATGGGTTGGGTTATTGATGTTTCTGCCTGGCTGGTGTGTGCTGAGTGGAGTTGGAGGCTTTCAGTACTTCGTTCTGACGCTGAAATTCCAGGATTTCAGAAATGACCCAACTTAAAAAAAAAAAAATGCAGGTGACTCCTCTGTTCTCTTTAGGAACACCACGGTGGCCTGGCCCGCCCCGTCTAGGCAGCTGCCCAACTCTGGGCCCTGGGGGTGGAGGTGGGGGCTTGAAGGACCTGTGCGCCTTCCCACGCTGGGGCTGCAGGCCTGGCGGTGGGGCCCCTCCTCACGTCCTCCACCCACCACGGACGGGAACGATTCTGTGGAAGCTGCGTGGGGGATTGACTGCGCCCTCCAGGGAAGTCATGCTGAAATAAAGGCCTCTTGGCAGGGGTGGTGTTTTCTCGTCAGGGCTGTCTGGCTTCATTAGGGCCCACTCTGTCAGGCCGGCAGCTGGCCTCTCCTCAGTCGAGGACAGAGCCAGGCGGCAGGGCTCCGTGTTTTACCCCTTGAGGGAGGGGTCGTGCCAGTGGCTGGCTGTGGGAAGCGATGATGAGCCTCACTCCCCTGCTAGTGAGAGGTCTAGAGAGAGCCACAGACAAGGATGTTGGCTCCTCACCTCCTCTGCCCTTTGAAATGGCCACATTCAAGGCTCAGAGAAGGAGGGACAGTTTTCTGAGGCCTGTCTGGACACCAGTAGCAGAGCTGGGGTTGGACCCCAGGTCCAGCGGTCCCCAGACCATGCTTCTTCCCACCCCTGGCAGCAGCTGGTGAGCCTGAGAGGGAACAGAAAGGCTGCGGTCATTCCCCAGCCTTCCTCTGGGTGGTTTGTAGATGCGGACTGCTGGGCACAGCAGAGTGGATGGGTGAGGCTAGTTGGAGATCATCAGCATCAGAACATCTCTTTAATCTGAAGGACTTGAGTAATTTGGGCAAGCATGCAGGCTGTATTGCTCCCCTACGCCCACCACCACCCACCACCACCCATAGACAAATGTCTTCATCCTGCACTTCTCCCATGAGGAAGTAGATGCTTAAAGAAACTTCTCTTGGTTGGAGAGCCAGGCTGGGTGCTAGATTTGTGGGAGGAGTTTGATGAGTGTGTATCTGACCGATGAAGGCAACCCAGGACCATCCTGGTCGTTGAGGTTTTGCAGGTTAAAGCAGGGAGTTACCTGGTGAAGCTGGAGTCTGGGTGACTCACCCCACTGTTCCCTTCCTCTCGTCATCATCTGCATGGATAGCCCTGTCCACCCTGTGGCCAGTCAAATGGCAGAATGATGCTTGGGGGCACGTGGCCCGGTGTCCACATCTGTGTGGGAAGGTGAAGGCCAGCGAGGACCAGGGGCTTCTCTAAGGCCTGGGAGCCAGGAGCCTAACCCAGGCCCGGCCACTGCACTTTCCCACCGTGTCTTCTGGAAAGATGTGTCTCTAAAGAGCAAACTGGGGCCCAGGAGAGGATGGAGAGATGGGAAGAGTTTCTAAATAGGAGCCAGTGAGAAGAATGAGGATTTTGGTGTAGAAACACAGAGGTTCAGAGGGTCTATGACCAGTTTGTGAGATCAGGAAGACATGAGTTGGATCTCTTGGTGGTGTTGCACGGTGCGGAAGAGACGGGCTTGAAGACAGAGGGATGCTGGTTCTTAAAGCCAAGAGCTCCAGACAGTTGGTTCCACTTCCCTGAGTTCTCCTTCCTCCCTCAATGCTGTTTTAATTTTTCCAACTTTACTGTGTGACCTCGAGTGTCTCAGTCTCCGTGCCTCAGTTTCCCTATCTTAAAAGGGGCAAGAATACTGCCAAGTTTATAAGGGAGCTTTGATGGGTGATGAAACAATACATGTGAAGTGTTTCTAACAGTGCTTGGCACATGGTAAGTGCTCAATATATGTCAGCTTTTTTTTTTTATAAAGATTTTATTTATTCATGAGAGACACAGAGGGAGAAGCAGGCTCCCTGTGGGGAGCCAGATCCCAGGGAGACTCGATCCCAGGACCCCAGGATTGTGACTTGAGCCAAAGGCAGATGCTCAACCACTGAACCACCCAGGTGCCCCTGTGTGTCGGCTTTATAAATCTTATTTGTGGCTACACCGAGAAGCTTTCAATGAAGCACATGACTCGCGTCAGCAAGTTCGTGCAGAGCACGGTGACTGTGTGAAAGGGGACTTCTTAGGTCCAGTCTGCAGGTTTTCCAGCATAGCTGTCCTAGGCAGAGTTTACAGTCCAGACACAATTTTGCACAATTCTAGCCATGATAAGGGTTCTAACCAGGGGAGTACCCTGGTCACCCCTTTGTTGCAGGAAGAGCCCACAGGGACAAGACAGAGCAGAAACACTGGTCAGGCCCTGGCTGTAACAACTCATCTGGGGAGCAGGGCACCCCAGTCCTGGGTAGGGGCAGGATGGGGATTGGCAGGGGTTCTCAGGAGGGGTATTTGACGGGATGTGTGCCCCCACCTGAGTGGGGTCACACAGGAGGGCACACAGCAGGAAACAGGAGCTGTGGGGATGATGAAGCCTACTTTCGTAGGTTCTGAACCCAAAGAGATACATGGCCAATCCTTTCTCCTTTGTCTGACAAGCCCTGCTTTCCAGGCCCTCCTCTGTCCTTGGCATCACCTCTCCGGAAACCCAGAACAACATTTCCTTACCTTTGTTTTCATAGTTGATGGTGACCTGGGCCAGTGCTCCCCGCACAGCTCAGGCTCCCTGGTTTAGTGATGGCGTGGTAACCATTTCCTCGAGAAGCGTGGCGGGCTTCCAAAGGCTGCAGTAGTTGCAGGCAGTCTGCCATTTCATCTTTCAAGTGGTTGAGGACTTGTTGTTTGTCTCATTAGGTTTGAAGGATTGCCTGGTGTCAGGGGCTTGTTCTTTCACGCCAGATGTTAGGAGTTCACCTTCCTGTCACCACAGCCAAAGTGAGGACTTGATGTTTCCATAAAGACAATAGTGATAGGTGTCCATTATTGAACATTCATCCCATGCCAGGCACTGGTCTATGGACCTTACACATTATCACCTTGTTTTAAAGCCCCCAGTGCTACAGAGGAGGTACTGTTGTCATCTCTAGTTTATGGAAGGGGAACTGAGGGACGGCTGTGTCATTCACCTCCCATTTTAAAGTCATTGGACAGCCTGGATACAGACCATTTGCTCTGCGTCTCAGGCACTGGGGAGTGGCCACATGCTGCCCATCATATTGACCTGTGTCCTGGTCTCCTGGTTCACATTTCTCCAGTCTGCGCCCCCCCCCCCCCACCCCACAGCTCAGCATGGAGCTCAAATATTAGCTGGGCACTGAAAACATAGAATCCCCCCACCCCCCACCATGTATTCCTTTGAGCCCCAGCAGGTCTTCATCAAGGCACCTTTGTCTGTTAGGAAGAGCCTAACACTCAGAATGCTTTTGTAAGAATTTAATTTTTCTAAGAATTTAGAAAAAATTCATAGATTCCAGCAGTGGGCAGGAAGTACAGCTCTAAGGAGCCCTGGAAAGATGAAACTGAAAGAAGTGTCTCTGTCAGGCTATTGCCTGTTCTTCCCTGTTGCTCATTTCATGCACCAGGGCTTCTTTGTTACCATTTTTATCATCAGGTGTCTCTCTGCCATTTTTGGCATTGTTGACTACCTGTTTCGTTCAAAGCCCATTTGTTCCCAGGACTGGGTAACAGCACTGTCTCCCAGCCATGCCCCTACTGCTGTACCCTTTCCTGCTTTCGTCTGTGTCTCTGATAACCCAGAGTTCCGTGGATTCCATCGTTGGCTGCTGCCTCTGCCCTTCCCCGTCCTCTCTCTGGGAAATCTTAGCCCCTCAAAGTGCCAAGGATTTCTCACATTCTGGTGGCTCATAAACCTACCCTCAGCCCCGATGCCCTCCTGGGCTTTCCATGTGTCAGATAGCTTCACCGAGGGGTCCCGCATGCGCATCCAGCTGCTCCCCCAATCCTCCTCTCTGCCCTGCATTCCCCATTCCATTTGGCAGCCTCACTGCACCCACTAAACCCCCAGAGATTACCCCTAATTCTTCCTCTCCCCCATTCCACACCCTATATATAAGTAACAGCAAGACAGGCTGCCTTCCCGTCTGCACCCATGATCTCATTTCCTGTGGCTGGTGGGCGTGAAGGGCACCTGCTCTCACAAGCTGCTGTCTCCAGGGGCCTGGATGCTGGGAGTGGCCAAGACTGGGTCAGGACAGTATCAGGCATTTGCCTGGAGTGGCCGCCTTTCCTTGGGGCGGCGTGAGTTCCCGAGCACATTTAGCTCAGCCTCCTGGGCTCCATCAGAACCCACAGCCCTGCCAAGCCTCCAGGATCCCCTCTGCTCCCCTGGGCAGCTTCCTGGACCTGCTCCTCCTCCAGTCCCACCCAGGGCCTCTCCCTCAGGGGTCTTCCTTTGGCCTGGGTCCGAGGAGGCCCTGCTGGAGTCCGTGGGCTGCGGGGTTCTCTCTGTGTGGGAGAGGAAAGAATAGGCCATCTGCTATAGGGTGGCACAGGCCCTGGCTTGTGTCCCTACAGACATAAACACACTCTTTTTCCTTCTCAGGCAGCTGCAACCTTCCAACGCCCGCAGGACCCACTGCCTCGCCCTGGCCATCGCAGACATGGTGTGGCGGGCGGGAGGCCGAGAGAGAGCTGTGATCACACTGTAAGTGCTCCCCAGGGCCATGTTGCTACCACTCATGCGCTGGCACATCTGCGGACAAGCTGGCCATGTGCTTTCCTGTCCTTAGGGACGTTGCTTGTCTGTGTATCCTCCTGGATGTCGGCCCCATGCCCCACGCCGGTACAAGCCCAGCAAGGCAGCCCCACATGGGGAGAGGCCTGGAGGGGCCTCCACACAGCTCCAGTCTCATCTCTGCTTGGGGTCACATCTGCCTGGCCTTCCGCCCTGGGGAGCTTTGGGGGACACATCCCATCTGAGAAAACTTCTGGCCTAGGCAGCCTGCTCCCCTATTTCTCTGATCTGGACCTCTCAGGAACCAGTTATACCTCTGATTCATACCTCTCTCCTAGTCCCCAAGACATGCTTCCATTCGCTTTGTCACCTGGTCCCCTGCGCCACCGAGGAAGAGACCTCCCCTGCCGCCTCTATCCTACTGCAGGTGGAGGACACCATCCCTGTAATCCACATGGATGGTCAGCCTGCTTTTCAATCTGGCCCTTCATAGTGGAGGCATCACTTCATCCCAGGCCTGTGGCTAAGCTTGGGTAAAAGGGGTACCTTTGGGGGCCAAAGGTGACACTCAGGTGGGGTAGAATGATTACTAGAGCATACTGCTTAAGAGAAGGGGCTCCAGAGGCTAACTCCCAATGCTGTTGTTTGTTGGCTGTATGACCTTGGGCAGTTGTGCTCTTTGTGCTTCATCTGTGTACTCATCTGGAAAGTGTGGATGATAGTAACGATTATCTGGTAGAGTGATTGTGAGAATTAAATGAGTCCATATAAATAAATCATATATAACAAATGATAATACTATCTATGAGTTTAAATCATTTATCCATATAAGTAAATGGTAAATAATAATAAATGTGAAGTGCTTAGGATAATGTCTGGCCCATACTAAATACCTTAACAGTTCGGTATCACTGTTATTGTTCCTATGGAGTGCTTGTCCTTGGTACTCGTGTTCCAGATAATACATTATTACACATTAACCCTGGCCCTTAGGATCTGTATGGCAGCCCTGAAAACAGATGGGGCAAAAATTCAATTTCTCCCCGTTTTACAGATGGAGGGGCAGCGGCTGTCCCAGCCTACGCAGCAGGCTAATGGCATCGTGGGCCGCACACCCAGACCCCACTTCTAGTGTGTATCTCCTGGGCTGCACATACAGGGTGTTGTATAGACAGATGGCGATGGGGTTGGCGTGGGGAGCCTCAGGCCAGAGGCTGGAATTCCTCACGGCCCTGAAAGCGAAGGGCAAGTCAGCATTCCTGGTCTGGAAATCTATTTGTCGGTCGTGGGTGAGAGGCAGACTCCCTACTGCCAGGACTTGGGTTTGGTTACCCTGAGCTCTCCTCCTGAGGTCTTTTTTCCATTCCTTTCCCTTCCCCCACTCATCAGGTCCCCTGGGCCCAGCCTATTGGGTGAGTTCAAATTGGGGGAGAAAGGAGAAACCCTCGGTCCCATTCTTTCCTCCAGAGCCACCTTTTTATTTGTCCTCAGTCAGTGGCACATGTGGTTTCACCCTGGCTCAAGGGCATGTCTTCTCTCCATGCGGAGGACTCATGCATCTCTCTTTCCTTTTTAGGGCTTCGGGAACACAGCACTTCAGTCCAACAGGGAAATACAAAGCAGATGGAGTCTTAGAAACAGTACGGCTTTCTGGAAAAATTATCACGCAACCTTTGGCTTTGTTTGGGGACGGTCTCCTTTCATATAAGTAAATCCTCCCTCAGCTGGGGATCGGCCAGCCCTCCCTGCAGCCCAGGCTAGCAGATCTTCCACCTGGGATGGGGTGCGGGCAGAGGTGGGGGTCTGGGGGGGGTCTGGCCAGAACTGCCCTTATGGCTAAAAGGCTGATGGATACCCTGTCACGTGGAGGCTGTACAGAGAAGAGCAGTCCATGCGTGATGCCTTCTGGCCAAGCCACAGCCCTCCCTGTCTCCTCAGCATCCCCTCCGGGGTTGTTGTGAGAGGGCAGTGGGGTGGCATGGAGACAGAGGGGTGGGGTAGAGAATGGGGAAGAGCTTTGCAGAGCACAGCCATGAAGCCAGACCTAGTGTGACCAAGTAAGGGAAAGAAATGGGAGACATGAGAATATGGACACAGCCACATTTCCCACAGACGAGCCTCCTCTTCACTGAGGCCTTTTGTTTGACATAGTTTGTTTCCTTTGACCTAAGTTTGGGCACATGTGGCCCTAGGATCCTAATTAGGGGTCTCACCTAGTTGGGTGTTGTCTCTACAAGTGGTTTTCTCCTGAGCTGCATGAGAAAGCAAAGGAAACTCAGACCCACAGCTTTCCACTGACCTCATGACACTGCCTGCTGGGCTCAGAGCTGTACTGGTGGTGGCCCATTGGATGGGACTCCTACCTCTCTCCACACACCCCCACGCCCCTGCCAGGCCCCAGGTGCTTCTCAGATACCTGTGACTGGCCTGCAGGGGTGCAGCCCCGCTGGTTGGTGGGGCGAGGCATGCATGCCACTGGCTCCTTTGCTTTAGTTCCACGGGGTCTCCATTCCTGGGCTCTGTAGGCCCTGTCTGGCTGGCAGGGCCGGCTTGACCCCGGAGACCCCGGCTGGGTCCTGTCACAAACAGGCATGGGGGTGCCTTGCTGCCCTGGCTCTCAGGGTCGCCACTGTGACCTCAGGGACATTCCCAAGTTGGGGCTTGTAGCTACTGAAACCAGGGCAGGACATGGAACCGTCTGTGGAGCTCAGACAGCTCACGCTATGGGTTTGTGTCTCCTCAGCTCACACTGCACAGTTTGACCTGCTATGAGGAGCTGGTGACTTTTCTTCAACAAAGTATCCATCAGGTATGGACAATGGTTTATTTGGGGGGGGATGTGTGTTTTTAAGCTGCTTTCTTTGGAGACCCTGCTGGATATAGGATCTTGCCTGGTGTCCTGGCTGGTTGGCTGGGTCCTCCAGCACCCTATCTGCTGGAGATCTGTGTACCCACTCCTTGCTGTGAGATGGGGTGTCCAAGGTCTGAACAGTGCACAGTGCCACGGGGATTCAGAGAAGGGCTGTAGCCTCTCTGGCTTTGTGAATGAGGGACTTGAAGTCTCCATGGCAAAGAACATGATCTCTGGAGCCTTCAGCCTGTGTTTGAATCTAGGTTTCACCCCTTAGTAGCTCTGTGACCTTGGGCAACTTCTTTAGCCCCTCTCTGCCTCAGTTTGCTCATCTGTAAAGTGCAGCTGATAATAACAGAACTAGCACGCCCAGCTTGATGTTGTCAGTGATTTTAGCTTTTGTTGTTGATGTTATGATCACTATCATCATGATTATTTAAGGGCCCCTTGAGATTGGTTAGCTGTGGACATGTGGAAATGAGGGGGACACATTACAGGGGCAGGGTGCAGATGACTTTGGCAGAGGTCATTTCCTGAGATCCCCAACTGCAAAGTCTCATTTTCTGATGTCTGTGTGTCAGGATGGAAGGAAAGAGCACTGAGCCCTTCCGTCCTGGTGTGCAAGCAAATGCTCTGTGCCTCCTCTGCGCCTTTCCTTCAGCCTTCTGGCCTGTGGGACCAGCTCTTTTAGGCTCCAGAGAAGGTGACAGAGTATTTGCTGGTGAGCCTGGAAGGTGGGAGAACTTGCCAGATGTGGGGCCAGGCTGGACACTCCTGCTGTCCAAATACCTTCCTCCCGTTCCCTGAAAGTGCTGAGGGTCTGGGCATAGCCTAGGAAGAATGCCAGCTCTGACATCACAGATGCTTCTTGGGTAGGAAAATGGGGCCTGCTCAGAGACTCTTGGGAGGCAGGGGTACACTCATTGAGGCGCTGATTCACCCCAAATTTTCTGCCCCAGAGCTGTTGCCTAGCGAGCAACAGCCCGAGGAGCCTGGCCCATGTCCCCAGCTTAGGACGCTGCCTTTCTGCACTGACTGTGTTGTCTGGCCTTTCTGGGAGGTTCGAGGGAGGGGCTCTGACGTGGGAGGGGGCCTGGCCAAGGCTGGCCGCTCCCTGTCCCCCGGCTCCCTCTGGCTCTTCATGGGCATAACCCAGTGGGTTGTCTGCCTGATGTGGTGCGCTCCCCGGCTGGCCCAGAGCAGCTGTAGGGGGCCTGGAGCAGGGGCCTAGCGACCTCCTCTAGCTTATACCTCGGCCACCTGTGGCCCTAGGATCATCGCTGGGCCTCAGTTGCCTTGTCTAGAAAATGGAAGATGGAGCAGTTAGCAGATACTTGCAGCTCTTTACTGCTCAACAGCGGTTTTTTAAGAAGAAACTTAAATGCATGGAGAAGAATGTCTTCTAAATTAAGCACCAGGCACGATCTAAATAAGCAGGAAGGATCATACTCCTAACTGCACTCAGAGCATTCTGAGAATGCAGCTGTGCATCCGGGAGCCGAGCAAAGCCTGACTGTCTCGGTGCGTGTGATTTGACACAGGAGTGGGGGGCAGACCTCCCCTCCCCCTGCACCTGTGTTCACAGTCAGGTGAAGCAGAGCATGGAGCCCCGGGGCCAGGAGAGGGAGGTGCCCTGGAGGCTTCTAGGGCGCAAAGGACGGCTCTGGGGCAATTGCTCACAGGCTCCAGAGGCCTGTCACCACCCACTGATGGCCCCGGGGCTGACGCCTCCGCACCCCGCACCCCGGCTTTCTGCATCCTTATCTGTGAAAAGAGGCTTCCCTCCTCCCTCCATCAGTACCCCAGGGTTTCGGTGAAGCCCAAGCCAGACGTTGACGGTGGAAGTGGTTCAGAGAGCGGGGCCTGTGCCAGGGGAGGGGCTGCCGGCCTCCTGTCCTTCCTCCGGACCCACGGCGACTCCCCCTCGTCACTCGGCTTTGCTCGCTGGGTGCCGGCGGTCTGTCTTTGGCCCTCCTCACTCGGGAAGGTGATGTTTTTCCCCACAGCTTAATTATGTTTTTGCTGGAAGCCGTTGAGCTGCCTCAGCACTACCCTCACCAAATTCATTTTTCATGGCCTGGGCCTAAGAGGGGTTCCTCGTGCCAGGCCTGGAAACGAACACTGAACCATCTCTGCCCAAAATAAATAGGCTCCTTGCTGTGTTTTCATGACTGCTCACCCTCAGAGTGAGCTGTCTGGCTGCCCCCCTGTGAGCTGGGCGAGGTCCCCGGTGCCCCCCGCAGCCTCCCATTGGGGTTCCTCGGTGGGCTTCGGTCTCTCCGGGGCCAGGGCAGTGCTGGAGGACGGCCCCTTCTTGCCTACCAGTACCAGACATTTTTCTGGAGCATAATGGCAGTTTCCGGCCTGACTTTCGGGCTGGGGAGCTCTCCTTTCAATGCAGGCACCTTTCCCTGTGGCCTCCCATGTCTCGGCAGCTTGAATTTGATGAGATAATTTTAATAAATGTTTTTAAAAAAAAAAAAACAGAATGGCATATTGGTGCCATTCAGTCATGTTTGGCAGGGGTCAGAAGCCCCAGGCAGCGTCCTCTCTCCACCCTCTGTAGTCGCACTAACAGTCCACACCCAGGGGCACGTCCCCAGCTCCCGGGAAGCTGTCCTGGAAGGAGCCCGAGGACTGTGGAAGACGCTGGCCCACGTAGTACCAGTAGTCCTCCACGTTTACACAGGCCTAGGGCCTCGGTGGGCTTCCATGTCCCCTGCCTTGTTGGAGCCCTGCAGCCGCGGGCACCCCAGAGGCAACAGCCCGAGAAAGTGTCATTGCTCCCCCAAGACAGCGTGCAAGTCCGTGGCAGCAGGCAGTTGGCATTTCGGAAGGGGAAACGGAGACAGCTCTGTCACTCCCCAAGGCGACAGGGAAGTCTGCAGGGGAGCTGCGACAGGCTACGGGTCCTCCCAGGCTCGTGTCCCCTGTGCGAGGATTTCAGTATGACTCAGTTGTCAGAACACTTGCACAGCCTTGGTCTCATGAACCCAAGGAAATACACAAGGGAGGGATTTGTTATCCTCATTCAGCAAATGGGGAAACTGAGGGCAACAGGAGCAAAGTGCCTGGCCTGAGGTCAGAGGATTAGGATGAGCTTGATTTAAGATTGTTGTTGATGCATTTATTCCATTTCTATACCCCCTCACAAAGGTTCTCTTATTTACACATTTATAAGAATAAGTTAATAATATAAGATTGCTGTCCTCAGGGCTCTTCTGGGCTTCAGCCGTAGCAAACCTGCCCTCTCTTGCCTCTGGGCCTTTGCACTTGCTTTTCGTCTTCCCTGGAACAGCAATTCCCTTCTCTCCCAATCCTTTCGGTTTAGATCCCACTTCCTCCAGAAAGCCTTCCTTTACATACCTTCCTTCCCTGCACTCCGAGTCTGCTTAGAGGCCCTTTCTGTGTGTTTTCAGAGCACCTGGTACTTCCTGTCAGAGCAGAGTCCCTGCTGCACTCTTTTCCAGGTGTTTCTTGTTCTTTTCCTAGCATTACTTCTCATGAAGGCAGATCCATATCCACCTTGTTCACAAGCATAGCCTTAGCAGAGAGCATCCTCTTGGCACGAAAGTTCACACAGTAATTTTTTTAAAGGATTAATCAAATTATGAAAACAAAGTCTATGTTTTGAAGGAAAGAAAAGGTAAGTTTATCAGAAGCCTGAGCCGAAATAATTGCCACAGTTGAGGACCGTATTTCGCTCTGAGCTTCCTGGCAACCTAGGCAAAATGGAAATATGATCAATTATATTATATTTATTGTTTCAGGAAAACAAGCACTTTTGGATCTGGTTTCAAGTCCACTAAGAAACTGATCACACATAAGGAACACTGACCCTTGTAAGGCAGCATCTGCCATCACAGCTCACAGATGAGGATGAGTGTCATCCCCAAAGTGGGATGAGTAAGGTCTTCAGACAAAATTGCAGCTGGGGGCTGGCGTTTCTCTAGTGAGCCCAAGTGACTTAGCTTATCCTGGGAGGCCACGGCCTCCTGAGCCCCCTGGACAGAAGGGCCGCACAGAGCTGGCATATGCTCAGGGCTCACACAGGTGTCACGCCCTGTTCTATGTGCTGTACAAGGATGATCTCACGGACTCTTCACAACAACCTGATGAGGGTGGGTCCAAAATATAATCCTCCTTGTTTTACAGATGAGAAGACTGGGGGGCAGGGAGATTAGGAAAGGTCACTGTACTCACCTAGCTAGAGTGGCACAGCCAGGATTCAAACCCCAGCAGCTGGGCTCTAACCCAGGGTTGGGACTAGGGGGAGATGAAGGTGCTTACCTTGGGTGAAGAATGCAAGGAGGTACCAAAGTCCTCAGTCATCCCCAAAAGTATAAAAATTTAAAAGTAATAATATCAAAGTTAATCCAAAAACATTCACGGGACGCCTGGGTGGCTCAGTGGTTTAGCGCTGCCTTCAGCCCAGGACGTGATCCTGGAGTCCTGGGACCGAGTCCCACATCGGGCTCCCTGCATGGAGCCTGCTTCTCCCTCTGCCTGTGTCTCTGCCTCTCTCTCTCTCTCTCTCTCTCTCTGGGTTTCTCATGAATAAATAAATCTTCAAAAAAAAAAAATCCACAATGAACAAAATACCAAAAATTTAAACGATGGGATCTGTCTTTGCACGGCTCACCTCACTCACCCCTCTTGACCCTGACTCTGTCCCCAAGCTGCTTGCTGCTGCTCTTAACACAGTGCAGGTCTTTGGCGGAAGGGATTTGGAATTAGACAGAGACTGCTGGAATCCCAACAGGCTGCTTCCCAGCTATGTGACCTTGGGCCGGTTGCTCAGTACCTGAGCCCATTTCCCTCTGTGGCAGAGGGCAGTATTAACACTACTGTCACATAGGCCTGTGACAGTTTTAAGTGTGATGATGCACGTAAGACACCTGCGTGGTAAGGGAGGCTGCCCCGGTGCTATCTGGCAAGCTTCCAGGACTCGGACATCACGGGGGCTCCTCGGTGGGCAGTGCGTCTGCTCTGTTGTCACTCAGGCTGCTGTGCTTCCCATCATTCAAGGGCCCTGTGGTGGAGCCACCTGGCAACCTCTGGGACCAGGCGGGTGGCAGCTGTCTCAGGGTCAGGCTGCTCCCTGGATGTGGCCCCGCAAGGAGGTGAGGGGAAGGAAGTGCAGACTGAGGGGAATGGTGGGTGCTCATTCCTTTCTTCTCTTTCCCAGTTCGAAGCAGGTCCCTACGGATGCATCCTGCTCACCCTGTCTGCCATCCTGTCCAGGTCCACGGAGCTGTGAGTGTCTTCCTCCCTCACCTCGCTCCCCGCCCCAGGGCCGGGCTTGTCTATCTGGTTGGTGCTCTGCTTGGTGCGTAGTGGGAGTGTAGCAGATGTGGTTGAGAGGATGAAGGAAGGACCATCAGCAGTGAGGACCATCAGCAGTGGGGTGAGAACAGTTGCATGTGTGTTCAGAGCACCCTTGTCAGTCTCCCCACATGTGCTGGGGCTGACCAGAGAGACACCCCTGCCCACAGAGCTTCCGGTCCCACTAGGGCCCCAATGGGACTGTGGTGTGCACATACTTAAGCATAGGTGTGGACGCCCTTGGGACATGTGCAGGGGTGGGCAATTGAGGCTAAGGCCCTGGAAATGACTGGGGGTCCCCACCATCTCAGGAAGGGGGGGTTCACTGTTGGCCATGGCAGTTTGGAAAGCTGCAAGGTTTGTGAATCTTGAGCCCTGAAGACATGGGTGCCCAGGGGCCCTGGAAGCAAGAGGACTTCAATTCCATGCATGTTTGTCAATTGTGGCCTCCCAGACTGCCTGAGAGCTGGACTTCCTCCATCACTGTCATCCTCCACGAGCTTTCTAGGCTTCTTATCCGTATTTGTCACCTGGGCATGTTGTCACCAGGGAGGGTGGCAGATTAACAGCACATTAGTAGTTTTGTAAAGTATAATTGATTGCTCCTTCCTTGTCCAAGTAGAGGGCAGACTCCAGAGGGTGTGGGGACCTGGGGAATGAATTTTCACCTTGAGAGGATGCTTGCTGTGAGAGATGATTTGGGAACAACCCCAAGCAGGTGGGCCCAGAGGAGTGGGGAGGCAGAAAGAGTAGCTATGTGATGCCCAGGCTGGGGAGGCCCCAGTAGGAGGAGACACTTGCTCACTGGGGCTGGGCCTGGCCAGGGCCTGTCCCATTCCCTGCAGGCTCTGGTTTGGGTGGGAGGAGGATGCAGGGGCTCTGTGGCCTCATGCCACCAGCCTGCCTGCTGCTTGCTGCTACTGACCTTATTAAACGTGGTGCACGCACAGATTTTTCTAATGGCATTTTTCTTCTAATCCTGCCATAATGATATGATTCATTCCTGGCCCGGGCTCACATGCATGGAGACCATAAGCCTCACCACCTTCTCCCAGGCCTGGGTTTGCTAATCCCTGGCTGATCAGGATGGGTGGGGCTTTCTGGGTGTGTGGGTGAGACCCCTGAGCTCACTGAGGGGAAGTTAGGCTCTCAGAAGGACCAGGCATGGTGACATCTGGCTTTGTGATCTCCTGGGCCTCAGTTTCCCCATCTGTACAGGGGGAGGTCCCCTGGCTCTGGAGGTCTAGGCCTCTGATCCGAGTGTCTCTGTTCTGGTGGTCACTGGGCAGCAGCTGCAAGTCCTGCTCGCTAGCCTGGGAGCTGTTTCATATGCATGCCCCTGTAGGGAGCAGCTCTGGTGGGCCTCTCCCTCTGCAGGGGCCTTCAGAGCCCCCCAGGAGCCTCATATCCGGGCTACTGTTCATGTCTTCTGGAACTGGAGGGCTTGGGCTGCTTCTGCACCCTCCCTGCCCCGTCTAACCAAGCCCGGCGTGCTAGTAGGCCTGAGGTCTCAGCCCTGCCATGCTCCTCCCCTGTGCTACGCTACACACACACAGATACACACAGACACAGATAGATACACGGGTACACACACAGATATACAGATATATACACAGACACACACATACACAGATGCAGAGTTTGCAGTACAGACCTACACAGACATACATGCACGACACACAAATACACACACACACACACACACACACACATACAGATATGCAGATACACACACAGATAAGCACACACAGACACATGCACACGAAGACAGACATACACACATATAAACGCACGCAGCCACATACACACACAGATATACATAAGGAGAGGCACAGACACAGCCACAGACACTCAGACCCACAAGATCTGGCTGCAGTCACCTCCTTCCCCTTGTCTCAGGACAGAGGAGTGGAAGTATGTACAGATAATCTGCCTCCCACTCAGGGCTCCTGAGGACCTTCCCTGGGTCCTGGAGGCTGATGGTATCAAAGCCCCCAGGGGCAGCGTTGGCCGTCTGTCCCCTGCCTTCCAGGAGGACTGGCGCAGAGACCTGCTTTAGCACCGGACCCGGCACCACACTGGTTGGGCTCGTCTTACTCCTGGGCCTCCCCTTCCCTTCTAAGAAGGCAACACAGAGGATACACTCATTAGCAATAGGAACGATAGTAACGGGCATCTCATAAGCTTCCTATGTGCCTGACCCGATGCTGCAGCATTTTACACAGGAAACTAGCTTCATCCCCACCCCCCAACCCTGTTAGTGGGCACTAGTGATTATCAGCCTCCCTGTCTTTCAGATGAAGAAACAAGGCTTGCCCTGGCTCCCACAGCTCAGCCCAGACAGTAGGGCCCTGGATGGGGCTCTTTGGGTTTGCTGCTTGGTTTCAGGCCTGAATCTCTCTACTCCTTTGAGCCTGAATTTCTTACTCTGAAAGGGGGACGATAGTTCCTGCTTTACAGGATTGGACAAAGATTTATATGTCCAGTGCTTGAGTCGGCTCCTGGTGGGTAGCAAGCCTTAGATGATGGCCACTGCTGGTCTGACCCTGTCACAGCTGTGCTCAGAGGTGTCCTATGTCCCATCCTGTTGTGTCTTGCCCTCAGACCTGGCTTGGTGCCTGGTGGTGGAGACATGGCCCCAGGGATGTCACCGTAAGTGGTGATGGGAGGCATGCCGGCAGGCTCCCGGGTGCTGTGTGCTGGTGCTCAGAGCAGGCAAGAGAAGGGGAGGTTGGAAAACCCATCCCTGCCATGGGAGGGCACCACCCAAAGATGTGTCTGGGAAGACACTCGGCACAAGTGTCTTGTTTGGTCAAAGTTCAAAATCACTTTTAGACAGACTGAGAGACTGAGGACTTTGCGGGGGGAATGGGGCAGCCTTTGGGCACAGGGCTGCTGGCGACATAGAGTAGAGCCAGACACTCCTCCCTGTGGTCTGGGGTGCTCTCTGAAGGGGGTGGCAGCGTGAGGTGGAAAGATGGGACCAATGGTGAGGAGAGCAGTCTGTCGAAACGGTGCCCAGATCCTGTGAGAGATTCACGCTGAAATGATTTAAAAGAACACGTTAGCATTCCTGGCATCGCAGGGCTCCTCTGAAGAAGCTGTTCTCTGGCCTTAGAAGGGGAGCTCCTGGAGTGGCCCACGCCTCTTCTATGCCAGTCACGCACTCCAGCGGTGCTTCCCTTGGCTCCCCAGAGCCTCTGATCTCTGATCTCAAGAGGGGTGCCAGGCCTGGCTGAAGGTTTGCTGTGATTCCCCTGACAGTGACAACAGTCTGGGACTGTGAAAGCCCACCCCATCCTGGCCTGCCGCAGGGCCTGGCAGCTTGCAAAGTCTTTTCTTTATGGACATTGGGGCATATGGGGACAGATGTCATCCAGCACAGTCTCCATTTGTCCGGCTGAGCTGATTGGCTTGTCCGGGGCAGCCCAGTGGGTGACAGTTCACATGAAAGCATCCCCCTCATTGGCTAAGATGTAGCTTCAGAACACCCGAGTCCCCAATCTGCTTGGCTGCCTTCATGCTTGTGGCTGACCCAGCCTGTGCCTTAGGCCCTTTATCTCTAACAGGAGGGAGGCAAACTGGTGCTTCTGAAACTCTTTGAGTTGCGAACCTGAAATCTAACATTTTCCCAAATAAACTATATCCCAAAGCTCAATAAAAAGCAGATGCAGCAGGCCTAGAGTGGGGGTGGTGGTGGTAATGGGGGAGAGGTGGAGACCCCTTCCTGCCCCTCCCTGTCTCCCAGACTGGCCCCAGGAGACCCCTGTTTGGAGAAGCTTAACAGGAGTAGGGCCAGACGATCCCTGAGGGCCTTCCTGCTCTGAGGTTCGGATTCAGTGTCGCCAAACCCTTTGATGCCGTCTCAGGGTGATCTGTTACTACTTTGGGCAGTTGAAAACATGACCTGGTAGCCCAAGGAGAGCGGTCGCCCAGATCATGTGCTGTGCAGCCCGGGAGAAACAGAGTGGGGGGCTGGGAACAAGCCTCCAGTGCTCTACAAGTACAGCGAGTACGTGTGCACTTGTGGTGGCGTGTGCGTGCATGAGGGCTCCCGTGAGGTTGTGGGGCTGGGTGTGAGATGATGTGGGAGTTGGTGGTTATGTTCGAGATGGTGTGAAGGTGACTTGATTGTGTGATTGTGTGTGTGACTGAGGGCATGGCCGTCCCTCCCTCTCTAGCAGGGGCCCCGAGGCCCAGGGGCAGGCCTTGCACCCAAGTCAGTGCCTTCTGTCCAGTGGTTGTTCCCAGCTCTGGGGGGAGCCAGGGTGAGGGCACCAAGGGCAGATGCAGATGCAGCCTGGCACAGCCTGGCCACTTTACCCTCAGAGGCTGAAATAACCGTACTGAAGCTGGCCTTTGAGTTTTGTTTACTGGGGCCGACTGCAAAGCCTTGTGAAGGTTTTATTTTTATCCACTTGATTTCCAGCCATCTATTTTCCTTCCTAAGATCTTGAGTTGCTTACAGTAAATCTCATACAGGCTTTGATGCTTACCTAGTGCCACTGCCTTTTGAACTGTGTGGCCTAGAACTTTCCCCAGCATGTTGTCACAAGTCCCAAAGATGCTCGGGGCCCTGGGGTCAGGCCAGCTCAGAGCCAGACCTGCACAATGCAGTGCAAGGGTGCTCCAGCCCAGGGAGTGAGCAGTGATCCAGGTCCTGGCACAAGGGAGGGCTCCGGAGACGCCCATGGGGTGGCTTAGGCCTAGGTGGTGGTAGAGGGGGGACAGTTTGGGAAGAGACCCTTTTCATGCCTCAGACCCGTGGCATTCATTGCAGGGGCAACTTGGGGCCATTCAGAGGACAATCTTGATTTAAAGTCCAAAATGGGTAGTAGTTTGTCATCTGCTGGTCATTTGTGAACAGATCAAGCCAGGCACTGAGGGTGAAGGGCAGTACCCACACCATGGTGGCTTTGTGGCTCTCTGTAACTTTCTCCAGGAGAGGAAGAACAACAGCACAGTTTATTTCTTTGTGGAAATAGCCCTGAAATGCAAGCCAGCCATGAGTGTTGGTAACGCAAAGGCAAGTGGCAGAAACTTGATTCTTAGCCAATGTAAGCAGAAAACAGCACTATTAATTGATTCATATCAAAAGCCCACAGCTTTAGGAGTGGCTGGATCCAGGAACCAGACAGCGTCCTTGGGACATGGTGTCCCTCCTTCTGTCCCGTCACGCTTCTTTCCTCTGTCTCAGCTGTGTTCCCAGGGGGGCCCTGCTGCGTGGTAGGCTCCAGTGAGCCCCGTGGAGAGGAATCCCCCCACCTTTTTAAAGATTTTATTTATTTCAGAAAGAGAGAGAGCCTAAGCAGGGGGAGAGGCAGAGGGAGAAGGGGAAGGAGAAGCACACTCCCCGCTGAGCACGGAGCCTGACACGGGGCTCCATCCCAGGACCCTGAGATCAAGACCCAAGCTGAGGCAGACGATGCTTAACCAGATGAGCCACCCAGGTGCCCTGTGGAAACCCTTTCCCCAGCGCTCCTCGGCCTGCTGGCAGCCACGACCCGTTCCTGACACCTCATGGTGGACAGGTCTGGGCTGCATCCATCACGGGGCGTGTGGACACGGAGGGCCCAGAAGGCAGGCAGGACCCACAGAGGGGCACACGCTGACTGGGAAAGGGACGGCTGTCTCGTCAGGAACTGGGAGTTTGGGAGGCGTCCAGGAACAGGAGAGTAGATGTGACTTTGGGGGTGGGTCAGATCTGGACCTTAATGTAGGCCCCCACAGGCTCCCGTTGGAAATGAAGAAAAGCAACGACAAAGCTTCCAGATCCTTCAGTCGTGGGCTGGGCCAGGGGCTTGTGGCATAAGGATTTGAGCAGGAGGCTGTTCTTGGTGGTCCCAGCTATGCTGTTGTGACAGGGGTGGGGGAGGTGGGATACCCCCCAGCTTCCTCCTCCATCCTCCTGCTCGCCTGCCTGGACTCCTCCAGCCCAGAATAACGTGGTGCACACAGAAGCACCCAACCTAGGCACCCCGGCCCCACACAGTAGCCGCTTTGTGCTCCTTGAACAAAGCCCTTGGCCTCTCTCACCTGGGCCTCCCACGTGCAACAGGAGAGACAGGACAGGGGGCCTACAGGCCTTTCCTGCCTAACCTGCCAACATCTTTTGAGTATAGCTGGGAAACAGGAGGAGAGGAGCTTCCTCAGTGACCTCCGAGTCCTCTGTAACCTTGATTCAGATTAGGGCAGCGGCCATGCCTGTGAGCGCTTTCAGCAAATGTGTCTGAGGAGACCAAGGTGACGGGTACCAAAGGGCTTGCAGGTACCTCTGTCACTGGAAACAGGAGACCCTCTCTCTGGCCACCTGCTCCCGTGTCCCCTCCACAGTGGGCCAGAGCTGTGTCCTGGAGATCTCTCAGCGGCTCCCTCTGGGGACCCTGTGGGGGCCTCTTACCCCTTGGGAAGCAGGGGCTGGAGACCCAGGCTCACCACAGGTGGAGGAGACAGGGAGGGTCCTCAGTGCCACTCTGGGGTTTGAAGGCGTGTAGCAACCCAAGGAGCAGCCCAAAGACCTGGGGCCATTATTCCATTTTACAGATGAAGGGACCAAGGCTCTAAGAAATTAGGGCAGGTTGGTGGCAAGTTGACACCATCCCTGAGTGTCCTGGCCTCCAGTCTAAGACTCGATGCCTGCCTGCCCTTCCTGGGCTAGGGGAGGAATGACAGGCACTGCCCTGCTGTGTCTGCCAACTTAGAAGGAGAGGTGGGAAACAAGACCCCTAAGTAGGCCCATCCCAAACCAGACGCCTGTCCACCAGCTTCCTTCTCCATTTAATTTCTGCCGGCATGGCCTGGGCCAAAGCAGGCCCGGCCCCAGGCTGCTGAGGTGGCAAGTCCTGGCTGGTGAGTGGCAGCGGGGTGTGGCTGAGGGCAGTAGGTCTGCCTGGGAACATTGAGCCCCTGTGGCAGATGAGGGCAACTAAGCCCAGAGCACCCTGGGGTGAGCGGCAGAGCTAGGAGAGGCTCCTGACTCTCAGTGCATCTAGCATTCCTACCCACGAGCCAGTCCTCTGTGTTCCTCGAAGGGCTTGGGTGTCCAGATACAGAGGATGGGCCTTGGGAGGAGGGAGAGGCAATGGACTATTTTGGAAGGATCTTCTGTTCCAGACCAACCTCAGTTGCTTGGGTGGGATGCTTCCTTCCGCCTGCCTCCACACACCTCCTGGGATTCAGCTTCTGGAGGCTGCTCCATCAGGGCCTTCCTTATAGCTTCTCCTCGGATGGGTGTGGGCCAGGCTTACATGATTTAGGGCCCCTTTGCTGTGCATCTGCCGAGTTAGAGTCCAATTCTGGGTGCCAGGGGGCCAGATGAACCCAACATAACCCTAGCCCTCAAAGTCCTTGCTGCCTGGAGGGATGAGGCAGGCACAGGAAAAGCATTGGCAGGTGCTCTAAGGAAGAGGGCTGGCTCAGGAGAGAGTGGGGCACATCTGTCCTGCGGTGAGGGAGTAGCTTTATGGAAGAGGCGACGTTCGGCTGGGCTCTGAGGGATATGTGGGAAGGGTTTTGGCAGGCCCAAGAACAAAGCAGGCAAAGGCCAGTGATGGGGGTTTGCAGGGAACCATTGCACAAGGTCTGGTTGAGAAGGAAGGTGGCGGGGTCTTGTGGGTGGTGAGGAGGGGGACAGCTCGGGAAGGCCTTGGACACTTCTACTTTCCCTTCCTTCTTCCAGGCCCACTCGTTTCTCTCCATCCATGCACTGTGCCCCATCCCTCAGGTCCCCACCCAGCCCCTTCCTGTCCTGGCCCCTGCCTGGGGAGCAGAAGTAACAGCCAGCCCCTCTAACCTGTGGAGCCCTGTGCTGTTTGTGAGGTCCTTGAGTGGCCAGGGCCCTTACTGCAACAGATCTTTGAGGTGCATATCATTATCCCCATCAGGGAGTGACCCACCAAAGGCCCAGAGATGGAAAGCAGTTTGTTTGCAGAAGGTCCCAAAGTGCAGGTGGCAGTGGGGGCCTGCCACCCAGGTGTCCTGACTCATCGTCCACTCCCTGCAGGCCTTCCTGGGAAAACAGTCAATATCCGCTCTACCCAAATCCTTTTTAGATATTCATAGTTACTTTCAACTGCTCGCAGACCTCCATTTATTCTGGGTTCTTGGCTGCCACACGAGTAGTTTGAGGTTGCGGGAATCGTGACCTCTCGGTCATTGTGTTTTTAGTTGTTGTTATTGTTGTTATCGTAGGAAAAAGGAAGTGACATTTACCAAATGCCAGATGCTTTATATAGTTCACCTCACTCTCACAACAGTCTATAGTAAAGGGAGGCATCATCCCACCCCTACTGCAGGGGGAGGCAGGCTTAGAAGGGGGACAGCTGGTAAGTGGCAGTGGCTGGATTCAAATCCAGGGCCCCCTGACTTCGGAGCCCAGGTTCTCGTAGTTGTTCCAAGCTGCCCTTCTCACTGTTGGTTTGTCCTCACAAATCAATAGGATTCTCAGGGGAGGGGGCGGTAGGGAGGACCAGCCAGAGCAGGGTGTGGTGGTGCTCCTGAGGCCCGGTGCTCTGGGGTCAGGTGGAAGGGAGGTGGCTGGCCGGATTCTCCTGGGTTAATTACCACCTATTTTAGGCATGATATTTTCAACATCAGAGTCACGAACCAGGCACACTTGTTCACATCCCAGAAGGTCCCTTGAGACCCCTCGCTCCAGTCCTCTGCTTTTATAAGTGAAGACACAGTCTGAGAGAGAGGCAGGGATTTGCCTGAGGTTACACGGCCAGTCTGAGGCCGAGCTGGCCACTGACTCCACCTCGCGGACATTGATTTTAGGTGAGTGGCTTTGACTGTAGGCAGGAACCGTGTCTCTGGGCCATGGAGACATATACTTCCTTCTTATTGAGAAACTTCTGCACAAGATGCCCAGATTCACATGTTCAGATGCATGTTGGGGAGGCTTTAGTGTGAAGGGACAAGCCGTGCCCCCGCCAGCGCGGGTGGGACCAGGAGTGGGGCTTCGAGGCTCTTGGAGCTGCCTGGAGTTGGCCAGCCAGGCTGAGCACGACATGGTTCAGGCCACAGTGGACTCTGTGTGGGGACACAGTCCTGCCTGCTGGCTGGCTGTGTGATCACAAGACCACAGGTCCCTTCTCCTGGCCAGGCCTCACTATCCCCCTAGGTGGTTCTTGCTCTTTGGGCCTTATGGGGCTTTAGGAGAGGATGTGTTTGAAAGCGAGCTCATAGGTTCTGCAGATTCTGAGGCGCAAGCACTGTAAGCTGCTCAGTGGCTCAGCTCAAAAGCTGCCCCTCTAAGACGTGTGAGGAGGAGTGACTGGAGGGAGCCCGTGGAGCTCTAGCCCCGCTTCGGGTGCTGAGTCCGGGCTGGCACCTGTCACTAGCCCTGGGCCGCTTGTGTTCCTTTCACGAGGCACCCATCTTTCCATCTGCAAACTGCTGAGCCCTGAGGGCTCTGCCAGCCCCGGTGTCCTCTTTGTTCTGTGTCTTGGTACAGTGCCTGGTCTCTGGGAGCTCTCGCTGGGGGCACAGCTGGGAGAAGCAGCCCTTGCTGGCATCCTGGGCAGAGCTCTCTGTTCCTCTTCCTCTGGATACTTCTGTGGCGAACTGTCACTCCAACCGTGGGTCCAGGTTCTGGCCATTTGCTCTCAGAATGCTGAGGAGGTTAGTAGCAGGGCAGCCAGGGCCAAGCCCCTTCTCATAAGGGTCCCTGCCCTGGGCGGATCCATTCAGGCTCCTCCTTCCCTATGCTTCTTGGAATCGAAAATCCAGGTCAGCTCCTGCTCCCTGAGGGGTCTCCAGTGCCAAGAGCCTCGGGGTACTGGTGTCATCAGGCTGTGGCTCCTCCTGGCTCCTGTCACCTAGCCCAGTAGCTGGCCCTGGGCTGTGCAGAATTTTTTAGAGCCCAGCGTTGTCCTAGTCCCCCAAGTGGACTGTGGAAGGCAGAGCCTGCTCATTGGATGGAATGGCATCGATCCCAGGGAAGGGTTCATCACAGCTTGTGGCTCAGAAGCCCAGCAGGTATGGGGACCTCAGAGCCCAGGCAACCCCTCCTCTGATTCAGCACTTGCTCCCAGGAGGCTGCACGACCTTGGAGACCTGGGGGTTCCCCCAAGAGGCTACAGGTGTTGGAGGAGAGAGAAAGAGGGGACCCCTCAGCCAGAGCAGCTCTGCCTTTATGTCTTATATGTTTGGTGTCTGCCTAGGAGATTACATTCGAAGAAAGAGCTCTAAGTCTAAACAGACATTGGAGGCTGCTCGTGTTAATTTGCTGGGGTTGCCATAACAAAGCACCACAGCCTCGGTGGCTGAAACAACAGAAACTCACAGTTCTGGGGGCTGGCAGTCCAAGATCGAGGCATCAGCAGGGTTGGTTTCCTCTGCAGCCTCTCTCCTGGGCCTGAGGGGTGGCTGCCTGCTTCTGTGTCCTCACATGGTCTTTCTCCTGTGAGCTTGTATCTCTGGTATCCTGTTCTTGCAGGGACCCAGGCAGATTGGACTCCGGCCCACCCTGATGGGCTCGGGGATCTTAAATCACTCCTTTAAAGGCCCTGTCTCTGAATACAGCCACATCCTGAGGTACTGGGGTCGATGCTTCAACATAGGAATTTGGGGGAACACAGCTCAGCCCATAACACCATTCATCTTTTTTTTTTTTTTTAAGATTTTATTTATTTATTCATATGAGACAGAGAAAGAGGCAAAGACCTAGGTAGAGGGATAAGCAGGGAGCCTGTGGGACTCGATCCCAGGACCCCGGGATGCTGCCGTGAGCCAAAGGCACATACTCAACCATTGAGCCACCCAGGTGCCCAACACCACTCATCTTGTGCAAGGGCCTTATGTCACAAGAGGGGAGACTGAGGCCTGGAGAGGAGAGATTGGCTGCCACACGGCTGGCTGGGGCTGGACCACCAGCTTGGTGATGGCCCTGCCCTTTGAACTGCCCTCTCTCTGGGCAGAGCAGAGCCCGTTTTTCCTTTGCTCAAGGACTCCTCACACTCAGCTCTCCAGGGAATTCCCCTAGAGGGAGGTCTGGGCATCTAGATTTGCCAAAGTTGTAAATCTCTTAAGCCGTAAGCTGCTCCCTGGCGTCTTGCGAGTGCCCTAATGTGAAATGCAGACGTTCCTCCCTTTCAAGCTCAGCGCTCACTCCTGAATTTCCCATCGTGTTTGCACCTAAGGATGCAATTACCATTTCCTCCCATTGTCCTTTCTGCCTGTCTCTCCGCTCTCAGCTGACGCAGGCTCTCAAACCCGCTGGGTGAGCACGAGGCTGTGAGATGATGAAGATCGGACCGCTTCTGAAAGCTTTGGGCTGGCTCGGAGCCAGTGATGATTATCAGTCCACCCAGGGCTCCTTTGAGGTTATTTTCTTCCCTTTAGAAGATGCCCATATATGCTGCGCAGAACGTTTCCATCAATTCTTCTGCCTGAACGAGCGCCAGTCGAGCGCTGCCTTTGGCCATTTGGCGCCCCAGCCGGCTCCTTCCCCGGCCTACTGGGCTTCTCTGATGGGTGAGCCTCCCAGGCCCTTCCCAGGACCCTCAGGCCTCTGTACTTCTCCGCCGGGCCCCTGCAGTGCCAACCCGGCCCATCTTGCCGTGTGGACCGCAAACCATCCCCATTTGGCCACGGTTATTAAAAACCACAAGAAAGCATTTCTCCAGCAAAGGTCATGGAGCTTGAGTTTCTAAACTCGTTTGGGAAGGATACAGGACCAGGGTGTTTTAGGTTTGTGGACTTATGGCAGATCTTAGATTTAAAGCATAAAATTGAGACCAGGCTTCTCTTCTCTTCCACTAAAAGAGAAAACAAACATTGTGATTGCTGAGCCCTTTCCTCTGGGCTGTCTGTCTGTGGTCTCTTTGGGGTGGGGCTGGAGGGGGCAGGCCGGGCCATGGGCACAGCGCTGGGCTGGCAGCGTGCCCCAGGACTGTGCGGCAGCCTCCCGTCACCTCCAGCGATGCCCTTCTGAGTCTCTCCATGTCTATAAAATATAGTGATCCTACTTCGCTGGGGGCAGGGCTGTAATTGGCATCCTCCAGGCGCGTTCCATAGATGGTGGCTCTTTCCTGTCCAACCGTCCACGGTTCTGGTCAACAATAACACTTGGTTTCCCAAAGGACTTACGTGGGGGTAGGTAAAAGCAATTGTGTCCTAGACCTGGGCTTTCTAGATGGTGGGAGAGCTTTGAGATTCGTGGAGGGGTGGGGCTGCCTCCTGGTGCTGGCCTCACATATGACAGAGCCCTGCTGACAATGACACCTGGTCCCCAGCTCCATACTGCCCTAAGAAATCGTTTTTTTCTGGTTTGAGGGATGTGTTTTGGCAAAGGGGCTTTTCACCACATGTCTTTTGGGGGGCCCCCTTCTGAGGGTAGAGCCATTGTGGTGACCTGGGGTCGGGAGAGCGCAGGCCTTAAGGCTGGCTGCTGGGTCCCCCACCAGCTCCATAGCCCACACACCCAGTGCCCTGGGCAAGTCAGTACTTCTCTGAGCTTTGGTTTCCTCTTGGCATTTGGGGAATTATGTGTGTAGAGGGCCTGGTATGAGGCCTGTGCCCAGGTGGTGGCAGCTGTTGTATTAGGATTCTAGCAGGTGTTAGAGACCATCAATCCCACTGAGCGGGCTCACAGACTAAGGCCGGGAGATGGAAGGGGCTGTCCCAGTTCCCACTCTGGTAAGTGGCAGTTGGGGTGTGAATGTGGGATGCTGGATCCCAAATTCAGGGGCCTCTCTGCTGTGTCATGCTTGCATCACTCTTCTGCATGTTGGTGGTGGCCCTGGTGAAGCCAGATGGAGGCCATTGCCCAGAGCAGAGTGAGCATGCGCTGCAGAGCCCTGAGTTGCCCCCAGATCCAGAATTCTGGGCCTCAGCCTGGAACACGAGGGAGCCCCTGGTCCCCCAGTGAGGTTTGCCCAGGAGGCCTGAGTCAGGCAGAGGCATGCTAATACCACCTCTTCTGTGTTTTCTAGTGTCCGCCAAGACTTTGATGTCCCCACCAGCCACCTGATTGGAGCACATGGATACTGCACCCAGGTCAGGGGGTGCAGTGGGGCACTGGGCAGCAGGGCACTTCTTTTCCTTCCTCCTGCCTTCTTTCTTGGCCCCTGCCACCCTTCTCCAAGCAGCTTTCACGTGCCAGCCTCTGCTGGACTTCACTGTCAAGGAGACCCTGAAAGGCCACTCAGTTCAGCTTCCACTTCTGGAGAACTTGCTGTGCCTCATCTGTGTGCTTGGCACTGCAGGGTATGCAAAGGACAGAGCCAGGCGCCACACAGCCCAGAGCCCCAGTCAGAGCCCCATGGCACCCTTTATGTTTGCACAGGGCACCATCTTGGCAATGACCCTCACCTCTGCAGCCTCACGAGAGACCTTGAGGGGTCTCATGGGGCAGGAGGAACCCTTACACACATCATCGATCCTCCCACCAGACAGCCAGTGACACCAGGGAGGAGATCTGCTCCTGATCCTATCAGGGAGCATTAGGATGAGGCACCAGATGCTGCACCTGGCTTCCGTCTGTGCCTTTCTCTGCATGGCCAGGCCACCAGAATGGCCACCAGGCCATAGTTATCTCTGACCCTTGATGCACACGGAGCAGCATGTATAGCACAGACAGGCTGGGCAGAGTTGTGGAGTCTGTTGGGCGCAACCGAGGACCCAGCTGTCCTGAGGGTCCTGGCTTACTTGTGTCCGCTCTGCCAACGTAGCCAGGTACCGGGCAGGGGCCAGCTTGGGGCCTGAGGTTTGTGCCGGGAAGCTGAGGGGCTGCTGGGTTGGCTGAAGCCCACCTTCCTAGAGGAAGTCCTCAGGGTGAGCAGCTGCCTTCCTATCTACCTGGGATGGCCTCATGCCCTCTCTGGGGGGCCTGTCTTCTTGGTGGGAGCTTCTCCCTCAGCAGGCAAAAAGAGACATATAAGCAGGCGTGGACAGCCAAGGGGGTGTGTAGAAGATGCTGGACCGGAATCTTGGGCTGGTTCTGAGCCATGTTCACTGTTTCACACACGAATGAGCTGGGCTGATCTTCTTCCTCTCCCTAAGCCCCAGTTCCTTCTTTTGTAGACCAAAGAGCATGGACTAAACCATTGCTGCTGCTGCTTTTTTTTTTTTTTTAAGATTTTATTTATTTATTCATGAGAGACACACAGAGAGAGGTAGAGACACAGGCAGAGGGAGATGCAGGCTCCTCACAGGGAGCCTAATGCGGGACTCCATCCCAGGACCTGGGATCACACCCTGAGCTGAAGGCATATGCTCAGCCGCTGAGCCACCCAGGTGCCCATAAAGCATTGCTTCTTGAACTTTGACGTGCATGCACATGAATCCCCTGGGAGTCCTGTGGAAGAGCAGGCTCAGATTCAGTGGGTCTGGCCTGGAGCCTGAAGTTCTGAATTTCTCCCAGGCTTCCCAGAGGGGATGCTGCTGGTCCATGGACCACACTTTGGATAGCAAGGGTCTCCATGACCAGTATGCTCTGCCACGGCGTGATTTTGAGTCTTGGGGCAGGGAGCAGCCTATTTCCCCTGCCTTCCCCATTTCAAGTGGGCTTCCTTGTGCTGAGGAGGGTTTGAGACAGATGGGGAGCAAGAACCTTTTTCTTCCCCTGAGAACCACATGGGAAAACTCGAACCCATCTGAAAAACGCCGCGCCTTTCTTAGCGGGGCCACTGCCCCTGAGGTGCAGTATCTCAGAGCAGACATTTCCTCCAAATTCTTTCTCATTTCCTCTGTAAGGACACAATGGGGCCCTTTCGCTATCTCCCTCCAATGGGGTTCCCTCTGTGGCCATCAGAGGGGGCCTCTTTTACTGTCACCGGGGCAGGGGTCTTGGTGTTGACGGAGGGATTTATTAACTGGGGCATGGCTATTACAATTCAGGGGAAAACACTTCTGTGAACTCTTCCCTCCAGAGTTTATGCTGGGAAAGGGCTATCACGGCTATTCCCACGTACCGTGGGGGCGACTGCTGCCTGCTGGCCTTCCACGCACACCAGCCCTGACAGAGCGGGCCCGACAGAGGGTCCCGCCCGCCCAAGTGCCAAGGCTGGCCTCACTCAGATCCTTCCTCAGCTGTGCGGCAGGCTTGTAGTGGCCACCGTTCATCTGGGACCTTCCGTGGCCAGGGGCTACCCTGAGGGTAACACATGAGGGGTGAGGGAAGGACACCAGGCAGGGAGCCTGAAAATGTAGGCGGAAGTCCAGCTCTGTTACTAACTAGCTGTGTAGTTGGTAAATCCTCTCCTGCCACCTTGATGCAGAAGGCTCTGGCTGAAGGAGACCGCCAGAGGAACAGGGCTCCACAGGTCACTGGTCTCCCGGTTCCGGGGTCAGCGGGCTTGTTGGCCTCTTGGCTGTGCGGCACAAGTCACATGGCCAACGAGTGCGTGATGGCACTCGGCCAACGAGGGCAGGGGCAGATCTAGAACCCAGACCAGGGCTCCCCGCCACCTCCACCTGTCTGCCTCTGCAGGCTTCCACTCTCCCTCCCTGCTCAAAGACCCCGCATCGCCTATGAAATCCAAATAAGGCCTAGAGTTGCATTCTTGGTGTTTGCCCCATTGTCTGCTTCCTGGTGTTGATAACCAGTGCTGGTTGTGTAAGATGTTATCGTTGGGGGAAGCTGGGTGAAGGGTGCACAGGAACTCAGTACTATTTTTACAAATTCTTCTGAGTCTAAAATTATTTCAAAATACAAAAGTTTATGAAAAAAAAAATGCCATCCTTCAAGACCCACCCAAATGTGGCTTCTCTACAAAGTGGCTCTGACTCAGCCATGTGGTCCTGTGCCCGCCTGGCCCTGGAGTGCTCCGAGCACACATTTTTTATAGTCCCAGTCACATCCTACATTGTGTTTCAGCCGCACAGGGACACACCTGATCCCTGCCCTAGACCCGGATGCCCGAGATTGGGAGCCATTCTTTCCCTCCAGCAGGACACCCCCACTTTCCTGCTGCCACCCAGGCTCGGGACAGGGGCCTGTGCACACCTGTCATCCAGTGAACGCCCATGAAGTAAAGATCACGATGAGTTCCGAGGGTCGCTTGGCTGGGAACCCCTGGCAGCTTTCCCTGCGGGCTGGTGGGAACCCGAAGGCCCAGCCCCCTGTGATTTTGGTCTCTCCCTCCTTGCTTTCCTTCCTTTTTCACCTTTTTTTTTTTTTTTTTTCTTGTTCCCGATCAACCCTGAACAAGCCTTTCCCCTTTCTTTCATCTACAGGAACTTGTCAATCTGCTCCTGACCGGGAAAGCTGTGTCCAATGTTTTCAACGACGTGGTTGAGCTGGATTCTGGGAACGGGAACATCACGCTACTCAAAGGCATTGCTGCACGCAGCGACATTGGATTCTTATCTCTCTTTGAGCACTACAATGTGTGCCAGGTACCGGGAGCTCAAGTCTCTGGAGATGGAGGGGCGCCGCTCCCTGGGACAGTGAGAAGGAAGGCGGGGGAAAGGAAGTTCAACTCAGGTTCCCAGAGCCGGGCAGAATTTGGTCCATTCTCAATCACAGAAGGTTTGGGAAGAAGTCTAACCTCACTGCCATTGAGTACTGGCATGTAATTCGTGCCCAAAGCCAGCCCAAACCGTGTTCTGGGAAAGGCGGTTTCAAAGGGACTCCTAGGGATTTACAGTGTGACTGGGGGTCTGAGCAGAGGCAGGGTGTATGAGTGTGCTGGCTGGAGGCAGGGGAATGGGGTCTTCTCTAGGGATGGGATCGAAAGTTTCAGGCCTTGTCAGAGCTTCCTAGGTCAGCCACAATAAAGCACCACAAACTGGGTGCTTAAAACGATAGAGATTTGTCCTGGAGCAGAAGTTCGCACAGCTGAAGTCTAAAATCAAGATGTCAGCAAGTCTGTGTTCCCACTGAAACCCATCGGGAGAATCCACTCTCATCCCTTCCAACTGCTGGTGTTCTCTGGCAATCCTTGGCATCATTCTTTGGCTGGTGGGTCCACCAGTCCAATCTCTCCCATCTGTCATCCCACAGCCATCTTCTCCCCATGTGCCTTCTCCTTTCTTTATAAGGACATCGGTCACGTGGAGCTAAGGGCTTGCTCTCCTCCACTAACCTCCTCTTAACTAGTTACACCTACAACAACTCTAATTCCAAGTAAGGTCACGTTCTGGGGGCTAGGATCTCCACATGTCTTTTTGAGGGCCCAGTTCAACCCCTAACAGGCCACTCAGTCTGTTTGCTGGTGTACGGGTCCCTTTCTCTCCTCTGTCCCTGCAGCCAGGGTCTTGGAAAGGGCTAGGCCTCTATGAAGCTGGGCAGGGTAGGGTGGCTGCATGTCTCTACGAGGTTAGCACTGGGCCCCTGTCCCAGCTTGCTGCTAGACCTTCTGTGAGTCTCGGTTTTTGTATCTTCAGAGAAGACATTGTTTTCTGGTTGGTTTCATGGTGCCCTTCTCTCATGTCGCAAGTTCAGGTGTGCTGTCCTGTTGCTAATGGAACATGTGGTGCGCCGGCGTCCCCAGATCCTACCCCCAAGGACAGAAAGCCGACTCATGGTCTCCAGAGACTTGGGGAGAAAAGAACGATAGTGGTTCCCTCCCTGATTTACTGGTGTCAGGAGGGAGCCCAGGAATGTGGCCACGTGGCCCAAGAGAAGCACTGGGGCCCCTGAGCATCCAGCCCTGGGTGGGCTCTGAAAATATTCAGCCCGAAATTCCATGGGCTGAGAGAGGTAACCTTGGCCGGGCTCGTGGAATCCCCAGGCTTACCATGAGCCCTGGTTTCATTCTTGTGTTGAGGGCGTTGGTCAAAAAGTAAACTATTTTCCTTCGGTCCGTGGAGGGTAATTGATGGGAACATCAGTTGGGGGTCGTCCTTCCCTTGGAATAAAATGCTGATTGAAGAAGTTCAGGCCCTACAAGTTTCCAAATTCTTGTCTTCACACAGACCCCCCTTTGCTGTTATATGCTTGACCAAAGACTGCGGCTTGTATCTTTCTGCAGCAAGAGGATGTTTGCTCCTCTGCCTTGGGGCTGCAAGCTCTCTAAGGAAGGACCCTCAGGCCGACCCTCTTCCCCAGAGCTCACTGAGGACTGGGCCTCTGAAGGAGAAGGTAGAGGTCTGGCAGCGTAGACAAAGCCTGTCCTCTCTGTTGCCACCACCTGCCATCCCTTCTGTCACTGAATTCCTCTGGTTCTACATGGTTGGCCGTGTTGGGTGTGGCAGGAATCCAGGAGGTTTGGCATCCATGCTCAGACCTGGTCCCCCTCCGCTGGGCAGCACCAGTGTGGCCATGGGGAAGATCTGGTACTTGGGACAGCTTGGGGGATTGGCATCCACAGTGGGGCTATTCTTGTAAGGCTTAGACTTTCTCTCACAGAAGGCAGAAGTGGGCCTGCCTGCTACTCAGCCTATCCGGGGCTTCTCACTACAGGCTCTAGCTGGGAGCCTGATTCTGGGGCCCTCACTGAATATGTGTGCGCTGGGGGTAAGGGCCTGCCCATCAGTGAGCGTATGAGATGACCCGCACTCCGGATGTGCCTGCTGGGGAAGCAGAGGAGCCTCTGGGCCGAGAAACGCACTCCTGCTGAACTAGCCAGCCTCCCGCCCCAGCCTGGCTGTCCTTCCTGGACCTCCGCTGGCTCTCCATGACCCCCGGGGGCCGGTCTTGCCCACCTGAATTGCACCTCACTCTCGCCACCGCAGAGCTCACATAGGGGGCTGCAATTGGAAGGCCAACCCCCGCTGGCTCAAGGTGATTGTGGTGGGGGGGCGAGGCGGGGACTGGCAGTCCAGGAAAGGACAGCGTGGGACCAGGTGTTTAACTGCAGCCCTTCTCCCATGCCCTGCAGGGCACGTTCCTTGCTGTCCCCGTGAAGGGACCTGAGCAGAGACTAAACCTGGCAGGAAGAGCTCTGCCAGCAGCGTCCTCCTCCTGTTTCCCCCCCGCTCCGCAAATAGCCCCAACTTTTTCAAACCCAGGACCATGCCTGAACCACCAGGAGGTCATGTGGCTCCTACCTGGAGTCCTTTCTCCAGTCTGTCCATTTCTGCCATGGTCCAAGGCACCAGGTGCTGGTCTGGACACCTGTGACGCCTATGGCCTCTGTCTCCACCCCCTTCTGGTCCTTCACTGAAGCCAGTGTGGTCTTTAAAAGAGTAGACTGAATCACATCATTGTTTGCTTCCCTCCTGTCGGTGGTTTTGCCAACCTCTGAGGCCATTGGGGGCTGAATGGTATCCCCTCACAGATCCACACATTGAAGCACCAACACCCAGTACCTCAGAATGTGACTGTATTTGGACGCAGGGCCTTGGAAGAAGTGATTATGTTAAAATGAGGTCATCTGCGTGACCCTTAATCCAGTTGACTAGCGTCCTTACAAGAGGAGGGGATTAGGACACAGACACACACAGTGGAGACGGTCATCTGCAAGCCAAGCAGAGAGGCCTCAGGAGAAACCAGTCCTGTCCACCCCTGGATCTGGAACTTCCAGCCTCCAGGACTGTGAGGAAACAAATTTCTGTTGTTTGAGCCACTGGGTCTGTGGGACTTTGTCATGGCGGCCCCAGCTAACTAAGGCAGAGCCCGAAACCCTGAACTTAGCACAATCTGCAAGGCCCCACGAGCGCTGTCCCTACTGTTTCATCCCTTCACCTTTTGACTTAACTGTCACTTCTCAAGGGAAGCCTCTCCTGACCTAATCAGCCATCTAAAGAGGGGTCCACTCTCATGGTCCCCTGCCACTTTGTCCTTCTCCATCATGGAACCATCATGCTTTCCTTCCTAGGCCGCCTCCTCATTCCAAGTGTCCCATTTCATTGCTTTTGAGATGCAAACTTTTCACACTTTTGAGTGTTTCTGAGATTTGGAGGCGCTCTTGCAGTCGAGGGCGTGTCAGACTTTGATGGCCAGCTTTCTTTCTTAGTGAAACAAACAATTAAGGTGACTCTGCTTGCACCGTAGATTCAGGGCAGTGCAGTGCAAATGTCTCTGTATGACTATTTGTTTACTCTCTGTCATCCCCATGAATCTGGTGAGCCCCCCTGAGGACAAGACTGGCCTTGTTTCCTCCTTTGCTGTACCCCCATGGTCGAGCACAGTGCCTGGGACCAAAGCGTAAGTCATGACAGTGAATGACAGTTACCCTTGGAGATGACAGGTGGTGACTGCCAGCAACCAAACATTGTTTTTTTTCAAATTAGGGCCTCTAAGCTGGCGGTCCACAGCTGGGTGTGGGGCCGTCACTCACCTCACCTCTGCAAAGGGATTTAAGAATCCCCCTTGCAGATGCCTGGGTGGCTCAGCAGTTGAGCATCTACCTTTGGCTCAGGGTGTGATCCTGGAGTCTGGGGATCGAGTCCCACGTCAGGCTCCCTGCATGGAGCCTGCTTCTCCCTCTGCCTGTGTCTCTGCCTCTCTATGTGTGTGTGTCTTTCATGAATGAATAAATAAAATCTTAAAAAAAAAAAAAGAATCCGCCTTTACACGTGATTCCTAATGGTGCCATATGCACCTCTGCCAGGAGCAAGCCTGAGACTGTACCGAAGGAAGTGTGCCCCCCACCTTCCCTCCTTGCCCGAGGGCCTTCGGCCAGCTACCTCCAAACCCAGAGGAAGCGAATTTCATCTTTGGAAAATGTCACCCACTTGGAGGGGGCTCCTGAATGAGAAAACTCATTTATAAAGTCTCTGGGCAGCTTTTTTTTGCCTGCAATCTTTTGACCATTGAATAAATAAATGGCAAGCTGCCCTTTTGTCCCTCTGCTGGAAAATTCAGGGTGGCTGCTTATGTAGACGCCTGCCCCCTGGCAGGTTGCACAGCTCTTTTCCTTGCAGCAAACGAGCCCTGGGTCCCCAAGAAGGCTCACTGTTCGAGGTGAGGCCCTCGCCAGAAAAGCCTCTTTTGAGCCTGGAACAGGAGCCAAGTTTGCAGTAGGGTTTAGGCACGTCCAGCCCCGTCTCTAAGGCATCTAATTCCCCCACATCCACCAAGAGAGCTCTGTAGTCACGTTTTAATGTCACAAGGGGCTGGGGTGAGGGCCCTACTGGCCAGGTGGGGGCGGGGCAGGATGCTTGGCCCTCTGGAGGAGGCAGCTGTTTATGGGCAAGTCTTTTACCAGGGACCTGGTTCAGGGCCTTCTGAGCACAGCCCCCCTGTCTGAGACACCCCAGCCCAGAGTCTGCTCCCAGGAGGGCTCCGAGGGGCCCCAGGAAGACTGCTCGGCCACTCTTCTGTGACAGGCCAGAGAAAGTATGCCCTTCTCCCCACTGGAAAAATAATTCCCATTCTTTCCTTAATCCGCAGGCTGTGGCTGTAAATACCTGAGCATGCAAACATCTCCCTGGGGCTGGTGGGGATTAGGCCAGAATCAGCCTGGCCCATGGCATGCACAGAGCTGACTAAACCAGGGCCTAGGGTTGGGAGAGGTGCTGCCCCAGGGAGGCACAGGTGACAGGGAGAGAGCACATAGAGGGATGGCTGGCCCAAGGGGCAGAGCCATCCAGGCCCCTGAGCTGGACTTTGCAGAGGGTTCCTGTCACTCCTCTACCCTGAACAGCAGCAGCACTGAGGGTCCTAGGGCATGCTCCATGCCATCTGCCTTCCACAAACACTCCTCTGCCATGGAAGAAGTCCTCCTTGAGGAGCTTTCTAAGAGAGTCATCAGAAAGTCCCAGCTTCTTATCCTCTCCGTCCCCTGTGCTCTTTCCCTAATACCCTGCTAGTCCCTGGATGTCTCTGGACATTCTTTCCTGGAACCCCCCCGCCCCCCAAGACTACTCACCCAGAGGCCCTCTCTCCCTTTTCCCCATGGCTCCAAGCCCACCTCTCTTCAAGGTAAAGTTCTATCTAGTTCGAGTTCCACGTCATGCATGAGGACCTGCATTTGTCAAACATTTGCTTATGTTGACTTATAACCCCAGCGTTCGGTGCTAAGGGCATAGTCCAGCGTGCAGGGGGCAGGCTGGCGCAGCCGGGTGAGGCAGTAGTGTACTGCAGGTGGGTACCTGGTACCTAGTACCTGCTTCCTAGTACCTACTCCCTAGTAACCCCCCACCCGGGAGCCAGAGGGAGGGGATTTGTGTTCACTTGTTTGGGTCATTTGGGTGATGCAGGACCTGGAAGGGGAGGAGAGGTGTCTCCTCCACCCAGTGCTCTAGGTGGTGGACGGTGGATGCACAGGCACAGGGGCCTGCTGTGCTGGCGTATTCGAGGGCTGGTGAGAGGCTGGTGCAGCTGCGGGGTGGGGGTGTGGAAAAATCAGGAGGTCATTGTTTGGGGAGGAGTGGCTGGCTGCAGGGGAGCTTCTGGAGGCAGGATGGGCAGCACTGTGAGCCAGCTAGGTGTGGGAGAGGAAGCAGTGGGGACTCGTGGGTTTCAGGCTGGGGCACCTTAAAGCAATTACCGTGTGTGAGGGAAAGGCCTTGAGAGTGGTGGGGATGGCTCTGGGAGATGAGTCCATGTCTGCAAGCAGCGCAAGAGACTCTCAGCATGGCTCAAGGGCCGTGATCCCCAGCAGGTCTCTCTGAGAGACCCAGAGAGACCCCAGCCCTACCCTGGGTTAGATGGAGGATGCTCGGGCCCTTTCCCTGGGGCTAACACAGGCCTCTGTATCTGCTCCCTCTTCCTTTCCCTCTCCCAGGTGGGCTGCTTCCTGAAGACGCCGAAGTTCCCCATCTGGGTGGTGTGCAGTGAGAGCCACTTCAGCGTCCTCTTCAGCCTGCAGCTCGAGCTCCTGCGAGACTGGAGGGCCGAGAGGCTCTTTGACCTGTACTACTACGACGGTCTGGCCAACCAGCAGGAGCAGATCCGGCTGACCGTTGGTGCGCCCCCCCCCTGGCCTGTGTTCTCGGCCCTCACACATCCTCTGGGCAGTCACAGAAGAGCACAGACCCGCAGACCTGTGTCTGGACTGGGGGGATCAGAGACTGTGTTGTGCTCCTCCTATAGGAGGAGCCAGAGCCGGGCCTTGAGAAACTGATGGCCTTACAGGTGTAAGGAAAGTTGAGACCTACTCTGTGGTAGCAGAGTATGGAATACCGTGCTGACAAGTTTGGGTTTTCTTGGGCAGGCACTGAGGAGCCATGGAAGGTTTTGGAGCAAGAAAAAGGTGGGATCAGATGTGTTTTTAGAAAGAACTATTCTAGTGGCTGACGGGGATCAGGAGAGTGGAGTGGAGGCGGGAGGCCATGAGGAGTGCTGTGGTCCAGGAGAGAACCAATGGGCAGGAGCAAGGATGGGTCCAGCCATGATAAGTGGGGCAGGTGCTGGGAGCTGGGTCGTGGGTGCCAACCTTCAAGCAGGCTCAGGCCCCGGGCTGATGCCTCTCTCTCCTGGCCCACAGACACCACCCAGACCGTCCCTGAGGACAAAGACAATGACCTCATCCCGCCCCTTGAGCTCTGCATCAGAACCAGGTGAGTCAAGTCTCTGGCTCGGGAAGCTCACCTGAGTGGCTGGGAGGTGTGGTGGTTGGAAGTCGTCAGACCTGCGGGGAGGAGGATGTGTTTCTGGATTGCCCCAACTACCAGTCCGTAGTGAGGCAGGACCTCCGCAGAAGGGAAAGACGCGGGGCTCGGGGCTTGTTTGTATGTAGCATTCTGTGGTCTCTGTGGCCTAAGTGGAGAGGCATGTGATCTGTGAGGCGACGTGTCTTCAGACAGCTCCTGAGATTGCCCTATGATACGCATGGTGGTGTGAGTAGGTGCCTCTTGGGGTCCCTCCTTGCTCATGGCAGTGAGGCCCAGTCAGGAAGGACAGGTAGGGGTACAGGTCGGGGAGGGGCAGGGGGCAGTGTCTGAATAGGACAGGGAGGTGAGAGGGCCTATGGCCCCCAGGGCATAGCTCGGAGATGGCGTGCCCTCTGCATCAGGGGGGAGAGGCCCCAGTCATCCTGTGGTGTGGGTTGGGCCCTCTGAACCCTGAGCAGACACAGGGATGGGGGCCCTTGACTCCTCTAATTCAGCTCAGGCTTGGGGTGAGTTGGGGTCACCTTACTCAGGAGCCCACTGACCAGGTCCCAGGGCTGGGAACAGTACTCTGGAGGGCTCTGGGGTTGTAGCTCTGGCCCCTCTCCCCACCAGCCTCAGGCAGGCCCTTCACAGAGCCTTTGGGTTATGACTTGGAGGCCTCAGGAGCCTCCAGGAGCCACAGTGGCAGGAGCAGGTGTGTATCCCAGTGCCTCCTCCTAGGGAAGCACTATGACTCCCATGACTCCCATGTGGTAAGTAAGGCTTCTAGACTTCCGGTCCTTTCTGCCTTCTGGCCATGAGCTGTTAGACTTCACCTATCTGTCCGTCACACTGTCAGCTGGGAGAGCCAAGCCCAGGGTTGTGAAGAGCGCTGGGTATACTGCTGGTGCTTTGTAAGCAGCTCTCATTGGTCCTGTGTGAGCCGCCCAGGCCTCGTGGCCTTAGGCAGAACCTTGTGGCCCCGACTCTGAAGAGATCGGCTTGGGGTGGAGGACAGGGACGATGCTGGGCCCTGGGGCTCTGACCATTGGGGGTTCGCCTGCAGCCTCAAGGTGCTGCCCACCCGTAGGCTAGCGAGCCCTTGACTGGAGCCACGGTCACAGTGGTGACACCAGGTGGGGATGCAGGAGACGTTGGTTGGGACATCCTCATTATGCCCCATCGTCCATCTGTTCATCTGTCCGCCTACCCGCCCACCAAGCCAGGGAGAAAGCATTCTTGTGGGGTCATGTGCTGGCTTTTCTTTCGTCGGGAGGATTAAAGGCCCATGCAGGTCGCTTTCCTTTCATGTACAAAGGGCCACTCATTCCAGGTGATGAGAGAAGGGCAGCATTGGAAAAAAGAGGTGACACTGGCCTTGGCACCCTCCGCAGGCCAGGGTGGGAGGCCACAGGGCATCCTTCCTGCAGGTGGGCCTGCCAAGCGGGGCTGTGGACCACACCCTGGGCACAGGCTCCGCCCACCTCCCCGACCCTGGAGGCCTCCATCTGAGGAGACCGCCACCCAGCGCTTCTCCAACGGCCCCATCTGGAATAACTCCTCTTTGCCCAAGGACGGTTCCACTGCAGGACTCACCCAGTGAGTTGGACTTTCTGGGCTCAGCCCTACTTGTCCAATGCTTGACAGTGACTCAGGGCTCTGGTCTGTCAGGGAGCTCAGTCCGGAGTCATCTGAGTGTGAGCTTGGGCCCCGAGTGCCTCTTCCTCTTCTGTCCCCTTCTCTCAGGGCCCCACCCTTCCCAGCTGTGGCTGTGTGTCGTGACGTGATGGGGGAAACTGGGGTCACTGCCTACAGCCAGGAGCGAGCCGACGGCCTGGGCCGTGTGGTCCATGCTGAGTCCCTGCCCTGCCCTTCTCTGTTCCTGCTCACCGTGGGGGTCAGGCAAGGCTCTAGCCGTGCTTCCCAGCCCTGTGTTACAGATAGAAGATCACATTTGTGCAGCACACAGGGTGAGGGACGACTGGCCTGGGGCCTCTGTTGGCCCAGACTCCACCAGCCCCCTGCTGGGTGTGGGGATCGATACTCTGACACGTGTATCCCTCTATGGTATCCATCCATCTGTAGCCCTTGGGAAGAGTGCGGTCCTCAAGCTTTAGCAAGCATCCCTGGAGGCTGTGGTAAAACACACACGGATGGATCCTACCCCCAGGGGTTCTGGTTCAGGAGATCTAGGTGGGGCCTGAAAATTCGCATATCTGGGGAGTTCCCAGCACCATGCTCTGAACTTGTGGTGCCTGGTGAGGGCCATGGCTACCCCTCCGGCCCGCTCTGGCTGCCTTGTGAGTCAGATGTCAGGTGAAGTGCTGAGCCTCTAGCCTCTGGCCTGCTATAGTACACCAGGCCAGGGGCCCTTCCTTCTTGGGTCTGTGGGCTGCCCCACCCCATTTCCCTCCCTCCCCCAGGTATGGTATCCATCCTCTGCTAGGAGTTTCCTGAAACCAGCTGCCTGCCTCTTCTATTGCCTCTGCCACCTGCCCCACCATGGTGGGTCCACCTGGGCAGTGAATGCGGTGAGATTTTTCCCAGAATTATTCTCAGAAAAGCTGAGTGGGTGACTGACTAGTGGGAATGCTGCTTCCCCCCTCTCCCGCCAGTACCCATCAGATAACATACCACTGTAATGGGAAACAGCAGGCCCAGTCTCCTGGAATCCTATTCTGAGGGGTTGGATTACAAAGGCTTTGCGTTTTGTTTTCATCCCAGATTCTCGAACAGCTCAAAGGGAGAAACTTGGGAAAGTAGCCTTCAAGGTCAGTGAAGACCCTGGGGAGAAAGGGCCGTACGTCTTGGGGATGAGCCCCACTGCCTGGAGGAGGTCCCCACCCTGACATGAATGAGGGGTGCATGTAGTGCCATGACCTGAACTCTGGCCACATCTCAGGTCGTACCATGGGCTGGACCAGACCAGTGGGCCCATCACTTCAACCTCATGGAACCCCTGGGCTGGAAGAAACAGCCAGATAAGAATGAGTTCTTGCTCTCAGAGAGTTCACAATTGAATAGAAGTCAAGTTCATGATCAACTCTGTCTTAATCCAGGGAGAGATGTGCTGCCTACCCTTAAACCTAGCTCTGTTACCTCCTAAGGACCTCTGATGCTCACCCTGACCCAGTATGGAGCACACCACACACCTGGCTGTCTGGCAGCCTGCTGAGATCCACGGGAAGGCCCTTAGACGCTACCTGATAGGACCCTTCCTTTCACAGATAGAGGTCACTCTGTGCCCCAGGCCATACCTTGAGCCACACACAGCACAAGTCCTGGAGCATAGACCTGCGCTGTCCCAGCCCAGTGGAAGGTCACCCAGCGGGCTGTGTGATTTCCCGCCACCTGGCTTTGTTGTCACAGTGACATTACACAAGACCAGATTGTTGGTTTTGCCTTTGGGGAAGAGCATCCTAAGTCAAACGATCCCAGGTCCCGTGCCGCCTCTGCTCTCAAGTGTGACTCATGTCTGGGCCTCAGCAAGTCTCCCATTACCTACACTTGTGTCAGGAATGTGGGGTCTGTCCCCCACCCCACCCCCCGGTTCCCGCTGCTCTCTAACCATCTCAGCAAAAACAGACTCATTTATGGTCATTTCCAAACAAGACACACAGTGACCTCTCGAGCTTCCAGCCTAGCCAGAGTGGGAGAAAATGAAACAGTTGTCAGTGGTCCAGAGGAAAGAGGAAAGAACTCATAACCAGGGCCTGGGGCTAGGCCACAGATGTTTCTGTTTGGAGACTCAGAGAAGAAATTGAAAATATAATTTCAGCTGGGAACGGTGCCTTCCAGGGGCTGGAGCTGAGTGCGCAGGTCACTAGGCTGTATGTCCGCCCGTGGGGGGGCCTGTGCTGACACCCTTCTTGCCCAGGTATTTCTTCACAGTGCCTCTCACCCACCAAAGGAGGGTTCCCTTGGTCCTCCCATGGCCCCAGCTGCCCTCTCCTGATTCCCTGCCTTGCAACCCCCACACACTTGCCCATTGGGTTCCCAGAACACTCAACACCATGATGCGAGGGAAGTATACAGATCAGGAATCTGGAAATCTCTGTGGAGTCCTGGCTCTGCTGCTGTCACGTTGTATGACCTCCAGAAGCCTTGGTCCTGCTGCAAACCTCAGTTTCCTCATCTGTTGATTAGGTAGAAAGATCCCATCAGAGCTGGTGGGAGGTTGAAAAAAGAGAGGCAGGAGCATTCCCTTTCCTGTGAAGACCACAGGGGCTCACGTGAGGCTCGGGGTGGGGAGGAACAATCAGGAGGAGGCAGAGAGCAAGGGACAGGAGAGGGCAAGGGCCGAGGGCAGGGCTTTGTGACTGCCTGGGTCACAGGCAAGGGAGTGCCATGTGAACGAAGATGGGCTTCCCCTCCAGGCCGCTGGGGCTCCGGGAGGAGCAGCTGCTGTGGAGCGGTGTGCTTATCTAGCAGCACACCAGGGTATCGCGGCTGAGGAGGAGGAGGAGGGTGCCAAATATCCCACGGTGCACAAGACAGCCCCCAACCTAGCCCACGGTGTAGTGGTCCGGGGTTGAGAAAGCCTGCTGAAAACTCTCACGCTCAGCTTCCTGGATGAGTGAGCTTTAATTCTGCTGCTGCACTGTCTGCGGGTCTCCTTTCATCCCTCCCCTCCCTCTGCCAGCCCCTAATTGCATACCCAGAGCTCTGTTTACTGTCCTTGTAATTGACCGTGGGCTTTCCCACCGGGGAACCATCCATCCCCACACAAACACAGCAGCCTTGAGTCTCAGCCCTTGCCATTTTAAAAACATCTCTGCTTTGGTCTTCTATCAATTGTAAACTGCTTCTCTCTGGTGCTTCTAATATTCTCTTCACCTCGCACCTGTTGGCTGGGATGAGGTGCGTTAGTTACCCCTAAAAAGCCTCAAAACTAAGCATAACCCTCCCACAGTTGGCAGGGGGTTATGCCTAGTTTCGTAAGACTCCGTGACGGTTGGTATGGCATAGATGTCTAGTAGTAGACAAATATGACTCACCCCTGCACGGAAGCCAAACCCTGTGTTGCCAGGATCTGAGATGTTTGAAGATTGGGAGCTCCTAGCAGGAACGTCTTGGTGCCTATCAGAGTGGGGAGGGTGAAGTCTGGGAGGGATGGAGAGGAATGAGGGAAGGGTTTGGGGGGCCAGGCTAAATGTAGATCTTACAGTGATACAAGAGGTCTGGTGTACTTCCGACTCCACCGCCCCTCCCCCCCATGCCCATTCTTGCCACAACTGGGGCAAGAAACCACTTGGGTCTGGGCAGTAGTGTTCTTCCCTTCACAATCTGGGCCTCCAATTCCTGCCTGGAGCTATGCTATGGGCAGAATGTTGCTCCCCTCCATGCCTCCTTTCTACTGCTTTCTGGGAGGTCTGGATCCAGGATATAGCCCTAGTGTCTAAGACTTTGGTAAGAAACTTACAGAGGCTGATGCTTACCTATAAATCTTAATAGACGATTAAAGCTTTTTAGTGATGTGCTTCAAAATTGCAAAGATGATGAACAGAGAAGCAAAGTTGAAAATCTCAAGTTATATGGTAGTATCAGTTAAGCCCCAGGTCACATTGCTATGTACTGCTAAACTCCTATTAACCCACTTGGTGCAATAGGTGACCCTGGTCCCTCGGAACCTGTGATCAGCACAGTGCCCTCCCAGCCTGTCTTACCCCACAGACCCTACTCAGTATGCAAGTAAGAGCTGCATCCATCTTCCCTACTGACTGGACCCATAGGGGCTACCCGACGACATCATCAGGCCCAGCACCAAACAGCGCAGGCAGCAGGCACTTGACCGCTGAGGAGTGGTCTGACTTCCCCCAGCCATGTCAGGCAGTCTCCAGATACAGTGCCAGTGCCTCTTCTTCAAGCAGTGACAGATGCTTTGACGCTGATGGAGTCTATCAAAGTGGCTCAGCCCCAGAGCAACTAATGGATCCCTCTGGATCTGCCCCAGCGCTGACACATAGCAGCTCAGGAAATAGTCGAAAGCTCCCATACACCACAGAATCACCTAATCATCCTCCTCGCCACGCCCAGCCAGGGAAACAAGTGGTGCTAACCATTTTGATTCACATGACATGGTTGAAAATGAAGGAGAGGCAGGGTCAGTGGATGAGCAGAGGGTTATGTGTCTCGTCACAGGTTATGTTTGGAATGTGTCTTGCTAAGATAGTTCTTCCACCAGTTAATCTGGAGAAAAGACTGAGGAATGTATGCAAACTTTTTTGCATATCCAGACCTGCTTCTAAGCATCTGTGACCAGAAGGATCCCAGGGGTCAAATGATTCAGGTGTGAAAGGTATCTCCCAGCCTTTCACACAGGAGAGAAAGGGTTGGCTGTCAAAAAGCCATACAACCCCTTGAAAAAGTCCAAGCGGACTCTCTTGGCATGACAGGACTTTATTAATGACACTGAAGAGCACGCAGAGCTAGTTTTGAAGGACTAGTTTCCTAAAACAGTGTAACAGTCATGGCTTGGCAGATTTTCTTCCATCATCCACCCATTTCAGCCTTTTATGCTGAGCTTTTTATTTTTTTATTTTATTTTTTTTATGCTGAGCGTTTTAATGAAAAGATGGAATTCAGCGTTCATATATAGACTGGATAAAAATGTCTTGGGACGTCGACTGGTGTGTACAGCACGGGACAGGGCTGCGTCTTGTGTCTAGACACCACAGTCTTACATCCCGTGGATCCTCACACCCTAGCTGGGTGGAGCTAGGAGAACCAGGGAATAGTAATATTGTTCCAAAACGACATGCAAATATCTCCCACAACCAAACCTTTCCAGGGGGAGCAGGACACACAATTACCACGAAGATTATTTTTCTCCGAATGACAAGAGATCCTTTTGCTCATCTGAAAAGGAATGGGCTGGTATAAGGTGTGTAAAATATTCAACAGAGGAAAATACAGTCTTTACACACCAAGGAGTTGCCTGCAATCAAGAGGAAAGTAATTTGGTAAGAGCAGAGTAAGTGTGAGTCCCGTTGCCTCTGGAAGGCTGTCCCTCTCAACCTAAAAGCTGGAGACGGTGATGCAGCAACTGAGGCAAGGACATCATGTAAGACCGAAGAGCAGGAGCCTGAGGGAGGACAAAGGAGTCCTGGACAAAGAAGTTCCGAGGGAGTCTGGGCTATTGGTGGAGGTGGAGAAGGTTGGGTTTACAACCAACCAGCGCTGAAACCTCACAGTGCTTCCGAGCATTCAGTTGGGAAAGTGCAGCAGTCTTCCTCAGGGAGAGCCTGCTCACTCACCTGTCGTGGTTCCCATCTCAGGCAGACTGGACTTTCCAGTGCAGATGCACGGCGAAAATGAGGAAAGCTTCCATTTTTTTTTCTTCCTTTGTTGGCTGTTAAGATTTTTTACTTCCGTCAGAAGAAAAGCTTCAGGTTTTGAAAAAGTCTGCTCCCTCCCCAAGCCCCACTCCATGCAAAGCATTTCTAGAGCCCAGTTTCAGACTCTGCACCCTCGCCCTGCTGTTGAGGTATGCAACATCTGCTTCCTAGTCCCTATAATCTCAGGATGTATGTATATGTATTAGATACCCAGTGCCAGCTCTTGCAGGAATATTCCATCCCCTAGAAATGATTCTTCTGAGTTGCTTTAGAAAACTAGTGTGCCACGTATGAAAATTAGGTGTTGGGGGGGTGCCTGGGTGGCTCAGTCCGTTAGGCCATTAGGTGTCTGACTCTTGATTTTGGCTCAGGTCATGATTTGGAAGTCGTGAGATTGAGCCCTGGGCATGGAGCCTGCCTTAGGATTCTCTCTCTCTCTCTCCCTCTGCTCCTCCTCACCACTCAAAAAATAAATGGATGAATAAAAATTAAAAAGAAAATAAGTGTTGGGTCATTTCATGGTCTCACTTCCAATAACTTTTATTTTGGAATTGAAATTGTATCTAGGCCTGGACTACAGTTAAATGATACTCTCTGTCTCGTAAGACTTCATAATTTACAAAAATGCAAATCTGTGTTTTACTGAGCTGCTCCCAGCCCTTTGCTGGCTTCCCTTGGCTCTTAGAGCAAAGCCCAGAATCCTTAGGGGGCTCTCAGGTCCTAATGTGCTGTACCTCTCTCCCTCCTTTTCTAGGCTCCAGCACCTGGAACACTCCAGGATTCTCCCTATTGAGGTCTTTCCCACATGCTTTAAAGTACTACCATTAGGCACCCCTGGAGGGCGGCTGGATCCACATGCTTGTGGGTCACTCCCATGAGCTGAGGGCCCTGCGGTGCAAGGCACAGAGGAGGTGCTCGATAAACACTTGGGGCATGAATGAATGAATGACCTGCCACTCTTGTCTTCTCCGTGGCTCTCTGGAGTCCTAGGTGTATTTGTTTCTCATGGGCCTGGTGTGTAAGCTTGTGTGTGAGTGTGGAGAGGCAAGGTAGGGAGGTTGGACCCAGAAATCCTCACAGCCCTTAAGACAGGAACTTCAGGAGAGTGAGGGCAAGAGATGGCTCCTCTGTGGGTCTCTGCAGCTCTAACCCTTTATCTGCTACTCTGCTTCTAGGTGGAAGGGGGCGTCGGTGAACTGGAATGGCTCAGAGCCCATCCTGTGACCCTTCCCATTGGGTAAGCCTCTGGCTCCGCCACTCATCACTGGGGGTGACAGCTGAGCCCCAGGCCTCAGGGACAAGTCTTTCAGAAGAGTGTCACCCCCGTCTGGGCCAGCGGTGCTGCAGAAGCATCCAGCACCTCCCTGCCCCTTCCATGAAGGGCCCCCAGGACTGTGATGAGGGCCCACAGTGCTGCTACACGGCTCCCTCCCAGCTGAGCCATGACTGCCAAGGATTGACCGCCTCTGCGCATTTTGTCTGCATCCCTCCCTTGTTCCCCGCTGGGCCACCTGTCCCCTTGTCAAGCCTGTGATATGGTCAGCCCGGGCACCCTGGGCTCGTTATTTCTGGCAATTGTCTTTCTATAAAGCAAGAGTCAAACCCATACCAAGTACAGAGAGACTCATTCATTCTGTTGTGGCAAAGGATGCATGAGGTCTTTGTGTTTTGCGGCTGGAGTAGGAACAGTGATGGTGGAGGGGCCCCAGAGCCCCGGAGACCTGTGGGCTAAGACATCACCTAACGAGGGGCTCTGCAGGCAGGAGATGCCCTCTGGTCCAGTAGTTTCCCTGGCTGGGCTTCTGGTCTAGCCTGTCTTTTCTTGATCAGCCCCAAGTCTAAGGCACCAGGCTCTGTAAGCCATGCTGACTGGGAGCAACTCAGCAGCGTCAGTGCTTGCCCCTGTTAGACCTGGCCAGCGCCTAGGCCGTAGCTCTGGGTGGGCCCTGCAGCAGTGGGTGTTTGCATGGAATGACCAGGTTGTGAGCTCCTCCCATGTCTGTCCTGGCCCGGGGAGAGGCCCGGGAGAGTGGTAGACGCTGGATGGCAGCTGGTCCCCAGCCTCTGTGTGCTCTCCCCGTGCTCAGGATGCAAGCAGCTGAGGGACTGTGTTCCCTCTACAGTGCCCGGACGTTGGTGGTGACAACTCCAGGCCTGTTTTGCACTCTCACGGACTGGGCACGAGTAGTGGCCAGGTTGTTGTAGTATCTCATTGTGGGTCTTTGGGGAGAAGCAGGGAGGAGCCGGGAGGGAAGTGAGAGGGCAGGGCGTTCTTTGTCCATGCTGTGCAGAGGCCCCACTGGGGTTTGCTGTGTAAACTCCAGTGGCTATTCACAGCAGGCGTCCAGCAGAAATGCTTCCTATATGTCCCCAAAATGTTTATGCATTTGTTTTCCTTGGCCAGAGACAGGCTGCTCCAGCTGAGCACCGGTGGAGGAAGTCAGTTTCCCTGCAGCAGGCTTGTTTATCAGCCTGGGAAGGAAAAGTGTGTCTTTTTCAATGAAACTCACTTAACCTCCTGACCAGGGTCCCGTTGGCAGGGCTGGAGAAATCAAAATATTCCCAGCGTTGCTTGAAAAACCCAGTTCCAACAAACTATGAAAACATCTTTCTAGAAGCCAAGACACAGGTACATGCACGGTTTGACACCCTGTGCCTGGGGTTTCCTGTAATGAAGGATGAGCAAAGCCCCAGCACCACCCTCTCCCAGATCCGGGAGCTAGAGTAGACCCACAGGACTGCCACCAGGTCTGCAAGAATTAAATAGAGGCCTGTGCCTCCTTGCATGTGGGTGTTCTCCTCCCGAGGTGCGTGGTTTTCTGGGGAGAGTGTGGGTAGGCTTCAGTGAGCCCATAGCCTCCCTCCCAAATTATACTAAAATCTTTGCGTTCGTGTATGTATGTGTGATGTTCCAGGGAGAGGGTCTACTGACTTGGCCTAACACCCTCCTGAAAAAATTAAGAGTCCTAGAGTTGAGTGGCTTCCCAGGGACCGTCCTGGGTGTGGCCACCCCATCCGTGCTCACCCGCCTGCCAGGTTAGTGGACGAGCAGACCTCAGGGAGGTGCGAATTCTTGGTCCCGGGAGGGACGAGCCGGTGGATCCCACTGCCCTTCCGGCTGTGCGAGCAGTGAGAGCGGTCTCTGGGGAGCAGCCCCAGCCGCTAGGGACCTCTCCCGAGGCAGATGATTCATGCTGCGGCTGCCGCCCTGGCAGCTCCCGTTACCTGCTCCCACCCGGCCTCTGGGGAAGCCTCCTCCTTCCCCTTTTAAGAAGATCTGAGTCTTCTGCACGGTTGAACCAGGCCAAGCACCCGCACATCCTTGCCTCCCCGGTTCTGGAGGTCAGACCTTTCCCACCTCAGCCTGCCTGTCTTCTCCACCCCCTGTCGGGGACAGCAGCGTCTGCTGTCCTCAGGTGGGAATCAGGGACCATCCCACACTGCTGCTGGCACACGTACCAAGCTCTTAAGCAGCTTCCTTGAAGGCTCCCCTACTTGGCCTTAGGAGAGGAGATGCAGACCTCTGTGCACCATGGCCGGGGAAAGGGATCCCAGCACATTGACACCTCTCTCCAGAATTCCTTACTAGCTACTGGCCTCTTCCACGGCCAGCCCAGGGCTTTCTTCACCTTCTTCCGTGGCCAGACGACGTACTGGGCTAATGTCGGCCAAGCCATCTGTACTACTGACTCTAGGTTCTTCGTGACAGCAGCACAGGTAAGAAGAGCAGTTTCCAGAAGAACTGTCAGGATTCCCTGGTGGGGGGTGGGGGGGCTGTCAGAGCTGGGCCAAGGCTTGGGGGTGGTCTTGGAGAATATCCTAAGGCAAGGGTGCATCCAGACCCCATCCCACTGCTTGTTTCTGAGCAGAAGGGAAGTTAGGGCCAGGGGCCCAGCCCATCCTGAGCATCAGTAGTGGCAGAGGGGGAGCAGTGGGCCCAGCCTTCTGGGAGGCCCGGGATGTGAAGGACCAGTCTTAAGCCCCCACAGGCCGTTGGCTCTGCTCAGCCAACAATGGCAGGAGGAGGACTTGTCTGCTGTAGTGTAGACTCTAGCGTTGCGACTCCATGTGTGGTCCTTGGACCAGCAGCATCAGCAGCACCTGAGAACCTCTTAGAAATGCAGTATCTCAGGTTCCACCCATCCCCCCTGAATCTGAACCTGCATTTGAACAAAACCATCAGGTGAATCAGGTTAAAGTTTGAGAACGTTCTATTCTAGAGCTTGTGATTTTTGTGGGGGTGACAGTGTGAAAACGCAGATGTCCTCATAACGAAGCAATGTCTGGGGAAGAAGCAGCATCAGGACCAGAGGCCTGAGTTCAGTCTTGCCTCCACTGCTGCTTGCCTGTGTGACTATGAGCACCTGACCTAAGCTCTCCGGGCCTCAGTTTCCTCCGCTGTAAAATCACCAATCCCACAGGGCTGTATTGAGGACAATGAGAGTCAATGCACAGTGAGGTGTGTGGACTTGCCAGGTGTTTGCTCTCAATATGTCTGGTGGGGGTTGGCGAGGCTCCTCAGTGGTGGTAGCATCTTACCTAGGCCTTGATGAATGGGTACGGTTTGGACAAGTGGAGAATTGAATGAAAGATTATTCCAGGTGACATGGTGAGATGATGAGAGCCAAGAGACCATGAAAGTCTGCGGGGTCTATGGGTCTCATCAGGGTGATCCAAAAGCGGGAGTCCCAGAGGGTTAGGGGAGGAGGCAGAGAGTGGGAGGTCTCAGATGGCAGGCCCAGGGCTGGGATGTGTTCCCGGGAGACAAGGTCTACTCAGAGCTCTACTTCAGATCTCTCTCCCTGGCCAGGGAGGGCGGGGGGCAGAGATGAGGGGCACATCGAGGGGCTGCTGTGCTGCTCCCAGGAAATATAGTATGAGGGAGGAGGCCAGGAGATGATGGAAGTGACAGATGCGGATGGCCTTTGCTTTCCAAGGCCCCATGGACGATCCTCACCGGCCACTGAGCTCTTCCGGGAGCCTGAACTTGCAGGAGGCAGTCAGGGTGCCAAGTCTATTTGCAGGTATTTCTCTCCATCTGCCAGAGTCCTCCCTACTCCCTAATCATGCCCTAATCCTCATGGGGCTGCGGGAGCTGTAATTACCAGGGAAAAATGTCAGGCATTTGCGATAATAGAGATTGCTTAATGCAGGACGAGGGGCGGGTTGGCAGGTGGGCGGGAGAGGGGGCAGGCAGGCTGCCCATGGGTCAGGGGGGCACGTTGCCAGCGCCTGCACGCTGCTCAGGGATGTCGCTCCAGCAGACCTGCTCTCACAAGAGAAGAATCAGAGCCCCGCACTGGCCAGGGGCTCGATGGTCACAGCAGCTCACTGTTGGCCCTTCCTGCCATCTCGGGACCATAGTGCTTCATCCCACTGCCCTGTCAGCATTCCCCAGGGAGGTCTATCCTATGTCCTGTTCCCTAGGAAATCATTGAAAGCCCTCTGTTTACAGTGGGGAAAACTGAGGCCCAGATAGGATGTTTGTCATTCATGGAAGGGTCTCCCAGAGACCAGACCACTGGATGGCTTTTGGGCTGAAGGGAATACATCTGATGGGAGGTCTAAGGGGGTGGGGGTGATGCCAACCCGTCTGTCATTCTGCTTCCCCACCTCGCTCCCTCCTCCAGCTGCTTACTCCACCCACCCCAAACCATAGCACTGCTTCCCTCGCTGCCTGAAGCCTTTGCTCGTGTTCTTTGCTGCCCCTGGGTCCCTGCCCTCTGGGTCCCCATGACCATCTGCCAGATCTACCCTAGACCCTCAAAGCCTATCTCCAAGGCCCCTCCTCTATAAGCCCTCAGGGATTACCTAGCTGAAAGTGCAGGCCCTGTCGTCTGAGTGCCCTCAGGATGGGACAGGTACAGGAGGGAAGGGAGGAAGGGAGGGAAGACAATGAGCCCCAGACCTAGAGACCAGGAAATTGAGCACTATAGAGGTGAGGTGGTGGGGATGGGGGGGATGCACGTGCACTCATATGCGTGCACATGTAGGGTAATGGGAGAAACCTGTAGCTGGGTGCCAACCACCAACTGGGATCTGGGCAGTGACGGAGGGGCTGATTGAGGGCCCAAAGTTCATTCTCCATCTTTGAAGAAACCCCTCCCCCACCCCACCCTTAGGCATAAAGCCCCAGTCACAGGGTGCTGGGGTGGGGAGGCACTGCTCGAAGTCTCTAAACCGTTGATTCCAGGTGTGGTTTTGAGATTAAACCTGGCGCCTTTCCTGTGGCCCTTGATAAGGGCAATTCTGGGTGCTTATCTGGCATTTTCTGTTTTAAGGCCCCCTGACATCTGTGAGGTTCAGCAAAGTCCTGCCTCCCTGTGGAATGGAGCCCATCTCCATGATAAGCATCCACTTCCTTGTGTCCTGCCTGGGTGTCCACTGTGAGTACTCCCAGGGCACTGGAGCCCCGGCTGTCAGTGCCAACCCTGGGCCCTGCCCCCTCTGCCTCACCCCTCCCTTGCTCCAGCCCGGGCCCGAACCTGGGAGGGTGCTATTAGTAATTATGTCAGGACGATTATATAAACAAACCGCGGTGTGTATGGGAACTTTACTCTAAGGAAGGATTGTTCTACTCTCAGTTGATCTCTGCCTTGGTGCTCTCCAAACTCCTGGGCTCAGATCCTTCTTGGATTTTATTGAGGGCACAGGGCTCAGACGAGGGGAATTTGTAGGGGCTAGAGCAGTCAGGGAGGCTTCCTAGAGGGAGAGGATTGAAGCTGGACCCTGAGGGAGGGTTGGAGAGGAGGAAGGGCAGAAGTACCCCAGGCCGGATGGGCAGGTGCACAGCTGCCAGGAGGAAGGGGCTGGGCCCTTCCAGGTGGGAGGACATTAAGGGAGATTAGAGCTGAAGGGCTTGCATGTCAGGCTGAGGAGCTCAGGCCGCCCTCTGCGTGCTGGGCAGCTGTGGGGGTTCCTAGAGCAGGGCAGAGGTGGCCCCACGCTGCTTTAGAGGACTTTGCTGCAGCAGCGTGCAGGGCAGCTCAGAAGGCAGATGCTGACCTCCCTCAGAGCCAGGACCCCGGGGAGGAGCTGCGGTCCGAGACACCTTGCACTTCAGTGATTCAGTCTAGGGAGCAAGGTGGGGGCACCCGCGGGCTTGGAGGGCGCCTCTCTCCCCTGCTTCCCGGCAGGCAGGCCTGGCCGGGAGCAGCCGTTCCCAGTGTGTGCTCCCCTGAGGGCAGTGGCAGCTGCAGTTCTCCCGGGAACAGTCTTTGCAAAACATCCCTACCTCCTGATGAAGGCTTCCTCCGTCTCCCGTCTTGGCAAACCATGAAGGAGGGGGCCTCAATGCGAGGAAGTACCCGGGCCTTTGTTCTGGACCCGGCTTCGGCTGGACCCACTGCCCATTGTTTTCGCAGCCATTGGTGACCTTGGGCCAGCTGGACGGGCCCAGCAGCCTCCCTTGGGCCTGGCCACCTCCAAGTGCCTATGGACGACGGCCAGGCTGGCAGGATGACAGGATGGCTCCTGGGTTCTCGGTGGCTGTGGGGAGGGCCCCTGGCATGCCGTATCCCACCTCCATTCACAGATTAGAGCTGAAGGGCCCCCTAGCTTGGCCTTTTGGGATGTTAGTGGGCATTATGGGAACTGCTCGTCTCCCGAGGACCAGGAGTCTCTCACAGAGAGCTCCTGGGACCCTGGTCCGAGTCTCATGCTTCTTCCACATGTGCTGTTGTGGGGGCCCTGGCTCTCCTGAACCTGTGCTATCCCTGGGTTTGGGGGATCCTTGCTGCACCTGCCAGGCGGTGTGCACCGTAAGACGGGGGACCATGCAGCCTGCCAGAGTGCTTATGAATTCCAACCGGGGCTTTGACAGTCCAGGTTTAGATCTTAGCTTCAACTTATGGGTTGTGTCACCTGAGTTAAGTGACCAAACAATAAAACAAAACCTCTCCAAGCCTCAGCTTTCCTCCCTATAAAAAGAATAATCATAGCCTGTACCTTTTAAGGTTGGTGTGGGGGGTCCATGCACAGTGCTTGGAACAGAGCTTGGTACCCAGTGTGTGCCCAGCAGATGTTGGCTCTTCTCCTGGGAGCTGGATGGGAAGACGCAGGACCTGCGGTGGGTCTAACTCACTGAGATGCAAGAAGTATGACCACATGGAACGCCGTGACACAGTGAGGCCAGCTGCACCCCCAGGGGTCGGTACCTCTTCCCTGACCACAAACCCTCCCCCCACCCCAGATGGTAGTCCCTCCTTTCCTTTCCCCTTGTTGGGCCCTCAGCAGCTCCTGGGCTAACTGGATGTGTGCTTTCCTCTCTGGTCACCCCGTGGGGCCCTCCCTTTCTACTCTGGGCTTCGGTCCCACTTTTTGTAAAATGAAGTGACTGGATGAGGTGGCTCTACATAGCGGTGACCACACCCAAGACCCAGACGAGGGCACCAGTGTCAGACACTGTGTGCGGCACCTGACAGGCTCCTCCCTCCAACCTCCCCCTCCCAGATGGGGAAACTGAGTCTCTGGGAGCCAAGGCACTCGCCCAGGGCCTCCAGGCTAATGGATGGCAGGTGTCAGGTTCTCACTTGCTCCCTTGCCTCCTGGGAGGCCCCCACGCAGGGCAGAGGAGTGAGAGACTTCCTGGAGCTCCTTGTCCCCTGTCTTCCCTGATTGCTTTCCAGTCACCAGCCCAGGCCTGAGACTTCAGGGCCTTCAGGAATGCCTGTGAGTGTCCGGGTTTCCATACCTACAACCTATTATGGGAGCCTGGTTTTCCCTTCGATTCAGACGCCTCCCTGTGAGCATCCCAGAGAGAAGGATGAGTCAGACCCCTTGTCTAGCCCTTCCCAGCGGAAGGCTGGCCAGCCAAGGTGGGAGTGGGCAGCCAGCCTCAGGGTCTCCCCCAAACCCCATCTCCTGTCATCCCCCCAGCCCCTATGGCTTTAGCAACCACAGAAAATGCCAAGCGCTCTTTTCCTTCTTTCCCACTAACACAGACACACCTTGGGTTTATTTGTCTAAAGACTTTCCATTTCCTTTTCTGGAAAGTCATTGGGGTTGTGCACGTCGTCCCTTTCATCACAAAGGAGGCTGGGAGGAGAGGGGTGTGTCCTCGGTCACCCTGGGAAGGGGTGAGCTGGGGAAGCCGAGAACCTAGCCCCATGTGACCCAGCTGCACTCTCCCTGGACACCCTTGTAGGCCGAGATGACTCTTGGGGTTGTCCTTTCCTGGGGACACACCGCTTACAGCCATGTGGCACAAGGCTGAGCAAGTCTGTCCTCTCCTGTGTCCCATCCATGGCTGCGCCCACAGTCGTGTGCGGTGGCCTAGTCGTGCCAGCTCCTCGTTCGGCCCCAGCTCCCACCAGCACGGGTCTGGGCAAGGAGCGCCCTGAGGGCGGAGGCAGGCAGGGCCCAGGTGCCTCCTCTGCACCAGCCTGGAGGGAAAGCCGAGATTCAGGCTCAGAGGCCCGGCCAGGCTCATGGAACGTGCCACATCCCTGTCCCAGCAGCCCCCCGTGGGGGTCGGAGTCAGCCCCAGAGAGCGGGACAGTGAGGGGCCCTCCCCCCCTCCACCGTGGCTGGAAGCCCACCCATCCATCCCTCCTTCTCCCTGGTCTTTCCTCTTCCCAAACCACCTCCCTTCCTTTACATAAACAAATCTGTCTGCCATGTCCCCTCCTCTAGGAAGACTTTCCTGATTACTGGAAAGAGGTGGGGCTCTTCCGCTGCCCACAAATCCACCTCACCCCTTCCTGAGGCTCAGGCCTAGGTCTCGGCGGCCCTCCCCTGAACACCCACAGGCCGCCTGCAAGCCCTCTGTGTTGTCAGGAACCACTCTCAGACCCCAGCTCGGGTCTGAGCCAGCGAGTGGGGAAGGATGGTCTCCTATGGGCATTGACCATGGCACTGCCCCAGGTGAGGCACCCGGGGCGTTGTGTGATCCACGCTGTGACGCTCTCCATCAGGGATGCGCCCCACTGCGGTGGGTGCCATGGCTCAGCCCTTCTCACAGGGAGACCCAAATGCCCCCCTGAAACATTAGGCCTGCTCCTCCTAATAGGGGCTGCTCCATCAGTTCCCTGGGCAGCCAGAATCAGGGGAAAGACGTCCTCCCGACCAGAGGCAGCTGCCTCTGTTACCACAGTAACCGTTGGCGAACATGTCTTCCTTTCTTGCCATGGCTTCCAGGAAGCTCAGGTGGAACGTGATGCTCAGTTGCAATCTCTTTCTGGTCTCGTAAGAAGCTTCCTCCTCCCCAGTGTTTTTTGTTTTAACTAGACTAGTGTTTTGTTTCATAATTCCGACCTTTGCTGCTCAAAGTCCTAAGACCAGTGAGCCTTGGTAGCAACTGGGAGCTTGTTAGATATGCAAAATCTTGGGCGCTACCCAGACCTTACTGAATCAGAAGCTGCATTTTAATAAGACCTCCAGGGGATTTGTGTTCACATTACAGTGGGAGAAGCGCTGATGGAATCCTCAAATGCTTTTAGAACAGCTATAAAAGGTATATGCAGTAAGACCAGGAATGATTCTCCCCTTTCCTACACTGACTTCTCCACCAAAGACATTGACCTCAGCAGCAGCCCTGCCCAAGCCTGACCTCACTCCATCAAACCAGCCCTGGCTTTTATTTTGACCCTCAGTTCTGCTCTCTGGCAGGGTCAGGTCACTGAGGGGTGTGGGATGGGAGCCCTCTTAGGTTGTTGTCTATATAAGGATGAGGCAGGTGGTGGGCAAGTGCCCAGGAGAGGGGACCCTTCACGAGCCAGGTATCTGCTCCCTTGTGGACCAAGGTGATCGTCCTACAGTTGGGCTCTTGGCCACTCCTGGGGTAATGGGATTGTGTTGGTATGATTGTGCCCAGCCCTGACCCCTTTCCCCCCACCCCGCCTCCCGCTGCCAGGATGAAGAGGAGCGCAGAGGGCCTGAGAGTCCTGGGGTTGGCCTTCCTGAGAAGTGGCAACCCCCAGAAAATGGGGCCTTGTGTCCGTGCATAAGCAACTCTCTAACCATTCCCATGAGCTGTCCTTGTGGGGTAAGTACCCATGTAGAGGATCATAGCCTTCTGGAAGGAATGATATCAAGGAGCATCCTGGGTCTGATGATGTGCCATTTTAGGCAGCCTTTGAGATCCCTTCGGATCCTGAAATGCCATGATTCAAAGTCCTGCTTCCTTTAGAGAGGCTTCTAGTGATTTCTCCCACCCTCACTGATTATTCCCCCACCTCCAGCCCATAACCACCTGGGCTTTTCTCTGACTGCCTTATATTTGTGAATCTGGCCCCCCAACCACTAGGGAACCCATGGCCTGGGTCTCCTCCTCTGTCCACTTGCTCTTAGACTGGCAAGGTGAGGATGAGTGGAAGATGCAGGCAGGCAGCTAACCCAGATCTCTTTCCCAGCTGGCTTCTGAATCCTGAACATGGAGTGCTTGGGGGGAGGCTTCTCACTCACCTCTTGGCTGCTGCCAACACTGTATATTTATCCTCTTTTAGGCCTGAGCCTGGCCTGGGCAGAGACAGGATCACCATAACAGGACCTGGGCTTCCTGAATTCTAGACACTGTATCCCCAAATCCTCAGACCCTGGCTCTTCAGAGTCCCCAGTGAGGTTGGCCTGGAGGAGGAGGTGTGCAGGGATGAAGCAGGGTGTGTGTGGCAGGGAGTCCTGCCGCCTCCCTCATGCTGCACGCCCTTTCTGGTCCACCGTTTGCCCTATTGGCTGCTGCTCTGCTGATGGGGCAGGGCGGTCACTGTGCTCAACATGGGGGAACCACTTCAGCCCATGGCCTCAGTTTACTTTTGTCTTAATGACCCAAAGGACCTCCTATCCTAATGGTCTAACACTCTGGGTGTTCAGAGGTACCCAACCCTTTGTGACAAGAGGGCCCTAGAGGGGTGGCACAGCCCTGTGAGTTGACCAGTGGACACACCTGCAGAAAATAGCACAAAGCAGGAGGTGTGTGTGCATTGGGGTGAAACTGGTGGCACTGGGGGCTGGGGAGCCAGAGCCTGGCTGGGCGCAGGGGCCCGGGGCAGGGGGCCATGTCATCATTTTCTCATTAGGCAAGACAGCGATCTGCCTGTGTGAGATGATCTTGCTGGCCCTGTGGGCTCCAGGAATGTTGGCTTCACATGAATAGAATCCCCAGAGCGGACCACAGAGGGAGGGGTCTCCAGTGGACGGGGATAAGGGTGGGTACCTCCCACCTTCCTAGACTCACCCCTGCCAGCCCCAGCCCACAGCATCATGGCATCCTAGGAAGTCCACAGAGTGAAAGAGGGTGGTCCCAGAGGTGAACCAGCTCATCCCCACTCCAGGCGGGCCCGGAACACCCCTCCTGACTCTGGCTGGTGGGCTGGCAGGCAGCTTGCTCTGTTCACCTTTCAAAACTTTGCTGAGCACACTGAGCCTGTCCACCACCTGGCTGTGAGCAGAGAGCTGGGTCAGATCCAGTCCCTGTCCCCACCCAGGGTGGGGGCTCCTGGCTGGGAATGAAGAGACTAGGACACATTTAGCATATTCCCAAGAGAGGAACCTTGGAGCCATGCAGTTACAGAAGTGCCCAGCACTGCATTCCTCTTGCCCAATGCCTCCTCCTCTCCACCATTTAAAGTCAGCTCCCCGAAAAGGAGAAAGGAGATGAGATGAGAGAGGCCCAGGATTATGAGCAGCACAGGTGGCAATAGCCATGAGCACTCAAAGGGGCCAAAGAGACTGTGCAGAGTCCCTGGAGTTCAGGGTATAGGCAACAGAAGCCACAGTGTACACAGCAGAGGAGGTGCAGGGCTGCTTGGCCACTGCGTGAGTCTGTATTTAGATGCATGTGAGGATATGCGTGCACTTGCATATGTCTGAGTATGCACACATGTTTGCATGTGTCTACATGTGTGTGCATACCATGTGTTAGGTAACAGATGCATATGCTGGGGTGCACCTGTGCACTGCCTGGGGGTATGTACATGTGTGTTCAGGCACATGCTGTGTATGTGTGTGCATACAGGTGAGCATGAAAGCCCATTCACTGTCAGGGGACAGCTGAGTCTATGCGGTGGCACCCTGGCTGGGTGTGACTTGGCAGGGGAAGGCAAGAGGGATAGAAGATTCATCAGCCCAGGAATATGCTTTACTTACTGGAGAGGTCAGTCTGAGCTTAGCTGGGGCATGCTCATCTCTGTCGCTGCCCTGTGCCCTGCAGTCTAGCCACAGTGGTGGTGGTGGGGGATGGCTATGTCGGTCATCAGGGCCACATTATGACTTTTATGGACCCTGAGCTCTTTTAATTTCATGGGCCTCTCCCTCCATAAAAAATATGAAGAGCTGAATTTTACGACTGTGTTGATATAAAGATGAACATATTAATCCTGGTGGTGAGCTGTGAGCAGAGCTACTAGCGCAGAGGAACAATTTCTCTAAAGTTGTGGTACCCGCTGGCATTGAAGCAGTCCTGCTGTAGGGCCCAGCATGGAGCATGAGGCTGCATCTGGGCCGGCACCTGTTCCCACTCGAGGAACCCAGATGGGCTTTGCTTATGGAGAAAAGTCAAAGAAACCAGTGAGGCTTGGGCCCAGTGAAGCACCCAGCTTGTCCCAGCAGCAGGACCCAGAGGAGGCGAGGGCAACCCAGCACGAATGATGGGACCAAGGGGCAGCTGGGGCAGGATCCAGCAGCCGTGGCGGTTTTCGGGAAAGAGACCCAGCTGAGGAAGACGCAGTAGAGAGCGGTGGTGGCGGCTGCAGGACCCACAGGAGGGCAGTGAGGCCGGGGGCCCAGACGGCATGGAGGCATCCAGGAGAGGGGCCGGAGCAGGAGACAGAGCGTAGTCCCTGCTGCACCTGCTGGGAGCACCTGGACACTCCCTCTACGGACACCAGCTATAGGTGAGGGGTGGGGTGGGACAGGGGCAGGGTAGCATGGGAAATCTCAAAAGTTGAGCAGACCTCAAAGAGCCGTGGGGGTAGACACTTTGGGGACCACAGCATTGGTGGGGAGTTGACATGCCTTTACACTGGCTTGGGCCCTGCTTGGAGACAGAAACGTCAGGTCCGGGGGGTGGGGGCTTAGAAGGTCGGCCCCCTCATGGAACCTTTCTGGCTGCCGGGGGGTCTCTGGCTTCTTGCTCCAGGAAGGCACTTTTCTGAGTCCTTGCTGGAGTCCAGGGAGGAGATGGCCTCTCACCAAGCAGAGAAGAGAGGAGGAAGAGGCTGGGTGTGGCTAGCAGACCCGGCCTAGGCAGCAGTTAGGAGACCTCGACTCCAGTCCTGGCTCCACCCCGACCCACAGACCGACCCTGGGCATGTCATCTCGCCTCTCTGAGCCTCAGTTTCCCATGTGTAAAATGAAAGCATCAGAGCCAATGATAATCAGAGCCTCTTTTCCCAATCTCGATGCTTTATAATCTAAGAAGGC